>NC_140625.1:31506540-31539040 GCF_057382275.1 Copadichromis virginalis
CTGCAGTGTTGCCTTCTGGTAGTTCAATCCCCTCAGTTCTGACTACCTTCCCTCTCTTTGTTACCATCCGACTACACTTCTCCAGTCCGAACGACATTCCAATGTCATTGCTGTATAGCCTGGTGGTGTGGATCAGTGAATCGATGTCTCGTTCACTCTTGGCATACAGCTTGATGTCATCCATGTACAGGAGGTGGCTGACAACTGCTCCGTTCCGTAGTCGGTATCCGTAGCCAGTCTTGTTAATGATCTCACTGAGGGGGTTTAGGCCTATGCAGAACAGCAGTGGGGACAGAGCATCTCCTTGGTAGATCCCGCACTTGATGGTGACTTGTGCTATGGGCTTGGAGTTGGCCTCTAGTGTTGTACGCCACATCCCCATTGAGTTCCTGATGAAGGCTCTTAGGGTCCCATTGATCTTGTACAATTCTAGGCATTCCAGTATCCAGCTGTGGGGCATTGAGTCATAGGCCTTCTTGTAATCAATCCAGGCAGTGCACAGGTTGGTCAGTCTGGTCTTGCAGTCTCGGCTGATTGTTCTGTCTACCAGTAGCTGGTGTTTTGCGCCTCTGGTATTCTTGCCAATTCCTTTCTGTGTCCCGCTCATGTATTGACCCATGTGCCTGTTCATCTTAGCCGATATGATGCCTGACAGGAGCTTCCATGTAGTACTGAGGCAGGTTATTGGTCGGTAGTTGGAGGGGACCGCTCCCTTCTTGGGGTCCTTGGGGATCAGGACCGTCCGGCCTTCAATTAGCCATTCCGGGTGTCTCTCGTTAACTAGCAGCTGGTTCATTTGTGCTGCCAGACGCTCGTGGAGTGCAGTCAGCTTCTTCAGCCAGTAGGCGTGAACCATGTCGGGCCCTGTTGCTGTCCAACTCTTCATACTGGAGACCCTTTCTTGGATATCTGCCACTGTGATGGTTACTGGACCCTGTTCAGGGAGGTCGCTGTGGTCTGCCCTCAGATCCACTAGCCACTGAGCATTGCCGTTATGGGTTGCGTCCTTCTCCCATATGCTCTTCCAGTATTGCTCCGTCTCCAGCCTTGGTGGTGCTGTTCTCTTATTGTTCCCTTGCCACTGAGAGTACACCTTTGCTGGTTCTGTGGAGAACAGCTGGTTTATTCTCCTGCCTTCTATCTCTCTGGTGTACCTCCTCAAGCGGCTGGCCAAGGCTGTGAGTCTTTGCTTGGCAGTTTCCAAGGCCTCAGGTATGGACAGCTTGCTGTATTTCTTAGGCACCTTATTTGTCGCACCTTTCTGCAACTCCGTTAGTTGGCTAACCTCCCTCCGTGCTACTTTGATCTTGCCCTCTAGCCTCCTTCTTCATGGAGGGTACTGCCCCTTGTCGCTGTTCAACTTGTAGCCAAGCATCTCACTGATCACTGCTGCCGTATTGTAGATCAGCTTGTTAGTGTTGGTAATCGTGGTTGTAGGTATTGCCTGCATTAACATCATCTAGCAGACCTTCTGAGGGTACTTCACGTAATCTTGGTAACCGGCTACGGGGGATCCAGGTTTCAAGCTTGGCCATGATCCTATTTTTCAGGTCAGCTCCTCTTGCACTCAACGATCCTTCTCCTATCGCACTTGGGGCTATGTACCCAATCTCGGGTGGGGGTGATGATATCTCCCCCCTGACCTGGCGTCCTGACTCCTCCTTGCCGTAGCATTTGTGTTGTACCTCGTCAATCTCTAGCTGTGAGAGCAGTCCCTTCTTTCGAATGTTGGAACACTGAGCTACTAGTTGTTTCGCCGTCATTGTGGATGTTGGGTATCGAAGAATCCATAGGTCCCTCATCCTATTCATGTAGCCCCTTCCGCCGGGGTTACTTGCGTAGTAGCATTCCAACAACGCCCTGTTTTCGTCTCTTGCCCACCGATGCCTTCTTGTTCCAGTAGCCCACTTTTCGTCAGGGTGCCCTGGTTCCTCAACACCTGACGCGGACCTTGTTGATCCGGGCGACGTCCATGCCTTCATATTTATCTGTCTCGCTCATGTCTGCGGTAGGCTTGCTTAGCATAGGGGGTCTAGCCTTAGGACCCTTACTGGATACAGACGCCCCAGGCAGGAATCGAACTTGCGATCCTCTGTTCCTCTGTTCCAAAGGCGTGTAGTCTAACCACTACGCTATCCAGCTGCATATATATATATATATATATATATATATATATATATACACACACACACATTGGGTGAATGTGCAGTAGTAGCAGCAAGCAGGTGAATTCTGTACATTAATATGAATAGACATCTGACTAGTCCGGCATCTCCTGGTGTAGGTGTCCTGAAGCGGGGGGAGAGCAATCCTGCAGCAGCGCTCTGCTGTACAGATCACTCTCTGGAGAGCTTTTTGGTCCTTCACACCGCTGTTCCCAAACCACAATGTCATGTTCTGTGTGAGGATGCTCTCCACAGCGCCTGTATAGAAGATCCTGAGGATCTTTGGAGAGACCCTGAACTTCCTCAGTTGTCGTAGGTGATACAGGCGCTGCCTAGCCTTTTTGGTCTGGACCTGAATGTGGGCAGCCCATGTCAGGTCTGAGGAGATGTGGACACCAAGATACTTGAAGGACTGCACCCTCTCCACTGGAGCTCCATTGATGATAATGGGCTTGTAGTCTCTATGCTGACCCCTTCTGAAGTCCACCACCACCGATCAGCAAGCACTCCAGCGGGTGGTGAAAGAAGCTGGCAGAATTATTGGAACAAGTCTGCCAGAGATCAGTAACATCTTCCCCACTCGCTGTCTGAGGAGGGTGCACAGTATCCTGCGGGACCAACATCACCCTGCGCGCCACCTTTTCCATCTGCTGCCCTCAGGGAGAAGGTACAGGTCTATACAGGCCAGAACATCCAGACTGGCCAACAGCCTGTATCCACAGGCTGTGAGGCTCCTGAACTCTCTGCCCCCCTCTCACGGACAATAACCATATCCAACTTCTTAATAGCAATGAACTGGTCTGCATTGGTGCATCATATCTTTATTCTCTTCCCCCTCCTGCCCCCCCCCCCCCCCTCTTTCTTAAATAGATAACTATCATATCTGATATCATATCTCACAGTACAATAATATTGAATGGGTTGCATTGTTGTATTTTGTCATGTTTCTCAGGTCTTTGTCTGAATTTCTACGAACATTATTGCTAAGGATTGTCTTATTGCATTGGAGTCACACTGGGTTAAATATGTACACTTGGGTTTTAAGGGGTATTTATTATTTTCTTCTTTTTTTTGGGTTGTATGGAAGCCCCAAACGCAATTTCATTGTTCTTGACAATGACAATAAATAAATAAATACAAAAATACACCAGCTCCTTGATCTTGCTGACGTTCAGCTGGAGGTGGTTGTCCTGGCACCACGATGCCAGATTCTTCACTTCATCCATGTAGGCCGCCTCATCGTTGTTGGAGATGGCACCCAACACCACTGTGTCGTCAGCAAACTTCACAATGGTGTTGGAGCCATGGGTGGCCACACAGTCTGAAGTGTAGAGGGAGTAGAGCAGTGGCGAGAGGACACATCCCTGAGGTGCTCCTGTGTTGATGGTGATGCTGTTGGAGAAGCACCTGCCCACCCTCACCACCTGAGTTCATCCAGTGAGGAAGTCCAACACCCATGCACACAGACGGCTGTTAAGTCCCAGATCCCTCAGCTTTGTGAACAGTCTGCAGGGCACTATTGTGTTAAACGCTGAACTGTAATCAACAAACAGCATTCGCACATAGTTACCCTGTTTCTTGTCCACATGGCTGAGAGTGGTGTGTAGGACGTGGGCGATGGCATGTGAATGTGCAAGATGTATTTATGATCAACGTGTGCTTTTTGAGCAACATACAGTTCACTTATTTTGAGACAATCATGCACAAGCTCTAATGGGACACATAAAATGATGTGGTGGGCCACATTTGGCTCGCAGGCCTTGAGTTTGACACGCATCCTAAAACTTTCAAGGAGGATTCAAGGAGACTCCACCAGGAACTGTCAACACAAACATCTGAACCCTCTGAACAAAATCCTGCTCCTCACATACAAGGTCTTAAATAATCAGGCCCCATCTTCTCTTAATGACCTTGTAGTACCATATCACCCTATTAGAGCACTTCGCTCTCGCTCTGCAGGCCTACTTGTTGTTCCTAGAGTATTTAAAAGTAGAATGGGAGGCAGAGCCTTCAGTTTTCAGGCCCCTCTTCTTTGATACCCACATTGAGATATTTCTAATGTTCAGAGGGTTCTGATGTTCGATTAACTGAAGGCTTTTCAGGGAGTTTTTAGGACATCCTGATAATAATGAATTACAGTCGTCCAGCCTGGAAGTAATAAATGCATGAACTAGTTTTTCAGCGTCACTCTGAGACAGGATATTTCTAACTTTAGAGATGTTGCACAAATGGAAGAAAGCAGTCTTACATATTTGTTTAATATGTGCATTGAAGGACATGTCCTGGTCAAAAAGGACTCCAAGGTTCCTCACAGCGTTACTGGAGGCCAAGGTAATGCCATCCAGAGTAAGAATCTGCTTAGAGACCATATTTCTAAGATTTTCAGGGCCGAGTACAATAACCTCAGTTTGATCTGAATTAAGAAGCAGAAAGTTAGCGGCCATCCAGGTCTTTATGTCTTTAAGACATTCCTGCAGTTTAACTCATTGGTGTGTGTTATCTGGCTTCATGGACAGATAGAGCTGGGTGTCATCTGCATAGCAGTGTAAATGTATGCTATGTCTTCTAATGATGCTGCCTAAGGGAAGCATGTATAATGTAAACAGAATTGGTCCTAGCACTGAACCCTGTGGAACTCCATAATTAACCTCAGTGTGTGAAGAGGACTCTCCATTTACATGCACAAACTGGAGTCTATTAGATAGATATGATACAAACCACTGCAGTGCAGTACCTGTAATACCTACAGCATGTTCTAATCGCTCTAATAGGATATTATGGTCGACAGTATCGAACGCTGCACTGAGGTCTAGCAGGACAAGCACAGAGATGAGTCCACTGTCAGAGGCCATAAGAAGATCATTTGTAACCTTCACTAAAGCTGTTTCTGTGCTGTGCTGAGCTCTGAAACCTGACTGAAACTCTTCAAATAAACCTCTGCAGATGATCTGTTAGCTGTTTGACAACTACTCTTTCAATATGCAAGGTTATTAATCAGTTATTAAGTCATGTACTAACAGAGACTTGGAAGAGAGAGACGTAATGTTGAATAATCCACATTTCACTGTTTTACTCTTTGGTGCTGTTGATTTACTGTATTGTTCTGTCTTTGTGATTTTTTATGTAAAAGTTGTTTTTTGCTCTGATGGTGTTTTATGGGGGTTAACAGGAGGACAGAAGACTCCTGGTCCCAACTCTGCACATGTGTGGTCTGATTTGTTCACCCTTGGTTGTTTGGGTTCTTTACTCGCTCTCTCTGTTTTCTGGCACTGCTACAGGTTTTTCCCTTTTTGTAGACCACCTCTGACATGATCCTAAAAGTTAGTTCAGAGATGTGTGCTAGCACACGTGAGTGTGGACTTGTTGGATTCTTTCAGTTTGAAGCATCATTCTGGGATGACTGGGATCAAACACCAGCTTCGGTCAGAGCGAGGTGAGGACATGGAGCCTTTTGTTCATTGTTCCTGGCACCAGCTGTTTGCTTGTGTCGCTGCTGACGTCGTGTGCTGGTCCAGATGTGGCTGAGCCAGATGTTGTACATCAGGTGTTGGGATGAAGAGTGTGAAGAGGATCAGAGAGCAGGCTGAAGTGCAACGCCTGCTCGTACAGCAGGTTAACACACTCAGTGTCAGACACTTTCCACCTGGATGGATTAACACGTAACATCCACTCATTAGCGGCGATGGGCCGCGAACGCCGGCACTCTGCGTGTGAGAGCGATGACATTTCACAGGTTGTTTGGTTTGCATGTAGACCGCGTTTGATCTGACACGCCTGCACAGGTGGAGAGAAAGAACGGGGTTACACTTCCTCATTAAACATGACAGAGATCACAGAGAACACTTCAGACATGCTGCGCTGAGCCCATTATCACAGATCTGCAGCTACTCAGGCCTTCTGATGCAGGAAAACATGCGTTTCTCATATCGAACGCCTTCAACGTGTTTCAGTGGGAAATTAAGATGCTGTATGTGTTTCCGTTCCACATCAGAGCTAATCTCAGACATCTACATCCACGTCTGCTCCCACCATCTCACTCAGATGGATGAGGTGAGCACGAGCAGCTGCTGAAAATGCTGCAGTGTGGCAGCAGCTGGAGTCTCCCCTATGAATTTTATGGCCTGCAAGAGTAAAAGTTATAAAGATCCACAGATCCATCAATAAAATAAACTTCCATGAAGTTCGCTCCTTTCAACAAAAATATTAACCCTCCAAGATTAGTGCAGGTGAGTCTCTAATGAGTCCGCCTTCCCCTCAGGTGTCCGCTGTATCCTTCACTGCTGTTGGGAGTTGCTCACCTCAAACCGACATTTTCTCCTGTTGTCACACATCTGCTCGTCTCTTTCCTCTCCTGATTTCACAGGGACGAGCTGTCCATCGTCATAACTCAACAACAACAAGCGACCTGACGTTAACGTAAACGAAGGAAGCTGAACGTCTGCAGCTGATATCCGACCAGCTCAGAGTCTTTGTTTCCGCTCACACCGGTTTGTCCCTGGATTCAGACCTGAACATGTAAATAAGATGTGTGTGAGCGTGTGTGTGTGTGTGGAGGCATCCATCTCATCAATCTGTCACTCTGGAGACGTGTCAGTCTAAACAGAGCTCAGCCAATCACAGGGCAGGAGCAGGGGAGCAGGGGCTGGAGGTAAAGTCTCACCAATTTACCTGTTGGAGGTGTGTGAGGAACACACACACACACGCCCTCAGTGTGGTGTGTTGTGACGACATCACAGAGTAAATCAGCTGAATGAAAGCTTTGGAGATGAAGGCTGATGCAGAGTCTTCGTCCTCTTGATGATCGTCTCACTCGACTTCCTGCAGAAACGTCTTGAATCAGCTGATTTTAGGAAACGTCCAGGAACTGATGTGTTCGCATCACCTTTACTGAAGCAGTCGTGGCTCAGATTAATAAACAGTTATAAACAGCTAAACGCTAGTTTAGATCAGCGCGTTGAGTGGTGAGCCAGCCCGGGTTCGAGTCCCGGCCGGTCTCCCCCTCTCTCTATACCAGCTTCCTTCACTGATCTGTCTTTAAAAAAAAAAAAAATACAACTTACATTTCACAGTAAGTTTCTGTATATTTCATCTCTAACTCTGTGAAACAAACGTCAGTTTTATCCCAAGTAACAAACACACTGTGAGCTGTGCATTCACACAACTTGGATAAAAGGGAGGAAACGTCTGAATTTAGAGACTGGAGGGAACGATGGTTATTACGTTTAAATTTAGTTTTACTTTGATTTGAACTTTGGTTTTGCTCAGGCGGTAAAAACTACTCAGCAGGTGTGAGGATGGCTGGAGGCAGAAACAATGGGTGAATAAAATCTTCTATCCTTCTTCTTCCAGCAGTGGATCAGTGTCCATCCTTATTCTGCAACTTAGCCATAGAAAAGGGAAAATAACCAGTTATATCCAACTTAAAGATGAGCTCAAACACCTGAGGAGATGATCCTGCACACACTGGAGCCCATTTCAGTCACGCTGACTCCTGCTCACATCTTCAGCTGCTCCGTTCACTCCAGGTAATAACAATTAAAATTGATTATTTATTACATGAACAGCAATGCTTAGTCTGTCAGTCACACGGCCACTGTGACGTGTTAAACGTGTGGAAATAACTGTAAATATTTAAGCAGTCGTAACATTAGACAATCATAGAGGTACAACCTGGTACAGTCACTGGTTTGACGGGTCCAAACTAGCCAGAGGCCAAGTGGAATGTTTACGTTTTGTTTTGTTTTTTTTCTTCTCGTTTTTTTTCCTCCTCTCTTTTCCCCCTCTTGGTTTTATGCTGCTCACCCCTGTCCTTGGTTTCTTTCTTTATTCCTTTCACTGCCTCGATCACCTGCTTCGACACTCATCCACAAACATCCTTTATTTCGACACATACGCACCATGCGCTCAACGGCAGCACATTTACATCAGTCAGACAGCGCACACAGTCATATAAGATACACACACACACTTAAGCCAAGCCTACTCATATTAGTAACTATGCATACACAAAGTCAGACTCAGGGAGCATCTCGCCACACATTTTTTCTCTCTCTCCTTCTCTTTATTTATGAACAAGTGACGTATTCTCTCCACCTGGCTAAGCGACGCACACAGCATACATCCCTAGTTATACACAAACATCTATGGGTACACTGAGGTTCATTACATGGAATATAAATGGAGCTGGCTCCAGAGTAAAGAGGTTAAAAATATTTAACCAACTCAAAAAACTACAGGCAGATGTTGTCCTTTTACAAGAGACCCACAGACCTCCCTCCCACCTTCTTCCCTTTCAGAATGTCTATCCGAGTTAAAATCCTGGTTTACCTCTAATTTTCTAAAGCTCAAGGAGGATAAAACTGAGATCCTCCTTATTGGCACCAAATCCAACAGGCAAACCATTTCTCACTTACCATCGATAACTCCACAGTTTTCCCTTCTCCTCAGGTTAAGAGCCTTGGTGTCATCCTAGACAGTTCACTTTCTTATAAATCACACATCAGTAATCTCACCCGTTCTGCCTACTTCCATCTACGTAACATTAACAGATTGCTTCCTTCTCTTTCCACCCAGTCTACGTCCATTCTTGTACATAGTCTTGTTACCTCCCGTATTGACTACTGCAATTCTCTTCTGCATGGTCTCCCCCAAAAATCCCTCCATAAGCTTCAACTGGTTCAGAACTCTGCTGCTCGCATTATCACCAGAGCCCCTCCTACCAGCACATCACCTGTTCTTCAGGAACTTCACTGGCTCACAGTGAAATTCCGGATAATTTTCAAACTTCTTCTGCTCACCTTCAAGGCCATTCATAACCTCGCTCCTTCTTACCTTTCTGACCTGTTAACCACCACTTGTTCTGCCCGTTCACTTCGTTCTTCTTCTTCTGTCCAGCTTACTGTACCTTCCTTCCGCCTCACCACCGTGGGAAGCAGAGCTTTCAGCTGCTCTGCTCCCAGGCTGTGGAACTCTCTGCCCCCTGAAATAAGAAATATTGGTTCTCTCCCCCAGTTTAAATCCCAACTCAAAACTCATCTGTTCAAATCTGCATATTCACTGTGAATCCACTGTTTGTTCATTTTATCTTGTGCTTTATTTTATTGTTCTTATTCTGCCATTGTTTTACTAAGTGTTTTATCCTATTGTAAAGTGTCCTTGGGTGATTTGAAAGGTGCTCATAAATAAAATTTATTATTATTATTATTATTATTATTAGAGGTTCGAATGAACTTAAAACACCTGAGTTTCCTAATGTGTTCTCAGCTTGTTATAATTCTAGACAAAGGGGAGTAGCAATTTTAATACATAAAAATATTAATTTCACAGTACTCGATACAGTTATAGATCCAGAGGGCAGATTCTTAATCATTAAACTATCTATACGTGATAAAAAGCTATGTATTGCAAGTGTATATGGTCCAAATGTTGATGATCCCTCATTCTTTCACGGTTTTTTCAGTGCACTCTCTGAACACTTAGATGGCACACTTGTTCTTGGAGGCGACCTCAACCTTGGACTAAATGAAGACATGGATAGGCTCAATACAGCGGGAACTCAGCGTAACTGGCAGTCCACAAATATAATCAAACAGTATATGAGCGACTTTGGTCTTTGCGATGCATGGCGCTCCCTTCACCCCACCAGTAAGGAATATACTTTCTCACATGTCCATCACTCTTACTCTCGTCTGGATTATTTTTTGGTCAGCAGCTCACTGCTGAACGACATTTCAGACACTGAGATTCATCCTATAGCTGTCAGCGATCATGCTCCTGTATCTTTAACACTAATGCACAAGAATAATACCACGCCAAGAAAAAACTGGAGATTTAATATATCACTACTTAAAGATGAAGACTTTATTAAATATTTTAAAAAAGAGTGGACTTCATATTTGGACTATAATGACACTCCCGGAATATCTGCTTCTGTTCTATGGGAAGCAGGGAAAGCTGTGATGAGAGGTAAAATAATTTCTTTCTCATCACATAAAAAGAAAAAAGAAAACAAAAATATTCAGGAATTAGAAAAAAACATCAAATCACTAGAAGAAGCCTACGCGTCCCACCAAGATCAGGAAACATTGAACAAAATACGCAAAACAAAACTAGAATTAAATGAGATAATTGATAAAAAAAAAAAAAAATTCTTAGTACAAAGACTACGCCTACAAAATTATGAACATGGTAATAAATCCGGTCAATTTCTAGCAAACCAGCAAAAAATAAAAAAATAAAAAACAACTATATGTGCTGTTCAAGATCCATCTGGGAACACATTATATGAACCGATACAAATAAACAACATTTTCAGGGATTTCTATAAAACGTTGTATTCACCACAAATAAACCCATCTAAAAAAGAAATTGATCAGTTTTTGGACAACATAACTCTTCCAAAATTATTGGACACTCAAGCAATGGCACTGGATTCACCACTGACACCAGGTGAACTCCAGGAAGCCCTGATAAGTATGCCCAATAATAAGGCTCCAGGTCCAGACGGCTTTCCTGCAGAATTCTACAAAGAATTCTGGTCGATTCTAGCACCAGTTTTCTACAGAACGTTGTTGGAAATTAAAGAAAAGGGCAGACTTCCATCAAATATGAATTCTGCAAACATTAATCTCCTGCTAAAACCAGGCAAAGACCCTGTATATCCCTCAAGCTATCGTCCAATATCCCTTATAAACGTAGACCTTAAAATAATCTGCAAAGCTCTCTCAAAGAGACTGGAGAAAATAACCTCCTCTTAATTCATCCTGACCAAACTGGTTTCATAAAAGGTCGGCACTCATCAACAAATACACGTAGATTACTTAATTTGATAGACTACTCATACAGTAAAAACCTAGAAACTACAATATTCTCTTTAGACGCAGAAAAAGCATTCGACAGAGTTAACTGGAAATTTCTATTTGCAACTTTACACAAATTTGGTTTTGGATCTTCTTTCATAAACTGGTTAAAAATATTATATAATTCCCCAACAGCTTGTGTCAGAACAAATGACCAGACATCCTCCAGCTTCTGTCTCTTGAGGGGCACCAGGCAGGGATGCCCACTCTCCCCTTCACTGTTTGCAATTTTTATTGAACCACTAGCAGCAGCAATTAGACAGAATTCAGTAATTAAGGGCATAAAATGCAAGAATGTGGAACATAAAATCAGCCTTTATGCGGATGATGTGTTACTCTTTCTCCAAAATTCACAAACCAATATCTCTGGGGTGATTGAATTGATAAACTCTTTTGCAAGAATATCAGATTACTCAATTAACTGGTCAAAATCTACAGTTCTACCGATTAATTGCTCCCTCCATAATTCCTCTTCTACACCACTGCAATCGGGAAATATAAAATATTTAGGTATTAATGTTTCTCCCAAGCTTGCAGATCTAACTAAATTAAACCATATCCCACTTTTAAAGAAGGTAGAAGATGATCTGGCTAGATGGAAATGTCTACCCATATCACTCATGGGAAGGGTTGCCGCTATAAAAATGATGGTCTTACCAAAAATAAATTATTTATTCTCAATGATCCCAACTAAACCGCCACAAGATTGGTTCAGATCTCTAGATTCATGTATGTCCAAATTCCTTTGGAAAAATAAACCCCCACGTATAAGCTTAAAAACACTACAAAAGACCAAGGATAAAGGAGGACTAGAACTGCCTAACTTTCAGCACTACTTCTTAGCCAACAGGCTTCAGTTTATCTCAGGATGGCTAAAACACACCCTCTTAGATGAACCTTGGCTAGATGTAGAACAAGCACTCTGCAATAATCTAGAGATCTCAGACCTACCATTTATCAGCTCAAACATCCAACGACATGAATGCTTTAAAAGCATCAACATCAGCTCTTCTCTGACAGCATGGTGGGAGTTTCTAAAATTGACAGCGTCTTCATTAATCCCATGCAAACGTACACCTATCTGGAACAACCCTGACATATTACAAAACAATAATATGATAAACTTTTCAGATTGGAGTGGTAAAGGAATCAAATATTTAGAACATATACTAGAAGGAACAGAATTTATTTCATTTGACAGACTAGTTACACAATATGGGATCAACAAGAAAAGATTTTTAGAATATCAACAAATTAAATCCATAGTAAAAAAGAAATTTAAACCGGGTCAAGTTGAACTACAAACACCACCAAGTGTGGTTCAATTTCTTACTCTTAAACCCCCCAAATTACTATCCAAAATATACAGAATGCTTTCTAAAACGGATGAATCAATATCACTTCCTATTGCAAAATGGGAAGCGGATTTATCAGTTAACTTAGACCTAAACTTCTGGTCTCAGATTTGCTTAAAAACCTTTCATCTAATTAGAAATCCCAGTCTTCAATTAATTCAATACAAAATACTTCATAGAGTGCACTATACAGGTCATCGGATGTTCAAGATGGGCTTTACGTCTACCAACAACTGCTCACACTGCCAAACCAATTCACCGGACAATTATATCCACGCTCTTTGGTTCTGTCCACCAGTTCAGAAGTTTTGGCGCGAGATATGTGAAGACTTATCGAAGTGTCTGAAATGTAACATTCCAACTTCCCCCTTAGTGTGTTTGTTGGGCAGCTTAGATAATGTCACTTCAGAAAAGAATTTCGCCCATATGGTTTTCACTGCCCTATGCATAGCCAAGAAAACAGTCCTCATGAACTGGAAAAATAAAAATAATCTTAATTCTAACCAATATAGAAATTATCTATTAGATTACATTAGTCTTGATACAGCCTCTGCCACCACATCAGATCAATTGCTCTGGGCTCCTTTGATCAGCTCCATCACCTAGTGGGGGTGGGGGGTCATAGTTTGGTCCCGCCTTCAATGTTGTGATTGGTGTGGGGGTAGGGACAGGCTTAGGGCGTCGGGGGGTTCCCCAGGAGGCATTTTCCTGGGGGGGCTCAACCCGGGGTAGCGGTCATGTCCGGTTAGGGGCTCTGTTGGCTCTCAGGTGACTGTTTCCTCGCGGCTGCGTGCAGCGGGACTAGGGGAGGGTCTGTGCTGACGGACGTGGGTTACTGACCTGGTAGCCTGGCTGCCCCTGGGTGGGTCCGGGATGGGCGTGAGGTTCTGGGGGCGCTCTGTCTCTGGGCTGGGGCCCGGGCCGGGCCTTGGGGCTTGGGTCCTGGTTGGTGTGTTGCCAGGGTTGTGGGCGGGTGGGTGCATGGGGGCCCAGCCCTGGAGCAGGGTGCCGCCGGTGCATCGAGCCACCTGGGGGGCTCTTCAACTGGTGGGGAAGATTGTCACATCTTGCAGGAGCTTTCCTCTCCTCAGGGGCTCTCTCTACAGGAGGGGGAGATACAGGAGAGGTGGAGGTAGATCTCAGCCTGGGTGTTTATTGTCTTATGTAGTCTGGAAGAAGAGTGGATGGTGGGGTGGGTGCAGTTTTCTCTGTGGTGGGGTTGGGTGGACTGTCCTGGGCTCTGTGGGGCCGGGAGGCGCTGCTGCGCTGGGCCCCGGTCTGGATGGGCCTGGGCCACCTTTCCCTGGTGGGTCGCGGAGTATGGGGTGCCTACTGGGGCGACCGTGGCTCAGGGGGTTGGGAAGCGTATCTGTAACCGGAAGGTCGCCGGTTCGATCCCCGGGCTCTCTGTCCTGGTCGTTGTGTCCCTGGGCAAGACACTTTACCCTACTTGCCTACTGGTGTTGCCAGAGGGGCCGATGGCGCGATATGGCAGCCTCGCTTCTGTCAGTCTGCCCCAGGGCAGCTGTGGCTACAACCGTAGCTTGCCTCCACCAGTGTGTGAATGTGAGAGTGAATGAATAGTGGCATTGTAAAGCGCTTTGGGTGCCTTGAAAAGCGCTATATAAATCCAATCCATTATTATTATTATTATTACTGGGGTCAGCGGGGGAGCTGGCCCCAGGGAGGGGTCACTTGCCCCTCCCTTCCTTCCCTCCCCATCTCCAGCTGCCTCCCTCTTCCCGCTCCACCACAACCACCCACACATGCAGGACCTTGGAGTAGGGGTATGTCACCAGGGTGCAGAGGAGGCCACCCCCCCCACCCCACCCCCCCACCCCCCCACCCCCCGTCCCCTTCTGGCTGCCTCTGCCTCAATTTTATCCCACAACTTAGACATTCACATTACTCACATTCTCATTACACATACATATAGGATCTTGGGGGTGGGCACGATACACGGAATCCAAAGTACCATCAGGGTGTACACCCCACCCCTGGCATCGTTGCCCACCTCTCAATTTTAAATACACGTAGACATTGAGGGCTAGCAGGAGGGACCATGCGCTTACCTGCTGCTCCTTGGCAGGTAGCTCCATGCCCTCCTGGGTTTTAAATGCACCTTAGAACACACATGCATCAACATTACAATGAGCGGGTGGAGGGAGGTTTGGAGTCTTCTCTCACCCCCATTCTCTGCGACCTGCTGGAGCGGGGGGGCTAGGAGGAGGAGTTGGCCGTCCGACTGCGGTCTGGAGTGTGGGGCCTCCCTGTTGCTGCGGAGTCGGGGCGGTCTGCCTCCCCCCACTGCAGGGAAAAGGGTAACACCACCTGGGTCTGGGTGCAGTTCCCCCCTCCAGGGGCAAGGGTACCTAGACCCGGGGCTTAGAGTACGCTTGGGGAGTGTGATCGTGTGTACAGCGTCTCTTTATGTCTGTCTCCACGTTGGTTGAGTGTGGAGTAAGTGCATATGAGAGCATGAGGGTGGGAATGGATGTTTGTATCTGTGTGTGCCTGTATGTCTGTGTCTATATGTCAGGTTGGGTGTCAGGCGCCACCTCTCTGGGGACATCTCAGGCCCTCCAAGGTATGGAGGCCTATCTCCCCCTACCACCACTTCCCCTGCCAGTGGCGGACTCCCTCAGACATCGGTGCGTTGGTGGTTCTTTGTGTCCGGGGGTGGGCGTCCAGGTACACACCGGCTCACTCCTTGGCGGCCGCTTGTCGGGGCCTGGAGCCTGGGGCTCGCTCGGGCCACTTCGGAGGTGGGGTGCCCCCGGCCTCTCTGCCTGGGGCTCGGTCACTCTGGCACGGCTGGCTGCCGGCGGAGCTCACGGGCGCGTCACTGCAACTCCCCCTGGCTTCTGCTCCGCGGCTGCTGAGTGAGCCCTCATCTGGGACTCTCCTCAGCTCTTTCTGGGACAGTGGCGCGGCTGCCCCTCTGTTGGTCTTCCTTGGTTTCTTGTGTTCTGGGGGCCTCTGGATGTCTGGGGTTTTGATCTCCTCCATACCTGCTTCATGCCCTGGAGGACGGGGCTGTGGCCCCCCCACACCCTCTAGCAGATCATTACATGAAGGAACCTTTAAAAAACAAAAAACAAGCGCGTCCATGCTCACAGGTGTACACACGGGTGATCACACCCACAAACTACACCCTTTTTGGCTCCTACCTCAAAGCACACTGTGTTCTGTTGATCTTATGTGCTGCACAATAATGTTTAATATTTAGTATTTACTGTCATATTCCCATATATCATTGTGATGTTGTTTATTCTATTACTCTTGTTCTCTTCTGCTTGCTTTCTTTTTTCTTTCTCAGCAGGTGACCCAGGTGATTGATATATGCATTTTTTTCTCTTTTTTTCTTCTTTTTTTTTCTTTTTCTGCTCATTCTGTTAGTTTTTGGTTTTTGCCCTTCTCCCCCGTCCCTCTTCTCAGTTGTTTCTCTTTCCCTCTTTCTTTCTCCCCTTCTTTCCCCCAGTCAAGTCTGTCCCATATTCAGTAAGTGAAAATAAAATAAACAATAAAAGGTGAATCAAATGGACCATTATGGCAAGGCTGGGATGGTCAATTTGGTAAAGTAAATCCATTGGGCATCTTTCTTTGCCTTTAGACAACAATTCTGATGCAAAAGAGCCAAACGGGACAGGCGGAAAAAAAAAAAAAAAAAAAAAAAAGCCAGAGGCCAAGTGCAAATTCTCTTAAAAACCAGCTCTTTATTCAGAGTCACTTTAGGACTAAAGCACTGTCTGTTGGAACCAGAGGTTGCAGGATGTTTCTTCATAAAAACATAAATTAAGATGGATGGATGGATGCATGGATGGATGGATGGATGGATGGATGGATGGATGGATGGATGGATGGATGGATGGATGGATGGATGGATGGATGATTGGATGGATGGATGATGGATGCATGGATGCATGGATGGATGGATGATGGATGGATGGATGATGGATGATGGATGACGGATGATGGATGATGGATGCATGGATGGATGGATGGATGGATGCATGGATGGATGCATGGATGGATGCATGGATGGATGGATGGATGGATGCATGGATGGATGCATGGATGGATGCATGGATGGATGGATGCATGGATGGATGATGGATGGATGCATGGATGGATGGATGGATGATGGATGCATGGATGGATGCATGGATGGATGATGGATGATGGATGCATGGATGGATCTGTGCTCTGAGCTGTGAATGGGAGCTCTTACAGGGAAAAGATGAAATAAGAAGAAGCTGTTGTCGCTGTGCAGCAATAAGATGTTCAAACAGAGCGGAGAGTTCAACATTTCCCCGAAATAAAAGCAGACAGTGTGAAATGACGCTGAGACGACATCCAGGGTTTTATTACAGTTTCTTCTTCTGCTCCTTCATTTAAAGGCTCGCCGTTACTGTTAATCATAAAATATAATACTATAATAAAATGAACTTCATTATCACGTTAATAACAGAGATTCATCTGAATCTGCAAGTTAAACAGGACACCAACAAATTGTGTTATCATTTTCACAAAACAATTATTTTCATCACAAAACATGAAAATGCTGATAATAATCTTATTATAGGAGAAAATTTTTAAGTTCTTTATCACAGCAATGATGGAAAACTCAACATTTACCTAATTTACCTGCAGTCTTTATTTATCAGGTTTATTTTTATGTTTACCTGAACTCTTCATCATTTATTTATGGAGCCAGGTGTGTCACAGTCATGTATACATCTTCTATTAAAGCGTGTTCACGGTCAGTCAGAGGAGCTGTTCTAGGAGCAGGTTATTATTTATGATTTGTATTTAAAGACAACTCTTTTGAAGAGTGAAGTCAGATTTCTGCTGGTGAAAGTGGAGCTGCAGTAAAATTCAGTGAAGTGTAGAAAAAGTTTTATCTCAGTTTTTGGGTATAACTGAGTCAGCCTGTGTATACCTGTGTATTTGGAGAAAGAGTTCAACATTCAAACTGGTCTGAAAACAATGCAGTCTGGGTAATATTCACGATATGTTTCCCATGACACACTTTCAATAACTCTGGGAGTTATTAGCCCCAAACAACAGAACGTGATCACGTTTTCAGAGTTGAGGTGTCTGTAGATGCTTGCTTCATAGACTTAGACTTTATTTAATCCCACACTGGAGAAATTCACTTCCTGTTCTGGTCTTTAAAGTGTGAAGTCCATAAACATTCAGACTAGCTGCTCCCTGACAAAGCAAACTGAGGTACGCACATTTCTTGGTGCGCCACCTTGTGGTGGTAGAGGCACATTGTGGTGGTAGAGCGCTTTGAGGGTCTCGAAAAGTGCTTTATAAATCCAATCCAATCCATTATTACATAATAGAAGCCACTAGTAGAAAATGTACACATGTGTATTTTAACTCAAGAAATAGCAAATTAATATTCAACCAGGAGGATTTCAAATGAAAAGAGGACCGAGAACCCTTCCCTGAGGAACGTCATCTTCACAGAAACCCGTCCAAAACACCAGCAGCCAGTAAGATCCTGTAATCCTACACCTGAGCAGGATTAGAGCTGGGTTTATCCTCACAGTGTGTGTGTGTGTGTGTGTGTGTGTGTGTGTGTGTGTGTGTGTGTGTGTGTGTGTGTGTGTGTGTGTGTGTGTGTGTGTGTGTGTGTTATCAGGATATTTTCTCTGTGTTGCTGGGTGGATTAGAAGCTGAATTCCTGAGAACTTTCAGAGTGTGTTCATGTTTGTCTACATTGGTTTATCCTCAGTGTGTGTGTGTGTGGGTGTGGGTGTGTTATAGCTTCATCCCATAGCTGCTGCCTCGTTGCATTTAACCCTTGTGTGGTGTTCATATTTTTGTTACTCAGCCAGTGTTCATGGGTCTGGTGGACCCGCTAGAGTTTTGGCTTTCCAAATTAACACTATCAAACAATTTTATGTTAAATTACTCAACAGATGTTTACTTCATCCCAATTACAAGCCATATGAACAGCAAACATGGTTAATTTTTTCCCTTTCCCTTTGTTAGATCACATTTATGAATTAATGTGCTTCTCGTTTTTTGTTTTTGTTTTTTATAAAATGTTATAAAAAAATAAATCAGCTATAATCAAGTGGAGTGAGTGGAAAGACACAACACATTTACACGTGAAGCAATATGTTTCACAACTAAATGGGATCAGCTGCTCATCAATGGTGACATTAGGCCCAGGGTTGTAAAACAGGGGGAGGTGGTGCACACACTTATCCCACACTGTCCTGATGGCAGCTAGCTTGTCTCTCTGCCGTCGAGCTGGTCTGTCGTCTTGGTTATCAAAACGGATAATCCTGGAAATTTTGTGGAAGTTTTCCAGAGACACTGATGCACGGAAAGGTTCGTGCCGGTTTCTGAATCCCACAGGGATTCTGTGGGTTCCCCTTTGGACCTGAAAACTCCTGCAAGGATAAGAACCCCAAAGTAGGCCTTTGGGGTTCTTAGATAAATTTGGTCCATCTCCTTCCACCTCTCTCCAAAAACACACCTTCCTTCTAGATTACTGCAATCCAGAATAATTTTCTGGATGGAATCTGGGATGAAAAGCTCAAATGAAGACTTGATGTCCTGCACATGAGTAACTTCAGCCGTGTTGGCCCTGGCTTATCACAGTAACAGCTCTGCAGGGTGGCTCATTTCTTGGGCAAGAAGACCATTCAATTTCACCAGTTATTGCAACCCGTTCTCACTCCCAAAGCGTAACATTTTACGCTAGGTGACAAATCGTCACCATATTACGTTTTCGGCTACCCACCACGTTCCTAAATGACGACCTCGGAAAAAGAGGAAATATGAGAACCGTCTGGACTGAACCTACACATGTTCGCTCTTATTCTTCAAATCGCTTAGAAACACGCTATTTAACATCATTAAAGTCCTGGATAAGGTCAGGAATAAGGTTATGGTCAGGGCTAGGGATAAGGTTAGGTTTAGGGCTGGAATACAGGGCTGGAACGTCTACTCCCGCGGGAGCGTCATTGCACTGGATTCCAGCCATAACCCGCCGCGTACCATACGAACGCCGAAGGTCTCCTTTTGCGTTCCTCAGGAACGCCGCGGGACGTGACAAAACGTCGACATGTTACGCCTCGGGAGTGAGAACGCTCTGGTTATTGACATCCATATTTCTTCACTTGCTGTCTGGTGGGCTTGTTCTGGTCCTGGAGCTGGCAGCAGATGGGGTACTCGTCTTTGTTTTGTTACTAAATGGTGCTCAACCTCATCCTCTTCTTCAAAGTCACTGTCAGACTCTGAATTTTCAGAAATGTGAAATATTCTGAAACCTCTTTGTCAACATCATCATCCGAAGCCCCTCTCTCTTCCAAAATCAATTGGATGGCCCTCGCAGCAGATAATCTTTTGCCATCTTGATCAGTTGTGATAAAGAACCACACTGGCAAAGTCTTATTTATAGTATTATGCCCCTAATTTGCAGGAGGGACAGGGTATGAGAAAATAAAATTTGGATCCCTCAAGAAAGAGGGTAAAATGTGTGGGAATGTCAGAGCAGACGGTGTTGATAGTTGAATTTTCAACAATGCTGCAACTTTGTGCGGAGCAGGAGGGGAAGAAAACACTATCAGCAGCACCAGAAAGGAGGAAGACAGAGTGTGGGAACACAGGACCTACACTTTCAACACTTTTATTAGACCTGGGTCCAGTGGACCCGAACACCTTGTATGTAATGTAAATGCGTGGGGGGAGTTACAGTATGAGGTCATTGAAAATTTGTTCAGATTTATGTTCTTCACAGAAAATAAGCCAAAGCCAATGAATTTCAGGTTGAAAAAATAATTAATTGTTTAATTTTTCTTTTGAAAAAAACTGAAAACGGGTCTCACAGACCCGAACACCATACAAGGGTTAAACGAGTGTTGCAATCCCCATTATATTTGAGTTATAGGTCAGAAATGAAGCTCGGCAGTAGAGCGGTCACGGCTTGAGCATGACCTCAGAGTTCACAGATGAAAAAAAGCATGACAAAAATGACCAAATCTTCCACGCTGGATTTACCCACAATCCTTTGCCATTACTAGTGCAGGGTGACATGTGAGACAGTAGGTTGGATTCGCCCTGAATTCTTTTAACCAAGTTACAGCTGCACACAACTTCCAAACTAACTGCAAGAAATAAAGCTTCGTCAGATTCAGACAGATGTTTCAGGATGAGAGCCAGAGAAACGACCTTTGACCTCTGACCTTGTGTTTATCTGCCACACCCAGAAACAAACTTCAGCCCTGTGTGTGGAGAAAAATTCAGCCTGAGCAAACCTCTGTGTCTGCTCTTCACTTTCATTAGTGCAGAGCCTCTTCACTTCACAGCTGCTAAACGACTCGTTGACCTCCGCAGCTCAGCTGCTGCTCCCTGATTGGCTGCATCTGACCTCACCGTGCCATCCTGAGAAGAGGAGGTTTTCCCGTGATTGGCTGGGAAGCAGGAAGCAGAGACTGAATGCATTAGTGTCATTAAAAGCCAAACAGTGAGCGCGAAGGCAGCGTTAGGAGACGTTAACAGTGTCTGCCGTTAATATGACACTTCATTATCACAGCGAGGACGCGAGAGTCAGCGGGGACCGAAGAAGAGGAAACAAAGAATGTGAAGAAGAAGAGGGAGAGGGAAACAAACACAGAGAGACCAAGTACATGAAGAAAAACCTGATGACAAGGATGAAGAACGAACAAAGCATAAGAATAAGGAAGAGCAAGAAAATATGATTAGGCAGAAGGAAACAAGACAGAAGAAGAGGAAGGAGGCAAAAGAGAAGCTGTCTGAGCTCTCACTGGATAAGCCCAGGCAGGACAGAGGGTCAGCATCCAATCAGAGCTCAGGGGTCGTTGTCTGGTTTTCGAGGCAAAGAGAAAAAAGTTAACGAGAAAAAGAACTTTACGGGGAGGGGGCGGTGTTCAGTGATGGCTGACCTTTGTGACCTCGCCTGTCTCCAACTGTTCTGCTTCAGCAATTACCATGGTAATAACGCATCATCACCATCATCGTCGCAGCCTGGCAACAGGAAACAGTCGCAGAGACGCTCAGATGAGCTAATTTATTCGGCTCTTTGTGTGTTTTAACCAATTATCAGCCAGCAGGCGCACGCACACGGACAGGAAGTGACACGTGGAGGAAAATGCTCCGAAACAAACAGACTAAAGTCGGATTTAGCTCCACCCGCCCTTTCCTCAGGATTCATTAGTGTTGTTTTCAGAAACTGTCAGAAACCTGCAGTGAAGTTTGAGCTGTACAAAGTACTGCAGTACAACTACAACGGTGGAGGCGGAGACGTGCTGCTGCTCGCTCAGCCTGAGCCTGATGTTCTCGGTCACGTGGCGTGCAGACTGTTTCCACCGTCCTCGAACGTTTCCCTCTTTTTTCCACCGGTTTGATTCCGTCAGCTTCATCGGCGCTCTGTCACACAGACGGCTGTAATTGGTTCCTGATAGCATCGTGCTTTTATCGCAGCACATGTTCAGTGATATTCTTGTCTGTAGACCAGAGCTGGACTGCTCCCTAATTAATTAATCAGAAGTGTTCCAATTAAAGCCTGTTTGTCTGTAATTAGTTTAATTATGAGGCTCGGCTCAGGCCCGCGAGCAGATCTGACTGTAACCTCCTGATGGGCTTTGGTTTCATCCTCTCGCCTATCTGAGAGGTTTTTTCAGTGAGACACTCACAGAAATGTCCTGCAGAGCTGAGTTTCGGTGCGTGCAGACTCCATTCAGGCCTCATCTAGCACAAGTCACATGACCCTCACCTGAGTGACGGCTCACAGAGATTCTCGTCTCCAGTAAAAGCTGATTTCATTTATACGCACACCCACTCTGAGCGCACGCAGCACTGAACAGTTTTCAGTGAGCGGTTGCACGGCGGTAGTGCACCTGCATCACACGATCTACCCATGCTCGGCCTAATTTAGCCACTTTCAGCCACGTGCAGGACTCGTCACAGCATCTGAGCCTGAACCAGGCGGCACACGCTCAGATTTAAAACCACGCCCCCTGTTTGACCTGAGCGAAACAGCAGATCACCTTAGAGTCGTTTACCCCTTTGGTTCCTGGTTCTCAGGAGTAATAATCACCGACAGAGCTCTGTGTTTCCTGGGACGATAACAGCTTCCTGTTGTCACTGCGTGCTTTTCTGTGAAGGCTCGTTTTTCACACACGAGTTTTGATCTCACGTTTCTTTGTCGTCGTCCTTCCACCTTTCTCAGCTTTCACGTCAATGATCTCCTGTTTTATTTTTTTGAGTGTTTTGGTTTTATTTCCTGTTGGTTGCTCCATTATCAACTAACTTATCCTTCGCCTCCAGCTCAATCATCCAGTCTGAATCGTTCCCCGGGAGGTTTGTTTGCTGCCTTTGATTTATTGATTTATTATTGTTATTGTTGTTATTTGTTTGTTTCCTGCAGATTTCTGTTTTTACTGAACGTGTAGTCGTGCACAAATCTTCATTTCTGCGCTTTAATTCACTGAAGGAATGAACATGAACGCAAGATAAAAACTGTCCAAGTTGACTCACTAATAGAAGAAAATCCTGCACTCGGTTTGTGCTTCTATTTGCCTCAAACATCAGTTTCACCTTCAAACTGATTCAATGAAACCGCTCCTCTCTTTCTGAGTTCTCAGTCGTGTTGGTGGATTTATCATCATCTTATTATTTTGTTTATTTGGTTTTTATGAGAACAATAAATAACAAACATTTTATTTGAAACAGATATAAATGGAGTGGATAATGAGAAGAAGCTTTGAATTTTTACTCTTCATTTGATTATTTACAGGCTGGGAACAGCTTTCAGTGCAGTCCTGTTTTATTTAAGAAAAACATTTTTGACAGAAAAATCATTTCTACTTTTTTATTTTTAAACAGCTTGTTTTGTGTCTCTGATTTCTTTCTCCCAATGAAATAAAATCCAGTCACACTTTAATGGATCTGTTTAGAATTTATTATTTTAATTCTTTTGACTTCTTCACTTGTTTGCTTTGGGATTTTAAATGAACAGTTATTATTATTACGAGTGTCAGTGTGAGGGCAGAGGAGTGTGCAGTGGAGTGGAGGTATGTTCCTGTTACAAACCACAGCAAACTGCAAACAAAGAGCCTGCTGCTGTGTGAGTGTACCGAGTCTCTGAGGAGGGGGTGGGGGGGACAGAGGGGAGATGTGAGAGAAGAAGAAATGGAGGAAGAGAAGTCTTTTTTTCCTCTAAAGTGTGAGAGCACCGAGCCAGAGGCACAACAGGCCCGGAGCTCCCCCTGGTGGTCAGTAACAGAACTACACTGCAGCGGATACTTTTGTACGGCACCAACGAAGAAGATAAATCTGACCGTCCCAGCGTTAATCCATCAGTGAGTTGAACTTAAAGGTCTTTAAAGAGGTTTTGTTCTAAAATTTTCAGTTAAACTTAAAGAAATTCCAACCGATGGATCCACTAGGGGAGCGTTTTTATCAATTCTTTTCTTAAAAATATTTCACGATTTCATTCATGAGTCCTGCTCTCACATATCACCACCACCACTGAACTTTATTCTGGGTATTTCAACCATCTAAAGGCTGAGGTAGCACAAGATTCAACATGCAACAAGCAAAATCATTAAGTTATCTCCAAACTGTCCCATCAGTCAGAAACACCATGATCTGCATTTGTAGAAATTGTGTCCACTGTGAAACCTGTCGACCTCGGCTCTTGTTGTGACGTCAACGTTTCTGTATCGTAACAATCGGCCCGTGTTTTAAATACAGTTTAAAGGTCTTCTGTTGGTGGTGACTGAAGCCGTTTAAACAAACTGAACTTCCTATTAAAAACAAACGTGTGAATAAAAGAGTCCAATCGTGTTTCTCAGCCCGGCTTCCCCTCTGTCCCTGTCTCCACGTCCCCCGTCCCTCCCCCTCTGTCTTTCTGCTCTCAGTAAAATGACATTTAGAGCAGCAGGGTGAGAAAAGCAATCTGCCGTCCCTCCCTGGAGAGGGGCAGGAGGGAGAGGGAGGAGATGTAAATGTAAAAATGAGTGGAATAAAAGAAGAAAGAAGGAGGGAGGAGGAGAAGGAGGAGGAGGAAGGGTGAAATCCAGACTGAGGTGAAAAGAGTGTGTGTGTGTGTGTGTGTGTGTGTGTGTGTGTGTGTGTGTGTGTGTGTGTGGAAAATTAGGCTGTGCAAACATGGACATTTATGTGTGTGTGTGTGCAATGTTTTGTGCTCAGTGAGGACATTTCTGTGATGTGTAGGGGGCAGTTTTGCTCTGTGAAGACAGTTTTGCTCTACGTTGGGGAGATTGTGGCTCAAGAGTTGGCAGTTCGTCTTATAATCGGAAGGTTGCTGGTTTGCGTCCTGGTTCGGCCAGTCTTGGTTGTTGTGTCCTTGGGCAAGTGTAATGGCATAAAGTGCTTTGGGGTCCAAACAGTAAAGCGCTATAAAAATAAAGGCAATTTACCATTTTTGCTCTGTGAGGACAGTTTTTGCTCTATGAGGACAGTTTTGCTCTATGAGAACAGTTTTTGCTCTGTGAGCACATTTTTTGCTCTGTGACGGCAGTTTTGCTCAGTGAGGACAGTTTTTGCTCAGAGAAGACATTTTTAATCATTGAGGACAGTTTTGCTCAGTGAAGACAGTTTTTGCTCAGAGAGGACAGTTTTTGCTCAGAGAATACAGTTTTGCTCAGTGAGGACAGTTTTTGCTCTGTGAGGACAGTTTTTTCTCTGTGAGGACAGTTTTTGTTCAGTGAGGACAGTTTTTGCTCTGTGAGGACAGGTTTTTCTCCGTGAGGACAGTTTTTGCTCAGAGAGGACAGTTTTTGCTCAGAGAATACAGTTTTGCTCAGTGAGGACAGTTTTTGCTCTGTGAGGACAGTTTTTTCTCTGTGAGGACAGTTTTTGCTCAGTGAGAACAGTTTTGCTCAACGAGGACAGTTTTACTCTGTGAATACAGTTCTTGCTCTGTGACGGCAGTTGTTGCTCTGTGAGGACAGTTTTGCTCAGTGAGGACTGTTTTGCTCTGTGAAGACAGTTTTTGCTCAGTGAGGGCAGTTTTGCTCAGAGAAGACAGTTTTGCTCTGTGAGGACAATTTTTGCCCTTGAGGACAGTTTTTGCTCAGAGAAGACAGTTTTGCTTATTGAGGACAGTTTTGCTCTGTGAGGACAGTTTTTGCCCTGTGTGGACAGTTTTGCTATATGAGGACAGTTTTGCTCTTTGAAAACAGTTTTTGCTCATTGAGGACAGTTTTTGCTCAGTGAGGACAGTTTTTGCTAAGAGAAGAAAGTTTTGCTCTGTGAAGACAGTTTTCGCTCAGAGAAGACAGTTTTGCTCTGTGAGGACAGTTTTGGTCAGTGAGGACAGTTTTTGCTCAGTGAGGACAGTTTTTTCTCTGTGAGGACAGTTTTGCACTATCAGGACTGTTTTGCTCTGTGAAGACAGTTTTTGCTCAGTGAAGACAGTTTTGCTCTGTGAGGACAGTTTTTGCTCTATGAGGACAGTTTTGCTCTATGAGAACAGTTTTTGCTCTGTGAGCACATTTTTTGCTCTGTGACGGCAGTTTTGCTCAGTGAGGACAGTTTTTGCTCAGAGAAGACATTTTTAATCATTGAGGACAGTTTTGCTCAGTGAGGACAGTTTTTGCTCAGAGAGGACAGTTTTTGCTCAGAGAATACAGTTTTGCTCAGTGAGGACAGTTTTTGCTCTGTGAGGACAGTTTTTTCTCTGTGAGGACAGTTTTTGCTCTGTGAAGACAGTTTTTGCTCAGTGAAGACAGTTTTGCTCTGTGAGGACAGTTTTTGCTCTATGAGGACAGTTTTGCTCTATGAGAACAGTTTTTGCTCTGTGAGCACATTTTTTGCTCTGTGACGGCAGTTTTGCTCAGTGAGGACAGTTTTTGCTCAGAGAAGACATTTTTAATCATTGAGGACAGTTTTGCTCAGTGAGGACAGTTTTTGCTCAGTGAGGACAGTTTTTGCTCTGTGAGGACAGTTTTTTCTCCGTGAGGACAGTTTTTGCTCAGAGAGGACAGTTTTTGCTCAGAGAATACAGTTTTGCTCAGTGAGGACAGTTTTTGCTCTGTGAGGACAGTTTTTTCTCTGTGAGGACAGTTTTTGCTCAGTGAGAACAGTTTTGCTCAACGAGGACAGTTTTACTCTGTGAATACAGTTCTTGCTCTGTGACGGCAGTTGTTGCTCTGTGAGGACAGTTTTGCTCAGTGAGGACTGTTTTGCTCTGTGAAGACAGTTTTTGCTCAGTGAGGGCAGTTTTGCTCAGAGAAGACAGTTTTGCTCTGTGAGGACAATTTTTGCCCTTGAGGACAGTTTTTGCTCAGAGAAGACAGTTTTGCTTATTGAGGACAGTTTTGCTCTGTGAGGACAGTTTTTGCCCTGTGTGGACAGTTTTGCTATATGTGGACAGTTTTGCTCTTTGAAAACAGTTTTTGCTCATTGAGGACAGTTTTTGCTCAGTGAGGACAGTTTTTGCTAAGAGAAGAAAGTTTTGCTCTGTGAAGACAGTTTTCGCTCAGAGAAGACAGTTTTGCTCTGTGAGGACAGTTTTGGTCAGTGAGGACAGTTTTTGCTCAGTGAGGACAGTTTTTTCTCTGTGAGGACAGTTTTGCACTATCAGGA
Organism: Copadichromis virginalis; assembly: GCF_057382275.1. Taxonomy (NCBI): domain Eukaryota; kingdom Metazoa; phylum Chordata; class Actinopteri; order Cichliformes; family Cichlidae; genus Copadichromis; species Copadichromis virginalis. Next base: position 31,533,520 of record NC_140625.1, read on the forward strand.
CTGTTTTGCTCTGTGAAGACAGTTTTTGCTCAGTGAAGACAGTTTTGCTCTGTGAGGACAGTTTTTGCTCAGAGAAGACAGTTTTGCTCTGTGAAAACAGTTTTTGCTCTGTGAGGGCAGTGCTGCTCAGAGAGGACAGTTTTTGCTCTGTGAGGACGGTTTTTGCTAAGAGAAGAAAGTTTTGCTCTGTGAAGACAGTTTTCGCTCAGAGAAGACCGTTTTGCTCTGTGAGGACAGTTTTGCTCAGAGAAGACAGTTTTGCTCTTTGAAAACAGTTTTTGCTCTGTGAGGGCAGTGTTGCTCAGAGAGGACAGTTTTTCCTCTGTGAGGGCAGTTTTTGCTCTGTGAGGACGGTTTTTGCTAAGAGAAGAAAGTTTTGCTCTGTGAAGACAGTTTTCGCTCAGAGAAAACCGTTTTGCTCTGTGAGGTCAGTTGTTGCTCTGTGAGGACAGTTTTTGCTCTGTGAAGACAGTTTTGCTCATTGAGGACAGTTTTGCTCAGAGAAGACAGTTTTCCTCAGAGAAGACCGTTTTGCTCTGTGAGGACAGTTTTGCTCAGAGAAGACAGTTTTGCTCTTTGAAAACAGTTTTTGCTCTGTGAGGGCAGTGTTGCTCAGAGAGGACAGTTTTTCCTCTGTGAGGGCAGTTTTTGCTCTGTGAGGACGGTTTTTGCTAAGAGAAGAAAGTTTTGCTCTGTGAAGACAGTTTTCGCTCAGAGAAAACCGTTTTGCTCTGTGAGGACAGTTTTTGCTCTGTGAGGACAGCTTTTGCTCTGTGAAGACAGTTTTGCTCTACGTTCGGGAGATTGTGGCTCAAGAGTTGGCAGTTCGTCTTATAATCGGAAGGTTGCTGGTTCGAGTCCTGGTTCGGCCAGTCTTGGTTGTTGTGTCCTTGGGCAAGTGTAATGGTATAAAGTGCTTTGGGGTCCAAACAGTAAAGCGCTATAAAAATAAAGGCAATTTACCATTTTTGCTCTGTGAGGACAGTTTTTCTCAGTGAGGACAGTTTTTGCTCTATGAGGACAGTTTTGCTCTATGAGAACAGTTTTTGCTCTGTGAGCACATTTTTTGCTCTGTGACGGCAGTTTTGCTCAGTGAGGACAGTTTTTGCTCAGAGAAGACATTTTTAATCATTGAGGACAGTTTTGCTCAGTGAGGACAGTTTTTGCTCAGAGAGGACAGTTTTTGCTCAGAGAATACAGTTTTGCTCAGTGAGGACAGCTCTGTGAGGACAGTTTTTTCTCTGTGAGGACAGTTTTTTCTCTGTGAGGACAGTTTTTGCTCAGTGAGGACAGTTTTTGCTCTGTGAGGAGAGTTTTTTCTCCGTGAGGACAGTTTTTGCTCAGAGAGGACAGTTTTCGCTCAGAGAAGACCGTTTTGCTCTGTGAGGACAGTTTTGCTCAGAGAAGACAGTTTTGCTCTTTGAAAACAGTTTTTGCTCTGTGAGGACGGTTTTTGCTAAGAGAAGAAAGTTTTGCTCTGTGAAGACAGTTTTCGCTCAGAGAAAACCGTTTTGCTCTGTGAGGTCAGTTGTTGCTCTGTGAGGACAGTTTTTGCTCTGTGAAGACAGTTTTCCTCATTGAGGACAGTTTTGCTCAGAGAAGACAGTTTTCCTCAGAGAAGACCGTTTTGCTCAGTGAGGACAGTTTTTGCTCTGTGAGGACAGCTTTTGCTCTGTGAGGACAGTTTTGCTCTGTGACGACAGTTTCTGTCTGTGAGGACGTTTCTTGCTCTATGAGGACAGTTTTGCTCTGTGAGGACAGTTTTTGCTCACAGACGACAGTTTTGCTCTGTGAGGACGGTTTTTGCTCTGTGAGGACAGTTTTGCTCTGTGAGGACAGTTTTTGCTCAAAGAAGACAGTTTTGCTCAGTGAGAACAGTTTTTGCTCTGTGAGGACAGTTTTTCTCAGTGAGGACAGTTTTTACTCAGAGAAGACAGTTTTTTCTCTGTGAGGACAGTTTTGCTCTGTGAGGACAGTTTTGCTCTGTGAAGACAGTTTTTGCTCTGTGAGGCAGTTTTGCTCAGTTAGGACGGTTTTTGCTCTGTGAGGACAGTTTTTGCTTTTTGAGGACAGTTTTGCTCTGTGAGGCCAGTTTTTGCTCAGAGAAGACAGTTTTGCTCTGTGAGGACAGTTTTTGCTCAGTGACAGCAGTTTTGCTCAGTGAGGACAGTTTTTGCTCTGTGTGGACAGTTTTGCTCTATGTGGACAGTTTTGCTCTGTGAAGACAGTTTTTGCTCTGTGGGGACAGTTTTTGCTCACAGAAGACAGTTTTGCTTATTGAGGACATTTTTAGCTCTGTGTGGACAGTTTTGCTCTATGTGGACAGTTTTGCTCTGTGAAGACAGTTTTGCTCAGTGAGGACAGTTTTTGCTCAGAGAAGACATTTTTAATCATTGAGGACAGTTTTGCTCTATGAGGACAGTTTTGCTCTGTGAGGACAGTTTTTGCTCTGTGAGGGCACTTTTGCTCATTGAGGACAGTTTTTTCTCTGTGAGGACAGTTTTGCTCTGTCAGGACAGTTTTTGCTCAGTGAGAGCAGTTTTGCTCAGTGAGGACAGTTTTTGCTCTGTGAGGGCAGTTTTTGCTCAGAGAAGACAGTTTTGCTTATTGAGGATAGTTTTTGCTCAGTGAGAGCAGTTTTGCTCAGTGAGGACAGTTTTTGCTCTGTGTGGTTAGTTTTGCTCTATGTGGACAGTTTTGCTCTGTGAAGACAGTTTTGCTCCTTGAGGACAGTTTTTGTTCTGTGATGGCGGTTTTGCTCCTTGAGGACAGTTTTTGCTCTGTGTGGACAGTTTTGCTCTATGAGGACAGTTTTGCTCTGTGAAGACAGTTTTTGCTCTGTGAGGGCACTTTTGCTCAGTGAGGACGGTTTTTGCTCTGTGTGGACAGTTTTGCTCTATGTGGACAGTTTTTGCTCTGTGAGGGCACTTTTGCTCAGTGAGGACGGTTTTTGCTCAGTGACAGCAGTTTTGCTCAGTGAGGACAGTTTTTGCTCTGTGTGGACAGTTTTGCTCTATGTGGACAGTTTTGCTCTGTGAAGACAGTTTTTGCTCTGTGGGGGCAGTTTTTGCTCACAGAAGACAGTTTTGCTTATTGAGGACATTTTTAGCTCTGTGTGGACAGTTTTGCTCTATGTGGACAGTTTTGCTCTGTGAAGACAGTTTTTGCTCAGAGAAGACCGTTTTGCTCCTTGAGGACAGTTTTTGCTCTGTGAGGACAGTTTTGCTCCTTGAGGACAGTTTTTGCTCTGTGTGGACAGTTTTGCTCTGTGAAGACAGTTTTTCTCCTTGAGGACAGTTTTTGCTCTGTGTGGACAGTTTTGCTCCTTGAGGACAGTTTTTGCTCTGTGTGGACAGTTTTGCTCTGTGAAGACAGTTTTTCTCCTTGAGGACAGTTTTTGCTCTGTGTTGACAGTTTTGCTCTGTGAAGACAGTTTTTCTCCTTGAGGACAGTTTTTGCTCTGTGAGGACAGTTTTGCTCCTTGAGGACAGTTTTTGCTCTGTGATGACAGTTTTGCTCCTTGAGGACAGTTTTTGCTCTGTGTGGACAGTTTTGCTCTATGAGGACAGTTTTGCTCTGTGGTGACAGCTTTTGCTCTGTGAGGGCACTTATGCTCAGTGAGGACAGTTTTTGCTTTTTGAGGACAGTTTTTGCTCAGTGAGAGCAATTTTGCTCAGTGAAGACAGTTTTGCTCTGTGAGAACAGTTTTTTCTCAGTGAGAGCAGTTTTGCTCAGTGAGGACAGTTTTTGCTCTGTGAGGACAGTTTTGCTCCTTGAGGACAGTTTTTGCTCTGTGTGGACAGTTTTGCTCTGTGAAGACAGTTTTTCTCCTTGAGGACAGTTTTTGCTCTGTGTGGACAGTTTTGCTCCTTGAGGACAGTTTTTGCTCTGTGTGGACAGTTTTGCTCTGTGAAGACAGTTTTTCTCCTTGAGGACAGTTTTTGCTCTGTGTTCACAGTTTTGCTCTGTGAAGACAGTTTTTCTCCTTGAGGACAGTTTTTGCTCTGTGAGGACAGTTTTGCTCCTTGAGGACAGTTTTTGCTCTGTTATGACAGTTTTGCTCCTTGAGGACAGTTTTTGCTCTGTGTGGACAGTTTTGCTCTATGAGGACAGTTTTGCTCTGTGGTGACAGCTTTTGCTCTGTGAGGGCACTTATGCTCAGTGAGGACAGTTTTTGCTTTTTGAGGACAGTTTTTGCTCAGTGAGAGCAATTTTGCTCAGTGAGGACAGTTTTTGCTCTGTGGGGGCAGTTTTTGTTCAGAGAAGACAGTTTTGCTTATTGAGGACAGTTTTTGCTCTGTGTGGACAGTTTTGCTCTGTGAAGACAGTCATGCTCAGTGAGGACAGTTTTGTTCTCTGAGGACAGTTTTGCTCAGAGAAGACAGTTTTGCTCTTTGAGGACAGTTTTGCTCAGAGAAGACTGCTTTGCTCTGTGAGGACAGTTCTGTGTGGGGGCAGTGATGTTTTGTGCTGTGCTGATCACTCTCTGAAGTAATTTCTTGTTTGCTGAGGAGCAACTGCTGAACCGTGCAGTGATGCAGACTTCAGTATGCTCTCAGAGGACCAGAGGAAAAGCACACAGGCTTTTTATTAAACATCTTCAAGAAGTCATGCCTGGACCTTAGCATGCTAAGGTAAAAGGTTCAACAAACTCACAGGTACCTGTGGCCGAAGACACTTTGCACATGGTTATGTAGACACAGTGTAGATCAGATTTTAGGTTGATGATAGACTGGATTTGGCTGGACCAGCTTTTCAGAGCACATCCTGTTTACAGATTAAATGAACTAAGTGCTCAGACATGGTAAATGGCCTGTATTTATATAGCGCTTTTCTAGTCCCTAAGGACCCCAAAGCACTTTACATATCCAGTCATCCACCCATTCACACACTGGTGATGGCAGCTACATTGTAGCCACAGCCACCCTGGGGCGCACTGACAGAGGCGAGGCTGCCGGACACTGGCGCCACCGGGCCCTCTGACCACCACCAGTAGGCAACAGGTGAAGTGTCTTGCCCAAGGACACAACGACCGAGACTGTCCAAGCTGGGGCTCGAACCGGCAACCTTCCGATTACAAGGCGAACTCCCAACTCTTGAGCCACGATCGCCCCTTAGTTGGGTAGACATCTCTACCCAACTAAGACATTTCTACATCACCTGCACACATCTACACCAGGGGGACATTGATACATCATGGGGAAATTTCTACATCACCAGGACACTTTTACACCACGTTTCTACATCGTGGGGATTTTTCTACTTTACCATGGCATTTTAACACCATCGACACATTACTGCATCATGGGGAAATTTCTACACCATGGGGACATTTTTATACCACCAGGACATTTCAATACTGCGGGGACATTTCTTCTCTATGGGGACTGATTTAGTTCTCAGCTCAGATAAAATAATTATTGTGGGTGATTTTAACATCCATGTAGATGCTAAAAATGACAGCCTCAACATGGCATTTAATCTGTTATTAGACTCAATTGGCTTCTCTCAAAATGTAAAA
>NC_140625.1:31549040-31639040 GCF_057382275.1 Copadichromis virginalis
TGATGGCGGTCAGGGTGGCACAAGGCTGGAAAGTAGAAATTTGCAGAAACTTCATGAAGAGCTCTGTGTGTGTCTGTGTGTGTGTGTGTGTGTGTGTGTGTGTGTGTGTGTCTGTCTGTCTGTCTGTGTGTATGTGTGTCTGTGTGTGTGTGTGTGTCTGTCTGTCTGTGTGTATGTGTCTGTCTGTGTGTGTCTGTGTGTGTCTGTGTGTGTGTGTGTGTGTGTGTGTGTGTGTGTGTCTGTCTGTCTGTGTGTATGTGTGTCTGTGTGTGTGTGTGTGTCTGTCTGTATGTGTGTCTGTGTCTGTCTGTGTGTGTCTGTGTGTGTGTGTGTGTGTATGTGTGTCTGTGTCTGTCTGTGTGTGTCTGTGTGTCTGTCTGTGTGTATGTGTGTCTGTGTCTGTCTGTGTGTGTCTGTGTGTGTGTGTGTCTGTCTGTGTGTGTGTGTGTGTGTGTGTGTGTGTGTGTGTGTTCAGCTCAGAGTGTAATGTTATTGTAATGATGAGAATGACTGCACTGCACTTCGACTCCTTTGTGTCTTTTGTTCCTAACGATGGGCTTGTTCTGCTTTCAGTAATTTTCTGGCCTATAAACAGTCTTTATATACACTTAAGTACCTCACATGTGTCTTTATAGTGATTAACTAAATCTTTAAAAATAAAAAGATTAACTGAAATATGAAAATCCCTGAAACTGTGTGCTCACAAAATGCATCCAAATTAATCAAGCTTAGCTGTGTCAGTGCAGCACACTCACCGTGTGATGTCCAGAGTTTCATTATTACTGTACTTTGAGTTCTGCCTGCTGGTTTCTGTCGGTGTTCCTTAGTTGCTCTGTCTCCCCTGTCTGCTGTATCAGCTGTGTTATGCTTCCTGTTTTACTTTGAAGGTCCATGTCTTATGTTAGTGTGTTTGCTTTTGCTTTTCCTGTCTCATTAGGCCTGATTTGTCCCTGCTGTGTTTCTCTCCTGTCTCTCATTCCCTGATTGCTCCGTCTGTTGGTGTTTGGACCCAGTTGTCCCTGCGAGTCCTCCTCTGTAGATTTGGGACTCCTGGAAGTTTATTTTAAACCTGTTGTTACTGACTTTGGTTTTAAGTTGGACAGTGATTTTAAATTGTACAGCCAAATCAGAGCAGTGGTGAAGTCCAGTTTTTATCATGTAAGCCGACTGGCACGAGTGAAATCTTTTCTTTCTGGGCAGCACCTTGAAACAGGATCCATGCTTTTATTTCTTCCCGCCTGGACTGTAACGCACTTTATGTGGGGGTCAGTCAGTCGTAGCTCTCACGTCTGCAGCTGGTTCAAAATGCGGCTGCACGACTCCTAACAGGAACTCGTAAAAGAGAGCACATAACCCTGTGCTGGCCTCACCGGCTGCCCGTGTCTTCTAGAGTTCATTTTAAAATTCTCATGTTTGTTTTTAAATGCCTTCACAGTCTCGCCCTGTCTTACCTCTCTGAGCTTCTCCACACACCCTGTCGGTCTCTCAGGTCAGCTGACCAGCTGCTGCTGGAGAGATCCAGGAGGAAGCTCAGAGGGGGCGTGGCCTCTTCTATCGTGGCTCCTAAATTATGGAATAATTTGCCCGTGCATGTTAGAGAGGCCCCTTCACTGTCCACTTCTAAATCATGTTTTAAAACCCACTTTTATTCTTTGGCTTTTAACCTCAGCGAGACTTAGTTTCTCTTGTAATTAAATTAGTTATTTAATTAATTATTTTACTTTTTATTTGGCTTTTATTTATATCCTATATAATTTTATTATATGCTTCCAATGTACAGCACTTTGTACGTTGGAACCTCACCGAACCACACTCAGAGCTCAGTCCAGCCCCCGAGCTGCGTCTTCGCCACCACCAGCATTTAGACTCTAAATCCATGGTTTCGGCTGCCGGTCAGTCAGTGCTGTTTGATTCGTCTGATCCACCATGCAGGAACATCTGGAAACATCAGCTTCATGCCTCAGTATGAAATTGATCCAAACATGCTGCAGGTGCATTAACCTAGGACCTGCGTCCACATGTGGGGACATCACATTTTGGGTTATTTAGACCAAAACACTCAATTTTGCTCTACAAGGGCCTGATATCCTGTTCTACTGTTCTATCGAAATTTTAAACAAATATCCTCATATGTGGCTCTGATTTTTCTTAGAAACAAAAATCTGGTAATTCTTTGTTTTTACATTCATCAGGTCCCAATGTGTCCAAATATCAAAGAGAAATTACAATGCTGCTGTGGAAGAGTTCGGGTTTTAGGAGGTTAAAGCACACCTGGAAAGAAACGCACAGGGGAACTCTATCAGAGCCGGACCTCATCCTGACAGGAAGCCTGTAGAACTGTTCCTGAAGATCCTCACAGAGCTGAGATGAAGCATTTCACACCAAACATCACAGCTCGTTAAAGCCACACAAGCTCTGTCACAGAATCGCTGCACTATTTCTCAGATGTTGTAATCTGTTCATTTACTTTTTTGACAGGATCTTTTGAGTCATATCTGCTTTGAAAAGACAGAACGGCACATTTGATAGTTGATGGAGGAGTACGTGACTCTGCCCTCAGACTTTGAGTCTGTGAACTGATGCTCCATTTTCATTGGTTGTTTGGTTAGCTTCCGTCAGAAGTTGTTGTCCTGTGGGTACCTGCAAACAGGAAGCTCCGCCCCAGCACTAAAAAACCAGAAGGAAAAAAAGCCAAAGTGCTGACCTGGCCTCCAAACTGCAGAGTCCCACCTGATGACACTAAAGGACAACGTCACAGGTGTCCATGTTGGAGCAGGTGAGAGCTGCCTCGGGCCTGAACAGTAGCGGCAGGTGTGTGTGTCATGTGATCAGGCATAGAACAGGTGAGCGGCGGTGGCGTGACCTCCTCTCTGTGGCTTCCCTGTTCCAACATGAAGCTGTGATGCACATCAGAGCTGAAGTCTGTGTTAATATTTCATGTCACGCCTGGATAATTCATGCGCGCGTGCACATCTAACGAGCTCTGTTTGCTCGGCGCTGCTGAAAGATTCACCGACAGAATCAAAGTTTAACGAGGATTTTCTCTCTGCGTCTCAATGAAGCCACCAGTCCATTTGTTCACATTTAAATAAGAAACGAGGATGAGCAATTAGCACCACACACACACACACACACACACACACACACACACACTCACAAACACACACGTTTGTGAGCGTATATTCAAAGCTTTGTGGAGACCTGGTCCCCAAAAGTTTGAAGACATTTTTGAGGCTCAGAATCTGGTTTTAGTGTCAGGGTTACAGTTAGCTTAGGGTCAGGGTAAGGGGCTACGGAAAGCATTATGTCAATGAAGGTCCTCACTAAGATAGCTGAACGGGCTTGTGTGTGTGTGTGTGTGTGTGTGTGTGTGTGTGTGTGTGTGTGTGTGTGTGTGTGTGTGTGTGTGTGTGTGTGAGATAATTTATTAATGTGTGTCAGAGTGGTTTGAAACAGGAAACCTCTCATCTCTGTTTAGCTGCAGGCTGAACGTTGTCTGACCCATGACGCCCTCAGAGTGTGTTTGTATGTTTTCACTGTGTGTGTGTGTGTGTGTGTGTGTGTGAGATAATTTATTAATGTGTGTCAGAGTGGTTTGAAACAGGAAACCTCTCATCTCTGTTTAGCTGCAGGCTGAACGTTGTCTGACCCATGACGCCCTCAGAGTGTGTTTGTATGTTTTCACTGTGTGTGTGTGTGTGTGTGTGTGTGTGTGTGTGTGTGTGTGTGTGCTGCAGATCTCTGACTCGTGTTAAAACAACAACAGTCAAACCAAATACAGAAGACCTGAAGAACAAGTCATTGATGCGGAACCTCACATGTGGGCTTTTCAGTCACATGACTTCTCATAAAGCTGCTCTGCTTCCTGTCAGGTGGTTGCACAATCATAACACATGATTCGGTCAAAGCCGCGCCGTTCATCATACGTGTCACACTTCAGTGCTGACAGCAACATTGCTGCAACATCCGAGTACGAAAAATCAAAGAAGAAGAAGGAGTAGCGTTTTGCGAGACATCACTTCCTGTCCCTGCAGGCCCTGGGTGCGTTTGGTTTGTCAGTCGTGGAGCACAGGACACGGGACAAGACTCAGCTATACAGCTGCATATAAAGGTCAAAGGTCGTTCTTTGAAGAAGAGAAGACAGATGGTTTGAAAGAGGAGTGAAAGAAGCATCTACGTCCACTGTGAACGACCATCTTTGAACAGAGGGCGGAGCTTATGACGCCAACCGTCTGCCATCTGTAATGTAGTTCCCAGACGCCTTAACGCCGACTCCCTGTGGGTGTGGCAGGTCTCAGAGTGGTTTCACCTCTGCTGATAACGACCCGTTTTCACACCTGAGATGATGAGTGATGTGATGAGTCACATGGTCAACAGTGGGTCAGCGTCCATCTTGGGGACACACCCACGAGCATTTCGGACGGGTCTAAACTGTGTTTCACACCTGTAGTTATCATCATTCAGTCACAGCGCCGCACTGAGCGCGCTCACACCGCGGGTGTCTCCCTCCCTCGGCTGCTCCTGAGCGGGTGCGCTTGCTTTGTCCATCTGAGCGTCTCTGCTCTGTTATTCAGTCGATTATTTGACTCATTTGCTGCTTAATATTTTGATTTGTGGGCCTCGCTCGCGGCCGGCGTGTAATGGACTGAACCCGGCGTGAAACTCTGAGGCCACTTCAGGCCGACGCGCTGCTGAATATTTAACCCACTAAGTGGTTTTTAAGGCGCGCTGAGTGATGGTTTTAAGGTGTTTTAATAACTAACGCTGCCTGCCGGCGCCTTTACTGAATTAAACATGGCTGCTCAGAAACAGTCATCACCTGCAGCTGGGCGGCCAATCAGCAGGCAGAGAGCTTCACTCTGATTGGTCCACAGACACAAAAAAGAAGAAAGATGTAATGGAGATGATTCGGTTCTGACCCGGTCCAAACCAGGACGTCTCCTCTCTGCGGCGTTCTTCTTTATTTAAAAGCAGCAGAAGAAGAAATACGACCTTTTTCCTGCTGGGACACAAATCGATCGGATCAGAACTTCACGATGTTTGGATGTTTCTGGGACACTGAAGACGACGACGGCATGTCAGAGCTTAGACGCACGAGTTCGTTGGACTTCATCAGTTGCTGCTTTGTGGTGTCTGCGGAGCCACAACGCTCCAGATGTTTCAGATGTTTCAGTGTCAGGCTGTACTCTGGTTCTTCCAGAGGTGCTTCATCAGCGATGAGGCCTTCACAGATGTTCGACGCCTCGCCGGAACGTAAAGCTCTGCTTCCACAGGCGCTCCTCTCCGTCAGTCTCCTCACTTTCAATCCTCAGAAAACTCAAGTTTTAGAACTTTTGTTCCTTCGTTAGTTGTCCTGATGTTTTACGTTTTTACCCTCTAACATATCGCTGAGATAAAATCAGGATTTCCAGCGTGGGTTTAGCCGGCGCTGTAAAAGAGAAAACACCTGATTTGCATTTTTCACTGGGATCGTTTGAGGAGACAATAGCTTTGATGTCAGTAATGAGCTTGCTGCAGTTTGAGGAGACTCCCGTCAGCTGTTTTAAACATGGACGTCAAAGCAGCGTTTTAATGTCCAAACTGTCCTTGAGCCGTCACCGGTCTCCTCAGGAAGCTCACAGCACATTAACGAGCAGGTAATTAATCTTAATTAGAGAGGAGGAGACTGTGTGTGTGTGTGTGTGTGTGTGTGTGTGTGTGTGTGTGTGTGTGTGTGTGTGTGTGTGTCAGCAGACAGCTGGACTCTCGGCTGCTGCCTTGCTTCGGGGCACTTGTGGTGGTTCGGGGATTAAACCTGTGACCTTCACTGACGTGTGTCCTGTAGATTTAAAGGGCCATTCTGCTTTATTTCAGCCTGCCGGCTTTATTCCTGACGAGCACAGGAACCGTGAGCGTGAGCACCACGTTGGCTTCTTCAGAGCCACATCTGGACCTGCAGGTGGAGCGCTATGGGGCTGGACTCACTGCTGCCTCTGCTGGACATGAGCGGTACTGCAAGTTTGGCACGTTGACGGTCACTTCTGGTTCCTCCGTCAGATCCACTCCTCCCTCATCGCACCAGAGCTGTGCGAGCTCACACTCACACTTTCCTCAGCAGTTACAGTTACAGTTACAGTTACATAGCACAAATGCAGACCGCGTGGAAGTCTGACCAAATTTGATTCAATAATACACAAAAGTTTACTTTTTAAACAATGAATAAAAAAGTTCCTTTGGAGTCATGTTAGGGGACGAAATCAAAGCTGAACTTGACCAATCAGAAGCTTAATCTCAACCACAGGAACAGTCATGGAGTTGAAATGCCCCTCCCACCTACCCACCCCCGCAGGATGACTGACAGAGCTAATTAACAGCAGTGCGTGCAGATCAGGCTGAGACACACACACACAAACACACACACACACACACATTTAAATAAGACTAAGACGGGGCACCTCAGCGATCTGTAATAACAGCTACGATGATGATGATGATGGTGACAGAGGTGGTGTCGGCTCTGATGATGATTGATTGTGTTTCCATGACGTTAACATGGATGATTAATTAGTTTTAATTACCTGAAGTGCTAACTGATGGACAGACTCCTCCCCTTCTGTCTGCCTGTCGTTCTAACATCGGAGCGCCCACTAAGCCCCACCCCTCCAGGAAAGGGCCCACAAAAACCCGTCTTTGTTGCCTTATTTATTTGGTATATTTCTGAAAACGTCTCAGAGCGTTGCCGCCTCGTTATTGCTCCGTACCTGTGGGGGAGCGACCGCCACCTGAGCCCGTGTGCACTGACATTTGTGAGCATCGGGACTCTGACTGTGTTCAAAGCTGCAGCGCGGGTCACCGTCTCAGACAGCACAGCTGGATCCACATCAGCATCGCCCCCCCTCTGACATTCACCAGGTCAGAGGTCAGACTCTTTTAGGGCCTGCTGTTCTTGATGCTGGTCTGATTCAGGCACACCTCTGAGTTTCATGTCGATTTGGGAACACGTGTTGGCTCGTGATGTTTGAGGTTTTCTTGTTTTGGGGACAAAAAGGCTTCATAGAAACAGCACCGTGGGAAGCAGATAATCAGCACATAACCTGAAGGCAGATTTGAACCCAGGGCTCTGCAGTAGCTGGATGGCACATGGGCCGCCTGCTGACCCTGCTGAGCGCCCTCATTCGGCTTTTTAAACAACACACTTACTTCGTCTGTGTGTTGGTATTTGTGACATACACATGTTCTTTTTCCCTTGTGGGGATGCTAACGCTGAGTGTGCTCGCACCTCTTTCTTCTTCTGTGATGTGATTTCTGGTATGAGGGGTGATGCTGTTCTTTCTCAGAGACAGTTAAACCAACACGTGGCGTACGGCAGCGTCGTGTTTCCTCGTTAGTATAAATCCAGGTTTAATTACTTTACAGAGCGAGCTCGTTAGCTGTGAGGACTGGCCTTGAGACTAACAGTGTCAATGTAACAGTAATGATTTAATTACTCAGTGATACAGTGATATGCCCTCGCAGTGCTAACGAGCTGCTCTAATTATTTTTTGTCTGTAAATCTTCTCTGCGCTCTTTGCTCATTAACAACCTGTTTGATTAACAGGACGAAGCAGAGCCTCTGAATATCATAACAACATAACAACTGTACAGGTCGGTGCATTTGTTTATATTTATTCTGTTTAGATACTATTAAGGCTTAAAGTTTGCATTGTTAGGGGCGTGGCCTCTGTGAGTGACAGGTGGATGGTGAAATGGGCGGCTGTAGCTGCTCGCTGCCCGTCTGAGTGGAGTCCGTGGACCTCTGTTGGTGTGTTTGTAATGCAAATATCTGACCAATGTTATGGCTGCTGTGAGGTTACTGTGCTAACAGGCCATCCAAGAAGTCTGGTTTTAGTTATAGGTTTAGTTATCAGTTATCTGTGCCTGTATAACAGACCCATACGCTCCTAACCAGGGCAGCTAGAATTAGCTGACAACGTAGCCCTCCACCCTCTCGCCCAAACACCGTCACTTCCTGAAACAAATAATAATAATAATAATGGATTGGATTTATATAGCGCTTTTCAAGGCACCCAAAGCGCTTTACAATTCCACTATTCATTCACTCTCACACTCACACACTGGTGGAGGCAGCTACAGTTGTAGCCACAGCTGCCCTGGGGCAGACTGACAGAAGCCAGGCTGTCATATCGCGCCATCGGCCCCTCTGGCTATCACCAGTAGGCAAGTAGGGTAAAGTGTCTTGCCCAAGGACACAACGACCAGGACAGAGAGCCCAGGGATCGAACCGGCGACCTTCCGGTTACAGATGCGATTCCCAACCCCCTGAGCCGATTAGGATTAATCGTCTCTGTTTAGGATACGAACAAAGATTCACCTTTGACCTACGGCACCTCAGAGTGACCAGGAATCACCACAAAGCTCAGACTGTGAGGAAGATTTTTACACTCAAATATCCTCCTGAAGGTCTGTGGAGCTCACACACAGGGTGGTGATCACCTGACAACAGCCTGAATATTTCACAGGTGAGAGGAGGAAGAGGAGGAGGAGGAAGAGGAGAGAGCGAAACAGTTGAGTCCTCTCTCAGTAGTTTGGTCTTTTTACTGGAGCTCAGCGCCTCGCTCTTCATCTCTTTAATTGACTCCCTCTCCTCCTCCTCCTCCCTCTTCATCTCTTTCTCCGTCTGTCTGTTTGTAGCTGGAGGGCGCGCTCGCCGTTGTTTCTCTCCACAGCTGATTGGCTGCTGAATTACTGAGGGAATAGCCATGATTGGCAGCTGAGAGCTCACAGTAACAGCTTGGCAGGAAGAACACAGGACTACTAATTACTGAGGAGTGTGTGTGTGTGTGTGTGTGTGTGTGTGTGTGTGTGTGTGTGTGTGTGTGTGTGTGTTCTTGTCGTTAGAAGATGTGACGATCATGTTGTTCCCAGCGGTCATCAGAGAAGATTAGCTCCCATCACCGAGGGACAGACACACACACAGACACACACAGACACACACACAGACACACACACACAGACACACACACAGACACACACACACAGACACACACACACACACAGACACACACACACACAGACACACACACACACACAGACACACACACACAGACACACACACACAGACACACAGACACACACACAGACACACACAGACACACACACACAGACACACACACAGACACACACAGACACACACACACAGACACAGACACACACACACACACGCACACACACACGCACACAGACACACACACACACACACACAGACACACACACACACACACACACACACGCACACACACACAGACACACACACAGTCACACACACACAGACACAGACACACACAGACACACACACACACACACACACACACACACACTCATCTGGTTTCTCGAGTGTGTCTGGTGCGTCCCCTTCTCCTCTTTGTCTTCAGGCTGGACAGAATAATAGGAACGTCACTGAAACCAGATTCAGTTTGGATCTGAATGGAAACACAAACCGGTTTGAGGCGCTGACCGAGCGGGCAGCTGTCAGCATGCTGCAGTTGTTTGTGGGACACATGGAGGGCAACACTGAATTGAACTGTTTCCGGTCGTAGTGAGCTTTTCACTCTCTACACCTTTAACATATGTGTTTTTAAAGGACCCAGAAAACAAAGTCCACAGCTGTCTGTGCTGGGTGGGACAGGATGAAGTTCTAGGACTTTCTTTAGGAGAAGAGGAGCACAGACCATGTTCTACATGAGCCCCTGAAGGACAGAACAGTATTGTTGACTTCATTCTGTAGGCCAGGATCATGGTCTTTGGAGGTGTTTTCAGGACAGCATAAAGTTCTTCAGGACTTTCATGAACCAGGAGGGTGTTTTTAGGACAGGACGATGATCTTCTGGAGGTTCTTGGCTGTGGAGCAGCAGCAGTCCCCAGTGTCCTGCAGTTCATTAGTGGGCGATCTACAGAGGCCGGTCCTGCTGGTGGAGATGATGAGTGAGGAGCTGCAGACAGTAAACTCTCTCAGATGTCTGCAGCTGAACCAGAAACAGCTTCGTCTCAGTCTGATGATGAAAAACGTGCAATTCCCCTTTAAGACTTTTCCCTACAGGACAGGAAGCTGCTTCAATCACACACTGGTCATCTGAGCGTGTGTGTGTGTGTGTGTGTGTGTGTGTGTGTGTGTGTGTGTGTGTGTGTGTGTGTGAGATGATTGGATCAGTTCAGATCTATCAGAGAGCTCAGAGTTTAGAGGACGAGAACGCCCTGAAGCATTCTAGGAAAAATCACATATTCCCTCTAATGTTCACTCCGATTGTGTGTGTGTTTGTGTGTGTGTGTGTGCGTATGTGTGTGTATGTGAACATCCTTCAAACCGCTCACAGAAACCGCCTGCACCCTGATCCAGCCACCGGTACGGGGCAGTACCGCAGTAACCTGTGAGCTGCACAGATTAGCTGACCTACTCAACTGAAAGGACCTGCAGAGGTCTGACGAGGTTGTTGAGATGTTTGAGTAATGGCTGAAAAGTGAAGCTGATTCTCAGTGTGACGTCTCTGTGTGATGGATGATGACCTGTCCAGGTGTACCCCCTGTAACCCCACAGCTGGGATGGGTTTGAGGCCCCCCGTGACCCTGAACTGGCTGAGCGGTCAAAGTTACAGGTGAGGAGTAAGTAACATCATGAACTGTGCAGGTAGCAGAGCAACTCGTTAGGAAAAGAAAAACTTGGCATAACTAATGATTGACGTGAAGCCTCTGAGCCTTTGCAGTTACAGTGATTTCTTTGCCCTCTGATTGGTCAGGGTTAGCGTTACAAACTAAAGGATTATCTGATAAAACCGCCCGGTGTGGAAGTCATGTGTCAAAGCTGAAACAGATCCCAGGTTGCAGAAACAGGTCAGTCTAATGTCAGGTTAATCCTCGCCTCCTCGTGAACAGCGAAGTGCAGCAGAAGTGATGTCACAGCTGCTGGCGGTGCAGCACGGCCGAAGCCACGAGCGTACGCGCCGCTCTTCTTCTCCTACACCAGAGCGCAGAAGCTGGAGCTGAGCGTGGTAACTGTAACTGAGCCGATGAAGACTTCAGCTGGAGCTTCAGCTTCAGTGAAGTCGCTGCAAGTCTCCGCCTTCAACTTTCACTCGTGTTACCGTGAGTCTGCGCGCCGAACTCCTCAGACTTTAAACGTTTGTCCTAAAGGTCGACAGCAGGACCGATGCTCAGTAAAAACCTAATGACACAGATAAAAACCACATCACACCTGTGTGTGTGTGTGTGTGTGTGTGTGTGTGTGTGTGTGTGTGTGTGTGTGTGTGTGTGTGTGTGTCTCATTAGCTTTGCTCTAAAAAAAAAAAAAAACATTAACGAGATCCATAAAAGGAAAAAATTAAAATTTTAATGTGCAGTGGTCATCCTGCAGCTGCTCTGAGTGTGTGTGTGTGTGTGTGTGTGTGTGTGTGTGTGTGTGTGTGTGTGTGTGTGTGTGTGTGTGTGTGTGGGTGTGTGTGTGTGTGTGGGTGGGTGTGTCCGGAGGCTGGTCAGTTTGTCTCGTTAATGACCCCTCCCACCCTAATGAGCTAACGATGAGCACTCGTTAAGACAGACGGACGAGCTCAGCCAATAAAACGCGGTTACTGCTCTCTCTCATCTGATGAAACCATGGCGACCAGTCTGGACAGGTGAGGCGGGGGAGGGCAGCTGTCCGTCTGAGTCAGTGCTGTAAATGAAGGACAGCGAAACTGTAAGAGTGAGAAAACTGACAGGAAGTCGAGTCAGCCAAACAGCATCGAACATGCTCTCTGCTTTTAAGATCAACTTACTCGCTGCTTCCAGGTGTTTGGGTTCAGAAAACATCTGCAGCTCAAACACTCAGGGCCCAACAGTAAGTTGCAGTCTGCTTCTCCAAACCTGAAACAGGTGTCGGCATCACATCCGGTCTCGTCGGGTTCAGCAGTCAAACGTGTGCAAGATACACATCATGGACTGAGGTCAGAGGTTAAGCTGTGGGCTTCGTTTGTGGGGAGCAGATCGCTGTGTTTAAGGATTAAATACATCTCTGAACCTTTGTTAAGCTGCAGAAAAACTTGTTACCAGCTTTAAACATCCAGGAGGGAGAATAAGCCCCTCTGCAGGAGAACCGTCACCACACGAATTGAGAGGATTGTGGGAAATCTGGAGCCTGACTTTCTGCTTTGCTATGCTACTTGGTGTAGGATATTTGTCATGTAGGAGCAGCCAAGGATCAAACAACAAACCTTTCGATTAGCAGATGAGCTACAGCCACTGTGAGAGCTGCGACACCACCCAGTTACTCATTATTAAGGTGGAGCTGGCAGCAATGCACTCAGTGAAAGGGACTCTGACAGAGGGAGATCAGAGGTGCGTGCATGCTCGGGCTGAAATGGGAAAAACTGTCTGGAAAAATGTTGGACCTTTGAAGCAGATGCAGGGTAAAGTGGCTGACATGAAGCCGGGCGCAGGAATAGCTCTGAATGACAGCACGCTGACTTTGGACATGAGACCGAACACGGTGACGTGCTACCAGCCCGTCCTCATCCTGACAAACGCGAAAGGTGACTTTCTGCGTTCTCCGCGCCGGGTTATGAATGAAATGCAGTAGAATGACGCTCCCACGGTAATACATGTTCCTGCCATGTGTGTGAGTGTGTATGGGAGTGAGAACGTGTTGGTGCTTCCACCCAGCTGTGAAAGGTAATGAGAGCAGCTTCATGAAGACATCGAGTGATACTGAGCGGGACTAAGCTCACGGTATTGGTGCGGCCCTCCACATTCAGGAGCTCATCAGAACAGTCTCTATTCAATGTTCCAAATCAACACATACATGTCCTGTTGGAATAAATCATATAAAACAATAAGACGAGTGTATTGAGAGAAATCAGATGAAATATTATGAATGATGAATAACTTAGAAAGTATCTGATCTAATAAATCAGTGCAGGAGGACGTTTTATCTGCAGATCACTGCGACGCGATCAAAGAGCAACACCTGAATAAAAGATGACTGCAGGAGGAGGTTAATGATGCCCTCACCGTGACTGGAGCCACCACAGGAAGTCATGTGATCAGAATCCATTCAAAAAGAAGCCATTCTCACAGCGTTGGGTCATGATGAGGGATCAATAACTATCTGGTCATTAATCAGCGCCTCATTACCAGAAGGGATTCCAATCAGAGCCAGCTCCTGGTTCTGGTTTGGTGGGGGCGGGGCTGTTGCCTTTAGGAGTCACATGACTCTTAACAAGCTCTTACTGTGTGGGAGGAACAGGAAGAATCTCGTTAAGGACACCTAACGAGCGTTTGATTGAACCCTCCTCCTCTGCTCTTCATCTCTTGCTCTTTAATCACCTTCCTCTGACAGTTTAATGTCCTCCACCTGAAGGGTGCCGGGGGGGGGGGGCTAACGTTACCATCGGTGCTTCATGATATCGTCATCAGAGCGAGAGAGAAGCGAGGCAAACCAGGTGACACTGAACAGGTGAGAAACCAACAACAACAGGAAAGAACCTGCAGGCCAGGTGATGTGCAGAGACAGAATACGTGTGTGTGGATGACAGGCAGACAGGTGAAAAGGTAAAGGAGGAGGAGCCGCAGGTATCCATGCCACCTGCCTCACACCTGCACACAGGTGCAGTTCAGGAACAAGTCTCCTGTTAATCCATCTACGTCACAACTCCGAGTACCTGACGTGAGCTGCTGTGGCAGCGAGTGGCATCCAGCTGTCTCCACCCTTTACCTCTGATCCATCCATCACACAGTCTCACCTGCTCAGGTGGTCCTCGATTAATCACCTCCTCTCGCATTAAGTCGCTGTGGCCTCAGAGTCCCACTGTGACCCTCACTGAGCACGCTCCAGGCCTCCCGCTGCTGCTCAGCAGCTTTTATTGATCCACACAGCGGGGAAGACGAGGGAGGTGCTGTCTGATTAGAGTTGGCATGGGCTCGTTGGGCAGCAGGAAGCGCTTAATTTATGAGCGTGAGGCTGTTTATGAAGGCTGACCTTCGACCTCTCAGGGAGCAGTGCGGCAGCAGGTACAGTTCGTCAGCGGTGGCTCGATAAAACTCGTTTACTCACTGCAGCGAGCACAGAGTTTATAAAACATCTTCTCATTAACGGCTGACCTTTGACTTCCACAGTCTGTATACATCAGGAAAGTCGTTGAATTAACTCACTGCACCTGAACGCACCACAGCTCAAGTTTCTGAGTCTGCAGGAGTCAAACTTTTATTCCAAGAAACACCCAGGGCGGGGCTTAAACTGTGACATATGCATTTTTAGGGGTGTGGCCTGTTTAAATGACGTGCAGCCGTAATTGATGGTGTCATTATGCTCAGCGTTTTCACCCTAGAAAAAAACAACAAAAGTGGTACCACATGGTCTCACATCAGCTCGTCGTGCACGTCTGGATTTTCATAACCCACAGAGGTGAGGCAGCGTCATGGCAACAAACAAAGCTCTGGTTTCATGGCAAATGGTTTCATTTTGTGAAGCACAGTGAGAATCATCATCAGCACCTCTTAGCTTTGAGCTTTGTCACACTTTTGCTGCTCGTCTCCATAATGAAGACGAGTCCCCACAGCAACGCCTGAAGTCTGAAATACAGGGACTGAACCTCCTCTTCATCCTCCTGATGTTTAAGATGAAGAGTGTGTGTGTGTGTGTGTGTGTGTGTGTGTGTGTGTGTGTGTGTGTGTGTGTGTGTGTGTGTGTGTGTGTGTGTGTGTGTGTGTGTGTGTGCTCTGTGATAAACAGACTCTGGATCAGTTCCAGCCTTCCTCCTCCTCCTCCTCCTCTGTTCTGCTCCTCTGGACTGAAGCTCAGTCTCTCGGCGCTCCACTCTTCCAGGGCTCTCCAGGATTTTCCAGGACGCCTCTGAAGTGTTTTCCAGGTAAAGCGGCTGCAGGAGATGCAGCCAGACTGCGTGTGTGTGTGTGTGTGTGTGTGTGTGTGTGTGTGTGTGTGTGTGTGTGTGTGTGTGTGTGTCAGATTTACATAGTGAATCCCTTGCTGGGACATCCGAGGCCAACATCACATGACCTGAGAGCGACAGCGATGTTTCCTGAGGGACTCGGCCGTGTTTCTGTGTCACAGAGTCTGTTTGATTTCTCGCTCCTCGTGTCACAAACCTCCTCCTCCTCCTCTTCTTTGAATTTTATTATCTGAACTCCTTTGTGTCACGCAGCTGCTCCTTGTCCTCTCTCCTTCCTCCTGTTGCCTGAGAAGACGAGTTCGGGGTCAACGGCGGTCCGATCAGGTTCAAGTTTATTGATCAGAGTTTTCCTGATTGCAGTGATTGAAGCTCCAGATTTACACTTTTTTATTCTTCTGAATCTTTTTTCCAGCTTCTCAGTCTGCTTGCAGCCATGCAGTACTGCTGCAGTATTACTGTCCCAGTACTGCAGTGAGGCTGGCGCACCTGGGGCTCATTTGTGGAGCCGCAGCTCCCCCTACAGGAGGCTTGGTGAAGTGCAGCTCACAGACTGCTGCCCACTGTCACTCAGAGCAGCAGGATGTTTTTAATGCAGATGTTCAGTGAAACTCACGGACGGCGTTCAAGTTGGACGCTGCCGCCCGTCAGCAGGAGGCCGGGTTCAAACTGCCTCAAGAGGTCACAGCTCCTCCTACATGTCCTACATCAACCATCTCGAGACGTTTGTAGGAGGACACAGACTGTTGATTTTTTTAACCCTTAAACTTTGTGCAGTTTTCTGTAAATTGTGTGTCACAAACTTAATTCATGTTTGTGTGACTCATTGAAATTTTCTCTTCCTGAAAGTGAAACTCTTACCAACACACAGGGCCAAAAATTCTCCCGTTCACAGCTTTGATGTCACAAACAGGAAGTACGATAAACACGGAGACGAAGCCACACAGGCTTGGCACAGGGGGGCATGACCGACAGGGAACACCCAACACCGAGACAAGACAGGAGAGGACACTGAGGAACTCAACGATCACAAAGAACTGAAGACTAATGAAGATCACTGCAGGACTAGAAATAACCATGAAGCTGAGAATCAGAGAACATTTTAAAATAAACAGTCCAGAAACGAGAAACAGTGGGTCACACATCAGTACACTCACATTAACTGTAGCGCATCTGAGTTCAGTTTCTCTAGCCACACCCACCTGATATCTGCCACACCTGTTCAAAGACCTGCCTGACAAAGTGGAGCAGACCAGAAGATCCTCAAAAGTCAGACATCACACTGCGATCCAAGGACGTTCAGGAACAACTGAGAAACAAAGCAGTTGAGATCTCTCAGTCTGGAAAAGATTGCAAAGCCATTTCTAAAGCTGTGGCACTGCAGTGAACCGAGTGAGAGCAGTTATTCACAAATAGTGCAAAGATGTGATGAACCTTCCCAGGAGGGCTGACCAAAATTACATCTCATGAAACTAACAGAAGGAACATCGTGCCAGCAGTAAAACATGTTGGTGGTAGTTTGATGGTCTGGGTCTACCAAAACATCCTGAAGGAGTGTGTCCAACTACCTGCTAGTGACCTCAAGCTGAGCTCAGCAGCAGGTCCACCTCTGAATGGCTTAAGGAAACCAAAATAAAGGCTTTGGAGTGATCTAGTCAAAGTCCTGACCTGAATTCGATTGAGATGCTGAGGCATGGTTCATGCTGGAAAAACCTCCAATGTGGCTGAAATATAACAATGGTGTAAAGATGAGTGGGCCACAGTTCCTCCACAGCTGGAAAAGACTGACAGTTATCACATTATCTGACTGCAGTTGTTGCTGCTAAGGGTGGCTCAATCAGTTATTAGGTTCATTTCTTCCCCTTAATAATAAACACCTTCATTTAGAAAGTGGACTAGAAAGAGAGAGCAGACCAGGTGTTGGATGTTGCTGAGCACCAATGAGCAGGTACTCTGTGTCTGCGTGATACGGCGCGCTAACCAAAGCAGCTAACATTATCTGAAGTTTGAGCATGCTAACAGCTGACTAAAACAAGTTGGTAGAAGCTGAAATGCTTAAAGTGAGACAAAAGGAGCCGTCGCACAGCCGAGGACGATGGTGGACATCCTCGATGAGATGGTGCTAATGTAAAGCAACCGTGTGGAGCTGTAGCGCTCCAGCAAACAGCGAGATCGTTTCCACGGTACTAAACACGCTTTGATTTGCCATAATAACTGGCTGTGTTTCAGATGCCCGTCGACGCTTCATCTTTATCTACAGTGAAGCGCTGCTATCTGAACCAACAGCTCTCTGACTGCAGTGATAACGTTGACGCCTCTCCTCTAATCGATAATTGGCGGGAGCTCTTTATTGACCCATGAGCTGCTGTGGCGACTCGGTCGGAGACCTGCAGCACGAAGTCAGAGTTCCTCTAATTACCGACGCAGTCTCCGTCTCATCTGGGTCGTCTCTCTGCGTGACGACGAATCGACTCGTATCTGATTGATAATCGGAGCAGAGTCATGCGGTGCGATTGCTGTTTGTGGGACATCCAATCATCTCGACTTTCACTCAACAAAACCAGAGTGACCCTGAATCCTCCCTTAGTGAGTGTTTCCTTTCCAGTCACCTTTCTCGCTCACTATGTGTTAACAGACCTCTCTGCACTGAATCATATCTGTTATTAACCTCTGTCTCTCCTCCACAGCATGTCTTTATCCTGTCTTCCTTCTCTCACCCCAACCAATCACAGCAGATGGCCCCGCCCCTCCCTGAGCCTGGTTCTGCCGGAGGTTTCTTCCTGTTAAAAGGGAGTTTTTCCTTCCCACTGTCACCAAAGTGCTGCTCATAGGGGGTCATATGATTGTTGGGTTTTTCTCTGGATGTATTATTGTAGCGTCTACTGTACAATATAAGCGCCTTGAGGCGACTGTTGTTGTAATTTTTTGCTGTATAAATAAAATTGAATTGAATTCAGAAACTGTATTTTGTGTTTTCTCGTGTTATCTTAAAAAGTTGATTCTGTTCATCTGGACATTATGTCAGATTATAACAGATTTACCTGGATGATTGAACATACATCAAGATGCGTGTGTCATCTTTGCCTAATATTCAGATTTGTTTAATGACCTGAAATATTTAAGTGTGACACACAAAAAAACAGGAAGTTGGGGGCAAACACTTCTTCACACCACTGTAGGAGGTACTTTTGAATGCACCGTCTGGGTCACCATCAGCTGTAGACCTTCGATGTGGGCGGGCCATCTGACCTCATCCCCAACTGATGACCTCACACTGTGCTTGGGTGGAGGTTAATCAATCACCTGGCTGTCAGGCCTGTCAGTCAAAAACCCAGAAGGCATGTGTGTGCTTTCTTTTTTAGTGTGTACCGTCCAACCCTCTCCTGGAAACACCTGTCCACCTGCCCTTTGAGCGACTGCAGAAGAACTGGTTAACGGAGGTACTGAACCCACTGTGTCAGTGTGTCTTAAGCTGGGCTCACACTGTACGATTTTTGGCCCATTTTGAGCCGATTTTTTAGTCGTGCGACCGTTTTCGGGATCGGCCTGAGTTTCGCCTTCATCGTGTGTCGTGCATCGTGTAGTATATGTGGGGTAACGATAAGCGATTAACACCTCACGACCAACTCCCGATCATCAATCACTTGGTCGTAAGAAAATCAAACCTGTTTGTAATCCTGTCGGACGTCGTGAGGGCGTCACCGCAGCCTCACGCAGATTTTTGTGTTATAAGCTTCATGTTATGGACGCACAGTTTGAGCACTCAGGTCGCATCAGAGCATCGGGCCGTATAGTGTGAGACCTGCATCGTGACCTATGAACTTCTGACCCCTGCGAGTCAATCGTGCAGTTTGAGCAGGAGCTGAATAACACGACTGAAAAAACTCGCACAGTGTTTGCCCAGCTTTAGGTGTGTGTGTAAGGTCTGGTGTGAGGTTCAGGTTGATGCTGCAGTGATGAAATCTGTGAATTTTGGCACATTGCTCAATACATGAGCGGGGCACAGAAAGGGAGTGGCAAGAGGAGCGAAACACCGAGCGGTCACCCGAGACTGCAAAACCAGGGGTGAACGAGACATCGATTCACTGATGCACAATTCAATTCAGTTTTATTTATACAGCACCAAATTACAACAACAGTCACCTCAAGGCGGCAGAACCAGGCTCGGGGAGGGGCGGGGCCATCTGCTGCGACCGGTTGTGGAGAGAGAAGGAAGACAGGATAAAGACATGCTGTGGAAGAGAGACAGAGATCCACACCACCAGGATACACAACAATGACATCGGGATGTCGTTCGGACTGGAGAAGTGTAGTCGGATGGTAACAAAGAGAGGGAAGGTAGTCAGAACGGAGGGGATTGAACTACCAGAAGGCAACATTGCAGACATAGAGGACAGTTACAAGTACCTGGGGATCCTGCAGGCAAATGGGAACCATGAAGAGGCCGCTAGGAAAGCTGCAACCACCAAGTACCTGCAGAGGGTCAGGCAGGTACGGAGTCAGCTGAATGGTAAGAACAAGATCCGGGCCATCAACACATACGCCCTGCCCATGATCAGGTACCCTGCTGGGGTAATAGGCTGGCCAAAGGAGGAGATAGAAGCCACTGACATAAAGACAAGAAAGCTCCTTACCATGCATGGAGGGTTTCACCCCAAGTCCAGCACCCTGAGGCTGTACGCTAAGCGGAAGGAAGGGGGCCGGGGACTGGTGAGTGTCAGCACCACAGTCCAGGATGAGACAAGGAACATCCAAGAATACATTGGGAAGATGGCCCCAACTGACCGAGTGCTCAGTGAATACCTCAGGCAGCAGAAACCCAAGAAAGAGGAGGGAGACGAGGAACCATCATGGAAGGACAGGCCCCTGCACGGTATGTACCACCGGCAGATAGAGGAGGTGGCTGATATCCAGAAATCCTACCAGTGGCTGGACAAAGCTGGACTGAAAGTATATTGACCCATTGGCCCTGCTCTGTGTTGAACTGGGAGCCAGTGAAGTGCCATCAGTACTGCAGTAATGTGGTCACATGTCTGCATACCTGTTAAGATTCTGGCGAATGAACTTCAGTCCATCGAACACAATGTGTCGGTGATCTCACGCGCTGGATACGAAAACATGGACGGAGACAGGAATGATCTAAACTTAGATGTAGTTTGATGTGATAGAAGGCAGCTCTGGTGACCTTACTGATGGATGTGTGTCAAAGGCAGAGATGACAAACGTGAACACATTTTCTGTGTGTGAGGTTTTGCACCAACAACAAATATTTGTCTCATCTCTGTTCTTAGACAGTTTCATCCAGCAGTTACAGTACGTGACCAGCTCAAAGGTTTGTGAGATCATCAGAGGGGAGTGTGTCACCTATGGTCAGGTGTATTACGATTCATGTAAAGCTTAGACAGTGACAGACTGAGCCTCTCTGAATCTTATAAACAAAACAGCAGAATCAGACCAACTATTGTTGATCTTTTGTCTATTTTCTCTGACGATGATGATGAAGAAGAACATGTGTGCGGATGATGTAAAGTGTGTCTCGGTGCTGCTCTCGTATTCAGGACGTCTCTGCTCATGAACAATTCATCGACAACAGCGAGAACAAAGCAGCTGCAGAAGAAGAAGAACGGCGTCTCCGCTCAGCAAAATAAAAGCCTCTAAAAGGCTTTAATGTCTCCTTTGATTTTTTTACTTCTGACACGTTTTCTGCCGGGACGTTTCCACGCCGACGGCAACAAGAAGAAACCCGAGTTTCACGCTGAGGAAAACTTCAGCTTCACAAACACATTTAACTGTCAGCGAAGCCCCGCCGGCGGCGCCCACCAAGTAAGACCGCAGGAGGCCACACGCCTTCATCCTTACGACCACGAGGAAGATCAGAACATCTGACAGACCGTGGAAGCTGAACGCAGGAAACATTCTCACCGACTCAGCGGCCAAACATGCAACACAAAACTTTATTCGTAAGCACAGTCAGAGCAGATCAAATGTGGACAAACTCGGTGGAGGCGGGTCATAAATGAGCTCATCATCGATCCGCTCCCGCCCCGTGAAGCTGGCAGCTGGTCGCTCTAACCAGCTTGTATCCCATTAATCAATCCTGCGCTGTCATTGGTAGTTTCTCTCTGAACCCGCCCACTTCACAAGACTAATTCGCTTCCTGTGAATCCCTGCCAGTGTGGGCGTGGCGCCATGCTCCAGGGTCAGATTGACTAATTGGGGAAAATGATCATGTGACTGCGACCTTTATTAGCAAACACAAGAGGGTCATGAACAAGTGGGCGGAGCTTCACTTTGACTAGCCTGGGATTTGTGCATCAGCTTGCCCGGTGATATTGATAACGGTAACGCGGTGTGACATCATTTATAACGAGGTCCCGACCAATCAGCATACAGATGCTTGTGGCATGGATGCTCACGTGTGACGCCGCAAGAATTTACGAAAGTCAGAGGAAAGAATCAGACTCACAGAGAGCGAACAGGAAGTCGGCGGGTCCACTGAAGGATCTGCAGACACACCTGAAGGACCTCACTGACTCCAGATCAGAAACACACAAACACCGAGAGACCGCCAGGTTCTGCAGGTCCGGTGAACGAGCTGAAGACGAGCAAACTGCAGGTGGAGGTGAAGATGGAGGCTCTGCAGGGTGAGGCTGTTTGTTTGGGCGGAGGAGGAGCTGCCGTGTGGTGTTTCGGGCCTTCGGGACAAAGATTTTCCGCTCAGAATACTTCAACATGAAGATGATGTGAAACAATTCAGGCGGAGCCGGCGAGGACGGAGGGACGACAGCGGGCCGGGGAGCGGGGAGGAGGTGGGAGGAGGCATGGAGGGCCTGAGGGAGAATCTAAAACAGCGTTTAGCACTCGGCTGACCTTCACTCGCTCCTCGCACTCCTTCCTCTCTCCTTGTTCTTTCGCTCCGTTTGCTCTACAACAACAACAATCTTTATTTATAGAGCACATTAAAAGCCCGGGGCATGCCAAAGTGCTTTACATGAAACAATAAAACAATAAAATGATTTACACTAAAACATCAGAATCATATAGGTGTGGGATTATGTTCACAGGTAAAAACCACTAATAGGAACAGTCAATAGCACACAGCTGTAGCAAAGAGAACTGTACCGTCATACACAGTGATAGAGGACATAGGCAACGCAACAATAAAATAATAAAATAATTAAGACTATAACGTCAGAGTCATGCCTCTAAACAGCTTCCACTCGTTTAACCGAGCCTCGGGAGAGAGACGCCGTCTGCACGCCGCCTGTCTCACCATCAGCTGACCTCTGACCCCTGAAATCACAAAGAGCTTCCTGTAAAGGCTCATTCCACTGATTTCACTGCTGATACCTGCAGACAGCGAGCTGTGGATGAGAACACCTCCTGAACAGCTGTTTCCATCTCTGAGGATCACTCCTCCTCCTCCTCCTTTTCTTCTTCTTCACATCTAATTCATGCGCTCACACCGAGCTGCAGATACCTGCAGCAACATACGAGCTCGACATCTGTCGGCAGCTCATGACGCAGAGAACCCGGAAACAGCCACAGCTGCTGTTTTTGCAGTTATTAAACGTCTGCCTTCGTCTGTCGATCCTCTCAGAGCTACACGGTCTGATACTTGTCTGTGATCCTCTTCATCGCTCCGCTCAGGTCAGGTGAACAGTCTTCATCGCTGTATGACAACGTCGGCGATCTTCTCGGCTCTTTCAAAATGAAGCTGCTGTTTCACATCACTGTGTGTCAGGCTGTCACTCACCGATCTCTGGTTTCACTTTTTAAAACTCTGGTCTCGGTCTTTGAATGCGTCACCTGAGCCTCACAGATTCGTCAGCCCAGCCAAACTCACTCGCGCTGCTCTGCCGCCACCTGCTGGACACTTTCAGCCTTACGCCGAGCAGCTTTTTAAAGCCGACACAGGAAGTGACGAGATCAGTTCTGTCCTCTGGTGTGTGCTTTCAGTGTTGGACTTCTTTAAAGCATTTTATAGACCTGAAAATATTATTTCAGTGCGTAAAAATGAGAGCCGTCTCCCTGCAGTCAGGAACAACTGTTAAAAGGAACACATCAGCCCTCTTTTTACTCAAGCAGCTGAATTACTCGAGAGATAAAAACAGGAAAATAGAAATATCACAATTACCACATTATTAATATCATTATCACGGGTCATTAGCAGGCGACACAGATTGATTTAAAAAACCTTCACAAGCATCTGGTCTGCATGTAAATGTGGAGAAATGCATGAAAACACCGAAAGCACCATACTCGATAAACATGAAGTCAAACATTTACAGCTTTCAGTGAAAATCACAGTGACGACAGATAAACACTCAGTGTGTTTTACCAAAGAATAAATAATATTAACTACTGTCATTATAACTTATTCATATTTTGTTACTACGTCCAAGCTGCCTGTTCTCTCTGCCTCCCTCCGGTCTGTTATTTCCTCCTGCTGTCTGCTGTTTATGTTTTATTCATGCACGATGTCATTGTATGACAGTAAAGGGCTATTCTATTCTATTCTATTGTATTCTATTCTATTCTATTCTATAAGAACGATGGATCGAGAGATTCATTTATCCAACAATTGATTGAAAAGCATCAAAATGAAATATTAAAAGGAACCAAAGTCGTTAGAATTTTATTTGGAACAATAAACATGACAATAAAGTCCAGTAGAAGCAGGAAGTATGACTGTACTTGACTTATCTTTCTTTCTACATAGCACTTTAATTCTTATTGTCTGCACTGAAGCACCGCAGCAATTTCCTAATGTTGTAAACCTCAACATCTGGCAATAAACCCATTCTGATTCTGATTCTTTGAAGTAATGAAAGGTGTCATTAAGTTTAAGCTGCACATATGTAATGAAAAAGTGCGTTTGTGCAGAGGTGTGTGCCTCGGTCCACAGCACTGTCTGGAAGCACAGCCAGGTTCTAAAGGAAGAGTTTGGACCAGGGTCCATGTCATGGATGGAAAGGTTCGACGTCATTCTGCTTTTAAGGACGCATTTAAAGTGAACTGCTCTCTACTAACCTGCTAGCTTTAACGAAAGGATCATTACAGTATTCGTAACACAGATTTTTCCTCATCTGAGAATTAAAGATTGCAACTTTCTGGACAATAGAAGTAAAAACAAAATGCACGAAACGATGTTTTTCTCTTCCTGTGAAAAGAAATTTACACTGGAAAGATTTACAATCGTGGAGATGATCAGAATACAAAATATGTGACGTTTGAAAGCTTTCTCCAACTTTTCCTGCCTTTAAAAGAGTTGCAGAAAAAGAAGGCCTTAAAAGTGTCAGAGGGACCAGCAGCATACGTGCAAGATAATTGTAAATAATTAAATAGAGTTTATTTATGTATTTCAGGACTGCTGCTTGGGTTGCTTGATGAACATGTTTGTAACTTAAAGACTGTTCAGTAAAAATAAATAAATAAATCTTTTCAATTCTCTTCGAACCTCGCGAGACAATCACCTCACCTTAATTGGATGGTCTGCCTCACGTCACAGTATTTGAAATCGAGGCGATCCTAAAAATGTCAAATCAACACGCGAAACGTCAACAAGTTCCGCTTCAAAATAAAAGTAATGTGCCGTTTTATTTTTTTCTTCGTTTCTCTTTTTAACCTTGAATGATAAGCCTTTATGTTAGACTTACACATGTATGATTTTATTTGATTTAAGTTTGTGTTTCACGTTTGGCTGCTGTGATGCAGGAAAGTGACAACTTTCAGGACTTTGAAGTTTATCTAAATGGAGTGAATATACACACTGAAATGTGTAATTATTATAAAAACACAGTAAAAATATAACCTTTTCTTTTTAAAATTTCAAAATCAGATGACTTTTCTTCTTTTTAGGGTTCAAGAAAAAGAAGAATCATTATGTGTTCACACAACAGATTGTTATTTGGTAGCTCTCAGCACAGAAGAGACACAGCCTTTTACACGCGCGCGCGCGCACACACACACACACACACACACACAGATATTTGAACATATATATAAACATATTCAGATACACACACAAAAATAAGGCGGAAGCGAAACCGTCAGTGCTTTTATTGTGAAAAGCTGTTTCCGTGTCATACCGGAAGCGGTGGGCTTGATGCTGAGAGCTTCATGTTGCCGGTCAGCAGAAGGTCAGCCAACAGCAGCAACAGCAGCAGCAGCGGATAGTTGTCGGTCAGGTAGCACGAAGTTAACGATCGATCGGTTAATCGGCTCCGTTTGTGCTCTTTGGGCGGGAAACCGGCAGCTTCCGGTCAGTGTCTACCAAACTAATGCTAACAGGCTAACTATTAGCTGCTAGCATGCAGTGCGCGCACCCCATGAAGAAGAGAAGTCTGGAGGCGGAGCCGCGCAACTCCAAAGCGGTAAGACCTGAGGAGGAGGAGGAGGAGGAGCAGTTTATTAGGAGTAGCCGGGGTCATCAGAGTTTTTGGACAAAAATAGTAATAACTTTATTTAAACAGTTTACAGAGACACGAGCCAAACAAAAACCATAGAAGAAGAAACATCAGCGAAATAAGAGAACTACAAAATATAAAAACTACAAAGTGACATCAGTCCTGAGCCTCTTCAAGTACATCAAGTACATCTGCAGGAACATCTGCAGCTTCTCGGTTGCTTGGAGCTCTTATTTGAACCTTCAGATGTGGCTCTGTTCCTCTGATCTTCGTACCTCAGCCTTTCCTCCTCGTTCCCTTCATTAAGAACGGCTTCCTGATGGGCTTAAGGTCCAAATCATCTCCCGGGTCCTGTGTCGGGTCTTCAGAACCCGTTCCTCTGCCGTGGAGATTTTAGGCCTCACACTTCTTCTGTCCAGCTTCCTAAGAAGTCGAAGCGCACCACGCTGAGATAAGCAGAGCTTTCAGCTGACAGCTCTCTGGGAGTCGCACTTTCTCCCTTATCTTTCCTGCTTGGCTTTCATGTCCTTTGTATAGTCTCGCTTATTCTCTAACCCTAAGAGAGTCTCCCAGACTTGTTCTCTAAAAACCTAAAGAAGAAATATGGATTTGATCAACTGGTCCCTTAATGGAATTGACACCCTTGGGAGAGCCCGATTGTCCTGCGGAGACGTTTGCTGCCGGATACTCGATGGTCGGTTGCGTCGTGTGTCTGACGACGCTCGATGGAGGACAATGAACGACATCTACCAATTCAGAACCACGATAACAGAGTTCTGGCTGATTGGAGCTGGTTCAGCTTATTGAAGAACAAGAAGCGGCTACAGCTGTTCAAAATCCCACCAGGCTGGCCGACATGACAGACGATGGGCAGGGCTGTGAGTAAGACTGTGTTTATTGAACGCAATATGGATACGATCTTGGAGAAGAACGGGAATTGAGAGACCTGGTGACCAGTGACGGACATTAGACCAACTGTAAAATTGGAAGCAGTTTGTTTGCCCCAAAACAGCTGCCATCTCCATCATGAAGATGCTCAGGGCACAAGCTGACGGGAATAACAAAACTCTCCTTTAGATAATAAGACTGTTTGTTGTGACTCTCTCCCTCCTCATTCAAGGCCGCCCGTGTCGACCGAAGATTGTTGACTTTTGCTTAACCTTTCTCTCGGCTGAACACACGCATGCACACGCACACACACACACACATGTGCATGTACACTGACACAGAGCTTCATGGATTCATTAAAGAAACGGGAACGCTGACGTGTTTCTGTGACGGGAAACAACAGGTCAGAGGGGACGTGAGACGCTGCATGTAGAGGTAACTCTGTATGTGAAGTTGGGGTTTTGAAAACATGTTTAGCACAATCTTGTGTCAGTACAACTGTTTGCTTGTGTTGGGAACATTTTGCTTTTTGCATAAAGTTGGCTGATGGCAGCACGTGAACATCTGCTTTGCAGGCTCGATGAGGAACAGCTGCAGACTCCAGCATGTCGGTCTGACACAGTCCTCGTTTATAAAGTGCGTTACAAACACCAGCATCACGGCCAACAGCTGGATGTTCCTGTTTGAGTGCAGCCAGCCAAACAGCCACTTCCTGTTTACAGTTTATCCTGGTTTAACATGGACTCACTGCTGCAGCACCACAGTGATCCCCTCACACTGCTGTTTACTTTCCTCAGGTATAACATAAACTAATGTGAGCCTGTGAGCCCGGCCAACCAACCGCGTGACGTCACACTCCGTGCTGACAGAAGATGGCGCTGAACATGTTTTTAACACTTGAAGCACTGATTTCTTAAAGCCAGCGTCACAGACAGAGTGACAGCTGTGGGAGTGTCTGAGAGCAGGTCCGTGGGGTAAAGGAGGTGTGCACCACTGCGTGTCTCCGGGTCGGGTATGAAAACTGAGGGCTGACGGAGGCCACTCAGTGACTTCTTCATGACCTCTGTGGTTGCGTGCTGTACTTCTGGATTACCAAAACGCAAGTTTAGAAGGAAAGTGACACACCTGCTTAGCCCCACCCCGTCAGTGAGGTCACAGTTTCAGGTGAGGTCCTCAGGTGTGCTGATGGTGCTGATGTTGGTTTTTTTTTTTCAGAAGCGGCTCTGTTTGGAGGCGGAGCTCCAGATGTCCGACTGTCCAATGGAGACGTCGCAGAGCAGTCCTGCGACCAATCAGCAGCCGGATCAACAGGTGAGCTCGTCGAGCTTCCTCTGACTAACACAAGATGTCATTAAGATGTGAGGGTCAGAGGT
Source organism: Copadichromis virginalis (assembly GCF_057382275.1). Taxonomy (NCBI): domain Eukaryota; kingdom Metazoa; phylum Chordata; class Actinopteri; order Cichliformes; family Cichlidae; genus Copadichromis; species Copadichromis virginalis. Next base: position 31,576,620 of record NC_140625.1, read on the forward strand.
CAGCTTCAGATAAACGTGGTGGAAAGTCCTCACCGTGTTCAGCTGGAGGACAGGTGTACAGGTGCTGTTGCTATGGTGACTTGTGTGTGTATGCAGGTACGGCCCACACCTGTTCTGCTCTGCTGTCCGAGGTGTCTCAGAGGAGAACCGGTAAGACGCCGAACTCACGAAACATTTAAGCTCTGCCCCCTGTGGAAGCGAGGCTTACAGAGTCGTCTCTGTGGCTCCGTGATTGGCTGAGAGCCTCAACGGTGTCTTTCTGCCTTTTCAGGGTCACTTCAACCACATCATGGGCCTCTGAAGCTCCACCCATTCTCCTGCAACCAGCCGTCCAATCACATTGATGCTTCAGGTGCTTCACTAAAATGGTGCTGCTGGAAGATGTCATCAAGGCCCCACCCCACCTTCACATCGTTGTCAAGGAGACGGTTTAACGTTTCCATCCAGTGATGCATTCAGGACCAGCAGTACTCCTCAGACTTAAGTTCTGAAATCTCTGATGTCCTTGTGTCCCTGAACACACCACTGAGTGTGAGCGTTTACCTGAGCTTTAAGCCCACCCCCTCTCCTGTGTGATATGTGCAACAGTCCAATCAATGATCAATAACTGTGATTGACGTGGTGGTGCGTTCACTGTCTCCGTTTAAAGGGCTTTCACACGGTAAAGACTTGTGATGTGTTTACAGGAAAAATGCCAGTAGAATATTTTTAAACTCCAGTATAGAACCGACTGAAAGGCTTAACGAGGTGTTAATGAGAGTTTACTATAAGGGGAAGGAAAATCCATGTGGTTTTTCAAAATAAGAGTCTTCGTGTCTGTACATTTCTATTTTTCTGAGGCAGATTTGTATATTTTTTACTCTGAATTTGACTGAATGTAAAAGCAGCTCCCTATTTTTGATGACATCACTTCCGCTATCTGAGGCCAGCATTTGTACTGATTTCAGAATAAAAGCTTTGACTGTGAACAGCTTTGTCCCCCTTTTCTTTTGACTAAACCAACAAACAAGCTGAAGCGAGGAGAACAGTGATGATGGCAGCTGGGGCGTTTCAGAGAGCACGGTGGCGCCTTTAATGGTCAACGACCTTTGACCTTCATCGTTCTGGAGAAGTGTTGATGCTCTAGATCTCAGCTGAACATCGTATGTTTAAAGTGACTGTTTGTCAGCCTGGCTACAGAGCTGAAGAGAAACCTGGGGTTGTTCTTATTTTCTTCAATCAGTGATGAATAGTAAGATGTTCTGGCTTTGCGGAGGGCTTTCTTATAAAGCAGCAAACTATTTCTCCAGGCTAAATGATGATCCTCTAAATTTGTGACACGCCATTTCCTCTCCAGATTACGAGTCGTCTGCTTTAGGCTACGTGTTTGAGAATTATACCACGGAGTCAGGTACTTCTGATTAGAGACCTTAGTTTTCACAGGAGCTACAGTATCCAGAGTCGTACGTAGTGAGGAGGTGAAATTATTAACAAGATAATCGACCTCTGTTGGAGCAGCGTTCAGATAGCTGCTCTGCTCTGTGTTGGTACAGGGCATTGAAGATGATAACAGTGGGTGGATTATATTCTTAAACTTAGTTACAGCACTTTCAGAAAGACATCTACTGTCATCTTTTCCTAAATGTCTTTACAGGGAAAAGACTTAAAGTTCATGAAACTACAGTTAGAAAAAGACTAAACATGTAAGGCTTGTTTGGAGGAAACGCAGGAGAAAGGGTCTTCCGTCTAACATGCAAACCTGGGTTTGGAAAGCGTTTTGGAACAAACCTCGTCCATAGTCTAAGGAGCTGGGACTGGACCCGTTTGTCCTTAATGCACAGCAGGGTTCGAACCCCTCACACGAGCCATCAGCACGGTGGATGATGATCCGAGAGCAGCGTGAACTCCTCTGCCCACCAAAGCATTCTACATTCGGAGGCTGTCTGTCCCACAGCTGACGCTTGGACCAAACCGGGTCATCAACAGGACGATGACCCAAAAGAAAAGAACAGAGCTGCTGCTACGGTCCAGTCAGAGCTCAGAGAGCCGTGCATGAATGAACGCTGCAAACCTCGATGAGACGAAGCTGAGTGAACCACAGCAAACCATTAATGCTGATGATAATGGAGCTTCTACAAGCTGCTGAGTCACAGTTTGGTCCTCACAGAGCTGCACAGTCCAAATTTCCATATGATTGTAAATAAAAACCAGTTTCATCTGCATATAAATGGACTTTTTGTTTGAATTGTTGGGGAGCACAGAGGATGGAAGCAGAGGCCCTGCTGCACAGAGACAAATGTGAATTCTTCAAACTGTTTATTAAACTCAGAATTTGCTTTAAACTGTCAGCAGAAACAAAAAAAACATCAACAATTTGAAAAAAAAGGCAGGAGAAGAAACCGGAGTTGGCCCGCCCTCCTCCACTGTATGCCCCACCCTCCACCGCTATCGGCCACGCCCCCTACACAACTGACAGTCCCCTCCTCCTCCGATGTCGGTCGTTCTCGCGGTCACGTTGGTTTGGCTCTCTTGGCTGCTGGAGTTTCACCTGTTCGGGTAGAAACACACCTGGTCAGTTACCTGTTTATCTTCAGCACTGATGACACAGCTTACAATCAGTACTCCGAAGCCCACTCGGTGGTACACAGGACCCCACTCTGGGTTCCGTTTATGTTGCTACACGCCGGAACATTCAGAAGTTGCCATCCAGAGAACACATCCTGGACATGTCCTCCTTTCTGACCACAGAATGACCAAACTTTGAATAAAACAAACGTCTGTTTCCAAGAGCGACCATCTCAGGGCCAGGGTCATTTCCTCTGATGCTGTTATTGAGGTTGTGCAGATGTGGCCATTGATCACATGACGTTCGGCCGTCCGTCAGTGTTGGACTGAAGCTTCAGTCACACGGGCTTAGAGACGACCGTCTGTGGGGGAAATGAGTATTCCTGACCGTGAGTCCCGCTGCAGCCGGCTCAGGTCACTTCTTCAGGAAGAAATGTTTCAATAAACCCGAACATCCAGGTGACATTCAGGACGGACGTCCAGCACATGGACGTGTCTGATATCAGCCAGTTTCAAGAGGTGTGTTTGACTCGCTCATCATCACTTTATTCCACCGCAGCTCAATCGCCACAGAGCACAAACATCTGTAACATCTGTAAAGATAACCGGACTTAAACCTACCGTCTACTGAGCCCTGTGGCGCCTCCTGCTGGCTCCTCGTGGTGTAGATGATTCCGCTGGCTGTCCTCCTGGTTTCTGACCACAAACAAACAAAGTGTTTCCTGAGAGGGTTCGTGCTCGCTCACAGGTGCAGGTGCAGCACCGGGTGCTCACCTGCATGCAGCAGAGCGGCTCTGCAGGTGGACGAGACGGCTTCTTTGGCGTCTCCGTCTGACAAACCGAACAGCAGAGCTCTGAGGAGGAGCATCAGGACCACAACACCACACGCAGTAACACACGCAGTAACACACGCAGTAACACACGCAGTAACACGCGCAGTAACACGCGCAGTAGTACTGCAGTAACACACGCAGTAGTACTGCAGTAACACACGCAGTAGTACTGCAGTAACACACGCAGTAGTACTGCAGTAACACACGCAGTAGTACTGCAGTAACACATGCAGTACTACTGCAGTAACACATGCAGTAGTACTGCAGTAACACACGCAGTAGTACTGCAGTAACACACGCAGTAACACACGCAGTAGTACTGCAGTAACACACGCAGTAACACACGCAGTAGTACTGCAGTAACACACGCAGTAGCACACGCAGTAGTACTGCAGTAACACACGCAGTAGTACTGCAGTAACACACGCAGTAACACACGCAGTAGTACTGCAGTAACACACGCAGTAGCACACGCAGTAGTACTGCAGTAACACACGCAGTAGTACTGCAGTAACACATGCAGTAGTACTGCAGTAACACACGCAGTAGCACACGCAGTAGTACTGCAGTAACACACGCAGTAGTACTGCAGTAACACACGCAGTAGTACTGCAGTAACACACGCAGTAGTACTGCAGTAACACATGCAGTAGTACTGCAGTAACACACGCAGTAGTACTGCAGTAACACACGCAGTAACACACGCAGTAGTACTGCAGTAACACACGCAGTAACACACGCAGTAGTACTGCAGTAACACACGCAGTAGCACACGCAGTAGTACTGCAGTAACACACGCAGTAGTACTGCAGTAACACACGCAGTAGTACTGCAGTAACACACGCAGTAGTACTGCAGTAACACACGCAGTAGTACTGCAGTAACACACGCAGTAACACACGCAGTAACACACGCAGTAGTACTGCAGTAACACACGCAGTAGCACACGCAGTAGTACTGCAGTAACACACGCAGTAGTACTGCAGTAACACACGCAGTAGTACTGCAGTAACACACGCAGTAGCACACGCAGTAGTACTGCAGTAACACACGCAGTAGTACTGCAGTAACACACGCAGTAGTACTGCAGTAACACACGCAGTAACACACGCAGTAACACATGCAGTAACACATGCAGTAGTACTGCAGTAACACACGCAGTAACACACGCAGTAACACACGCAGTAGTACTGCAGTAACACACGCAGTAACACACGCAGTAACACACGCAGTAGTACTGCAGTAACACACGCAGTAACACACGCAGTAACACACGCAGTAGTACTGCAGTAACACACGCAGTAACACACGCAGTAACACATGCAGTAGTACTGATGAAGGATACAGGTTGGTGACATCATACGGTCCTCTGAGCTCGAGAGCCTGCAAACAAAAATAAGCGTACTGAGCACGGCCACCAATCAATCAGCGATCAATACAGTCACCGATCACAGACCTTCTGAGCTGCACTGGACAGAATCACACTCTGAGAAAAAACACAAACACAATTTAGTCACGTGACAGGAAGTCGAGTAGTTGGTACAGGAAGCATTGGAGAAACAGCGCCACCTTTCCTTTGCAGCTCTCCATCAGACTGACGGCGTTGGCGATGGTGTAGCGCCTCATGGTGGAGTCTCTGATGGCTGCAGAGTACGACACCTCGAACACCACACCTCTGTCTATGGCCTACACACACACACACAAACACACACATTAATAAACAGTCACGTGACGGTCGCAGTAATAATCTGGGTCACGATGCTCAGTCACCCCGTTGATTGGCGCTCTCTTGAAGAAGAAAGGAAGTTTCTCCGTCATCGGCACACAGATGATGTCGATGTCATAAACCATGCAGGCTGCCTGCACACACACACACACACACACACACACACACACACAGGGTTACATTACATGCATATGAGAGGTTTTGGAACTGAGCATCCAATCATGGTGCTGATGTGTGTATATTGTGTGTGTGTGTGTGTTACCACACAGCAGTGTTATTTTTACGCAGTGTTCAGGTGCAGCACGAAAAGCCAGATTTATTTTAAAAGTGTGCAAATAAAGCTGATGAAGCAGAAAGTCCTGCAGTCAGTGAACACAGCACAGTGTTTGCGTGTCAGTGAAGCTCACGTGGAAAAGTTTCTCTGAGGTTGGCTGGACAGCGAGCAGGTCGAAGCGACGGTACTCCGGAGCGTTCGGCCTCTGAAAACACACACACACCAAACCATGAATCAGGTTGTCACCCTTCAGATTATCATCCTGTAACCATGGACACGGCTGATGTAATCTGGAATCTCTTTAATTCAACTTTAGCAGAAACCACGGTTGCCTCTAACCACTCGAGTAATCCTGTAATCCAGATATTTAAAATGTACTTTACAGCTGACACAGGCCCCGCCCCCTCAGCACCCTGCCTTACAGATTGATTATGAAGACGTGATCGATGAGTTTACAGGTTTATGAAACGTCGGAGTTTACAGAACTCACAAAGTGACTCGCGTCTGACATCACCACCGTCAGCCTGTTCAGCACTCTGATTGGACGAGATCGACCCTGCACCACGGGCAGCTGATCGATCAGTTCGTTGATCGGAGTCGGGGTGGGGATCTCCTGCAGGAAGGAAGTGACACAAAATAAACATCTGAAGCTACGGATGCTTTTTGTTAAAAACTAGCCACAGATGTTTTATTTATTGATTGCTAATCAGACAGGTTCAACCTGAATATTAATTCCACGGTTTCTGTGCTGTTCCTGAACGCAGCGCAGCAGGTGCACTCACCTGTTTCTTCTTGGCTGTGGGCTCAAATACGTAGTTGAGGGCGATGGTGGAGAACCCGACTGCAGGAGGACAGAAACACATGTGTGAGGGCTGGAAGGTTTTCACCGTGCGATGCAACGCATCTGAGCAGGAGGCGGCTGATAATCACTGACAGCTGCATAAATGTCACGGACACACTCACAGCAAGAGGAACCTCTAAAACGGCCTGTTTTTTGAATGGAGTCTGGTGTAAACGCTGCTCACAGATTACATCTGCACCTTGGCTTACTTGATGCTGAGTCAGATTTCTGCGTTAAATCTTTTTCATTTTGTTTCAACTAAACTCATAAAACCGTTAAAAATTGCAGATTTTTGAATGGAGTCTGGTTTGGCTGTTGTTTGTTGTTTTGGGTGTAAAGCTGATCATTGAAACTTGACTGACAGGACGTTTCACTAATAATAAAGTGACCGTGAGAGGCTGAAGACATCAAACCCTCCTCAGTGACAGGTGGAGGGCATCAGAGAGGAGGTGAGACTGGTTCAGGTGTTACTGAGAGATGAGATCAGTGAGGATGAGGACATTTACAGGAGGAAGCAGGAGTGGAAACTCCAGCAGAACAGCATGAGAGAGCAGAGGAGGGTGAGGGCAGAGGTAAGGAGTGAATGTGTTGTTCACCAGATTTACACTGCAGGTAAAACTCCTCCCCCTACAGCCTTACCTGTAGTCAGCCTGCAGTCCACAGCCACACCCCTTCCCCATCTGTCACTTTCACTCACAACCAGGTTCAGACACAAACGAGAAGACTCCACTCAGCCAGGTCTGCTGGACCAGCCGGCGAGCACCATCAGGCCGACCCTCCTGGGTGATCAGCTAACAGTGATGCAGGTGGATTCGCTGGTGTCCTGGATTGTTGTTACCTGTTGTTACAGGAAGACCACAATATGTGCGTCTTCCACAGTGTGTGTCTGACAAGGTGATCGGCACCACAGGGGACCGTTCTCTCCCCTCCACACCACAGACTTCAGCCACTGCACACAGACCTCCATCATCAGTAGGGTTTCTGATGACTCTGCGGTGGTTGGATGCATCAGTGAGGGTGATGAGTCAGAGTACCGGGCTGTGGTCGACTCCTTTGTGACGTCACACAGAATCATCTGCAGCTCAACGTGGCAAAGACCAAAGAACCGATTGTGGACTTTAGGAGGACCAGGAAACCTGTGACCCCTGTTTCAATCCAGCGTGAGGACGTTGTGGAGGACTAGAAATACCTCAGAGTGCACATAGATAATAAACTGGACTGGGCTAAAAACAGCACTGCCCTCTACAGGCAGGGCCAGAGTCGTCTCTGAGGTCCTTCAACATCTGCCAGACAACGCTCAGGATTTTCTACGAGTCTGTTGTGGTCAGTGCATCCTCTGTGCTGTTGCACACTGGGCCAGCAGGTTGAGGGTTGCAGAAGCCGACAGACTCAATAAACTGATCACAAGGCCAGTAATGTTGTGGGGAGGGAACTGGTCTCCCTCAGGGTGGTGTCTGAGAGGTGGATGTTGTACCAAATAAAGACAATACTGGACAATACCTCCCACCCACTCCATGACATGCTGGCCAATCACAGGAGCACGCTCAGTGAGAGACAGATTATCCATAACGCACCTGCATCTAACACACTGTGATAGTTACAGCCTCACTATCAGAGGAACGAAGTCCGCAGGACAAGAGTTGCTCGATGTTAACACTTATACATTTACTGTGTGTAACTGATTATGGAGCTGTTTGTTCTAAGCTGTATTATGTTACTTAGTTCAGTGTGTTACGGCTCTGACTCGGAACAACTGCGACCACATAATTAAAATCATCAGTCTCTCGGGAATAGAGGGTACAGACTTTAGTTTACATTTCTGCAAACCGCGGAGAAACCTTAAATTGACTGTTTTTGAATGGAGTCTGATGGAAAACTTCTTGCCTGCCCTTTTCCACCAGACTCCATTCAAAAAACAGTCATTTTTAAAAGCCGCTGGTCCCGGAGACAGGAGCGTTACGTTCCCGCGGCTGAGCAGCGGCAGGCCGGCGAACAGAGCGTTGTCTGCGGCCGCGGACACTCACGGTGAGCCGCCGTCTCCACGACGCTGCGCAGGTCGCTCCTGTCCGGGAGAAACGACACGTTCAGGTCCATAAACACAGCCATGATGCCTCCGTCCGCCGTTCCACCACGTGTGCGCAGCCGCAAAGGCTGCTGGGAACAGCAGTCCTCACGTCACAGCCGGAAGTAGCATTAAAGTCGTTTTTACCGCACTGATAGTGATGGGAATTCAAGATCTTTTTAGAGAACTGGGTCTTTCGGCTCCCAATGGGCTCTTTGGGTTGTTTTGTTGCTTTAATTAATTTATTATCATCAACAATATAAAAATATGCACAAAAGGAATTACTAATGTTAAAAAAAACGTGGTTTTATTTATTTATGTTTATATATAAATATATAGGGTGGCCCCTGGAGACAAAGCAGAGGGAGAAAGAGAGCCAAGGACAACAACAAGAGACAACATCGTCACATTAGAAAGGTATAGTAATCATCCACAATTATTTTCAGTTGCAGATGATAAAGGATTCAGAAAGTTTATTCATGCAGTGAATAAAGGACTGAATAAATAAAAGTATATTTACGGTGGCCCCTAGAGACAAAGCACGTACAAGCTCCAAAACACATTTCTAGCGTTAACTGAACTTCCGAAACAGAGCTACCTAGATCACTTAAATTACACAATTGAAAGCATATGTGTATTGTTTGGGTATGTAATAATAATTAAAAATAATAATAATAATAATTTTTAAAAAAATGTTCATTTACCTGTTACTTCACACCAAATCCGGTCATTGGTACTTCCTGGCTTGTGTAGCCAGTAGGTAACAAAAGCTCAACACTGCCCCCTAGCATCCTGGAGCACGTCTGTTGTGATTTTACATGTTTTGGAGTTTGTACGTGTTTTGTCTGTAGGGGCCACCGTAAATATACTTTCATTTATTCACTCCACATAAAATGTAATAAATAAATCATATAATACAAAAACCAAATATGTACATTTCAACTTTTAACTATTTAAATTTTCAGCTTTTCCTTTTAAACAAATTTAAAGTGAAACAACACAAAACACTGCAAACCACAACACGATTAAATATAAATTAAAATAAGAAAACAAAAAGAACATGCATATTCTCTGTCATACAGGCCTGGGATTATTTTTTGGGAGAGTGTTTTCCTGCTTGGAATTGCATACATAGGATTCACTGCATGGATAAACTTTCTGAATCCTTTATCATCTCCAACTGAAAATAGTTGTGGATGATTACTATACCTTTCTAATGTGACCTTGTTGTCCCTGCTCTCTCTCTCCCGCTCTGTTCCTGTGCTACTGGAGTGTAACTATCGCCCCTCCCCCCTCTGCTCAGGGCAAAGCACAAGGCTCGCGTGCAGAGTGAAGCGGAAAAAAGTGAGAGAGTGTGTGTGGGGGGGAGAGAGAGAGAGAGAACCCCCCCCCACACGGCTCGCGATAAGGAGCCAGTCGCGTCGGTCACTTCAAAGAGTCGGCTCTAAGAGCCGTTTCGCTCGCGACCGACACATCACTATTGTCTGAAGTGAAAATTGAATATGAAACCTTTATTTATTCAAACTGTGAAACACTGGAAATAAAGTTTAAACAGACAGTTACTGATGGATGTTCAGCCCTGTCAGAGCCACGCTTGTCCACAGTAACCACACTGGCCCCAGTACAATAATAACATTCAAATAATGACGCAGCAAACAGTGACATCATATCCCAATTATGTTCATTATATCACATTAATGTTTTCTATCGTCTAATTAATATAATATTATACTTTACACACAGTTTTATTTTTAAATACATTTACATTTTAGTTATATCATAACTGATCATAAGCGATGAATTACATGCATGAATCATAATATAATTATAATTCCTGTAAGTGCGGTGTTTTTCCTGCAGGGGGCGGTAGTTTGCTTGCTGTTATTGTCGTCAGCAACATGAAAATATGAGCAGAAGAAGAAGCTGTAGCGTCAGCAGCTCCACGCGAAAGAAAGAGACTCACACCAGACTCCGTTCAAAAAGTGGCCGATTTAAGGTCAGAGCTGCAGCTTTAATACAAGAACTGTGTGTGTAACTGCAGACGGTTACTGCAGGTTTCAAGGTGGAGGCTCCCACTGCTGTGGGTGGAGTTAAAGGGCAGATCACGTGGTGATTGGCTCCAGCAGAGTCCAGGCCGTGATCAGCAGCTTTTACAGCAGCTGGTTGGTTATTGGGTGAGTGGGTCTAACCTTTGATCTTGTTATTCTGAATAACACAGTACATTTGTTTCCAAGGCAACTGACATTAAAACAAAATGCTCCTCTCCTTCCTGCACTGCATGCTGGGAGTGTGAGTGAGTTTGTTTGGGCTGTATTTCAGAAGTTTACACCCTGTGGTTGTTCATTGGTTAAAGGTAAGATAAGTTTATTTCACTGGGTTGTGTAGAATGAGGAGTTTGAGTTAACAGTTCACTGTTGAGCTGGACACAGACCAGAACATGGCAGAGAACGAATTAACCCAGGAATTAAAATATACTCATGAGTCAAAGTGACGAGTGTCACTGTAACAGCAGTGATAAGGTCAGCAACATCACCTGTGGGCTTCATCATCGGACCATCGTGCAGCAGTAGCACCGCAGCGGTGCTCGCATTAACAGTTCAGTGTTCATGATGAGATTCTGTTAAGCTTTTAGTCTTTTTTGGAGCCAGTGGGTGTCGAGGAAAATCCCTTGAAGTCGTTAACTCAGTGGGAAATCAGGAAAACTTGAATGAGAATCTTTTGTCTCTATATCAGCTACAGGAGGGAACAGTGGACTCTGGGAAATTTGTTTTTCCAGGAAACTGTTTTTCCTGCTCCTCCACCACTGCAACAAAGCTTCGTTACTCGGTCCTCTGCAGTCCAGGTGGTGCGGTGCTTTTAGCAGCAGGTTCTCCGAGAGGCAGCTGGAGGTTCGTGTGCAAGCCTCCGCTGCAGAAACGTAGTGGCTCTGCAGTGGGGGGTGTGGTCCATGGGTCCACCCTGCTACATTAGTGGGGTGGATGTCCCAGCTACATCACTCCAGCAGCGGCGCTGAGAGTGCTCATATTCCCCTCCCAAATACAGCAGCCTTTCCAGCTTTCTCATTGGTCAGGCAAAGATGGGATTCATGCTAACTAGGAGAAAGAAAACGAGGTCCACAGATGTTGACCTCCAGGGTCTGACTGCTTATGAAACGGCGGCACATCCACATGTTTCTGTGAAGACTGAACTCTGATGCTGTGCGTCTGTGAACACGTGCAGTAATATTTTCCCCTCTTTCTTTGTGTAACTGTTGACAAAGAGTTGTTTCAAAAGTCAAAGGTCAGAGGTCAAAGGTCTCCTCCTCTCTGAGGTCGTCAGTCACAGGTCCACACTGTCGGACTCTCTGGTGTCAGACCACAGACGCCGTACCTGAGCGTTTGTCCTTCAGAGAATCAGGTGTGGAGGTCATCTGCTGTCACCTGTCTGCAGGTAGGAGACCCCGCCCACATCAGAGCCATGCTGAGACCTCTGAGGCTCCTCCTCTCAGGCCTGAAAACGCAGCCAAGCCGCTGCTGCTCCAGCTTCGTGTCCAGGATGAGGTAACTCGTTATTTTGCTCGATTACTGATCGATCAGTCGGTCGATCGATGGGCTGATCAGCTGATCTGTCCTTTCAGGTATGTGAACAGGCTGAAGGAGGACGACGAGGCGTGCGCGGCGGCGCTGAAGGATGGCTCCATCTTCCTCTTCCACCGCTTGTCTCCTCTGCTGCGACGCCCCGACGCCAGAACCTTCAGCCCAGCAGCTTTCACCTGCTCAGGTACAGAACCGAGACCGAGCGAGCAGCGCTGAGGACCTGACAGTCCGGTGACATTCCTGCTGAGACGCTTTTTCGTGTTCCAGATGTGCAGTTGGTCCTACAGAGGCTCGGTTCAGACGGGTCGCAGCTGAAGGAGGCAGTTCTGATTGGCTGTTCTGAGCAGAACCAGGCTCAGTTCTGTCTGGATGTCGGTGAGAACGATTGAAATCCAGATCCCTGCATTGTGAGCTCGCCAGCGCCATGTTCCTGACTCTGGAGGTTCTGGTCTCTGTTCAGGAGAACTGGACCAGGCGGCGGTGGAGGAAGCCTCTCAGGGGACCTTCATCGATCTGAGGAAGGCCTTCTTTCTGCTGCCCGCAGCTGAGGCGCCTCTAGTGTCCAAGGTGAGTGACTGCAGCTGACCTCTGATACCCACCTGTTCGGTTCTGGTACCAAATCAGGAACGTTTCAGCACCGTCCCACCAAACCGATACTGATACCGCCCCAGTAGAAGAGTCACACAGTAGTCTGTGTGTCCTGACCCTGCAGGGTCAGGCGCTGCTGCGTTGGCATCAGACCAGCAGGTTCTGCGGCGCTTCGGGCCAGCCGACTCAACGAAACCGAGCAGGCAGCCAGAGGTTCTGCAGCAGCAGCTCCACCGTCTACTACCCGAAGGTAACGTCCTCGGTGCAGAACTGAACCAGAACCGAGCCGGGTCTGACTGTTTGTGTCTACAGATGTCTGCGGTGGCGGTCGCTCTGGTGTCTGATGGGAGTCGGTGTCTGCTGGGCCGCCAGCCATCCTTCCCACGTGGACTCTACAGCGCTCTGGCCGGCTTCTGTGACATGGGTCAGACTCACCCGTGTGTGTGTGTTTGTGTGTGTAGAACTCACCCGTGTGTGTGTGTTTGTGTGTGTGTAGAACTCACCTGTGTGTGTGCGTGTGTGTGGTCCCAGGTGAGACTCTGGAGGAGGCGCTCTGCAGGGAGGTGGCGGAGGAGGTGGGTCTGGAGATCCAGAGCATCTCCTACAGCTCCTCGCAGCACTGGCCGTTCCCGCACAGCTCCTTCATGCTGGGCTGCCACGCCTTGGTTAGCCCCGCCCACACTCAGGTGAGCTCACAGGTGAGTATTGAGGTTGTGTAATCAGGACGAGGAGAAGCGAGCTCGGAGCTCCTCGTACTCAATGATGTAGTGTCATGTGACCTGCTCTCGTTTCATGTGCAGCTGAGCGTGGACAACTCAGAGCTGGAAGATGCTCGCTGGTTCACCATGGACGAAATCACCCGCGCCCTCCAGGTGAAAGCTCCGCCCAGGAGAGGCGACCCCCCCATCATCTGGCTTCCTCCGAAACACGCCCTCGCCAACCGCCTCATCAGGGAGTGGGTGGAGCAGCAGCGGCAGAGTGAGGGCGGAGAGTGATGGAGGCGGAGTTCCAGTCGGAGTCATCAGATCACACCTGAAACACGGATGTTTCACCTCCGCTCCTGAGATCTCACAGTTCAGAAGTCCATTCAGATTCTCTGATTTTAGCCTCCTTCACAGATCTAACCTGTGATCTTATTGAAAGAAACTTTTAATGTGAAAAACATTCAGTCAGTCACGACAGGAAGCAGCTCGTGGACTCTGACCTGCTGATGTTTCCTCCAAACTGGTTTTAATTTTCAATAAAAATCCCAGAATGGAAAAAAGCTAGTGCTCGGTTTCTTTTGTCTGAGAAAGAATCAGCAAACACCAGCGTTCACTCATCAAACGTCCGATTTAACAAACGAGCTGTCCGAGGGGCATTCGAGGCCGCGGTGGCTCACCTGTCCAGGTTTACCTGAGGGCTCGCAGGACAGACATGAACTCGGGTGGAAGAGAAACATTTTCACTGCCCTGCTTCTGCTCAGCTTTTATTTTGGTATTTCCTGTGAAACACTGGAGGGGCGTGATTGATCACTCTTCTTCTGTGGTATCTGTCCTCCGGGCTCACTCAGGATAAAGCAGTTTGTGATGACAGGTTTGCTCTGCTCGTCCTCAGAGTGTGAGGAAGCTCCCAGGATAAATGAGTCAGTCTGGTTTGTGAGATTCGTATCAGGACGATAAATAAATGAGACCGACCGCCCTGCGTGCAGCTTTGACCCAGAGTGGCAGCACTGCTGAGAGCTAAACATGGTCTTCTCTGTACACCAAAGATTTCTGTTTATCCATCATGTTTCTGATTGGATGGCTGTAAATGGAAATAGAGCAAAACGTTTTTTATTGAAAGTGTTTATTTGTTTGATTTTTAGATGAAAAAATAAATATTTAGCTACTCGTTGGAGGCACAAACCGTAACGTGTAACCTGATCCAGCCCAGAAACAGGCGGAACGACAGTCAGACATCCGTGAGCGCTGTCCGGATCATAGTTAGAAACGGAAGCTGCTTCCTGTTTGAACCGGAAGCCAGAGCAGCTCTTGGTGCAACCCCCCGTGTAGTTCGGGTCTGTGGGTCGGATCAGACTGGACTCTCGGTTCTTTCCTCCGGGCCCTCTGTCCTCTGAGTAACCGCTGAGAGCGGCCCGAGGTCCCGCTGATGGTCGGCAGGGCTCCGCGGCCTGTCAGCCCGCAGGATGAGCTTCTCCGCCGGCCTGCACACACAGCTGGCCGCCGTCATGGAGTCCCTCGTCCACGCTGCAGTGGCGGAGCTGAAGAAGCTGGTGGAGGCCGGAGAGGAGCCTACTGTGCTGGCCAGAGAGAGGACGGAGAGCCGCGAGAGGATGGTGAGGAGCGAGGACTGCCTGGTCGTTTGTTTTAATCAATTTTAAATCATGCTTTTTATTTGTTTTTGTTTCTAATGTCTCTGTAAAGCACTTTGAATCACCTTGTTGTTGAATTGTGCTATACAAATAAACTTGCCTTGGTGTGGCGGTGTAACTGGTTGCCCAGTGTAGCTGGTGTGGTGGTGAAACTGGTGGCCCAGACTGTAGCTGGTGGTGGTTGTATAGTTTTGACCGTTGTCATGGTGACGGGGTGTGACCTCTGACCTCAGGTGCTGTTCGCCTCCATCATGGAGACTCTGGGGAACGAGGCTCTGGGGAAGATCCTCAACCTGCTGGATGAAGTCGGGCTGACGGCGGAGCCACCATCGGGCCGCGGCGCCCGGCGACTGCAGACGAGCGTACTCAACGTGCTCAGCAACGCCCATATAGGTAAGTATTGGCCCCGCCCAAAGACTCCACCCCCGAGCCTCAGTGACATCACCCTCACTGTGTTATGTTTGTGGCAGAGCTCGAGCACTCGTATGGACTCCGGCAGCAGGGCGGTGACTCAGCCACGCCCCCTAAGGTAAGCCTGCTGCTCTGGCTCACCTGTGCTGCGTTCACTGACCGTGACTGAGTGTATGTATATGTGTCCCTGCAGACCAGTTCGAAGGAGGAGGAGCAGGAGACGCCGCTGGTGCTGGCGGTCACCATTAAGGACGAGCACGGGAACATCAACCTGGGCGCAATCGCAGAGAGTGAGTGCTCGACCGCGGCAGGAAGTATGCCCGCATGTGTGATGGTCTGATCAGCTGTGCTTATTCTCTCAGGAGCCGAGGTGGAGGCGGCCCCACCGGACGAGTCGGAGCGGCTGTTGTCCCCATCGACGGTGACGAGCCCGGCGGGCTTCGTGCTGGAGAGCGTCACCTGGAAGTACTTCACATGCACGGCGTGCGGGAAGTCCTTCTCATCTCAGAGCAACCTCAATACGCACCTGCGCGTGCACACGGGAGAAAAGCCATTTTTGTGCAGCGTGTGCGGCCGCGCCTTCCGCCAGCGGCAGGGCATGCAGAGCCACATGCGCACGCACACGGGCGAGCGGCCCTTCGAGTGCCCCCAGTGCGGCAAACGCTTCTCCAAGCAGGGCCAACTGAAAGCGCACGCCGTCGTGCACACGGGCGAGAAGCCGCACGCCTGCGACCAGTGCGGCCGCCGCTTCAATCTGCCGCAGAACCTGCAGCGCCACAAGCGGACGCACGCAGGCGCCAAGATCTTCGTGTGCAAGGCATGCGGGAAGGGATTCACGCGCGCCGTCACGCTGCGCACGCACCAGCTGATCCATAGCGGCCAGAAGCCGTTCAGGTGTGAGCAGTGCCACAAAGCTTTCCGGCACGCCGTCAACCTCAGGAACCACCAGCGCACACACAGCGGCGCCCGCCCCTTCGCCTGCGACCTCTGCGGGAAAAGCTTCCGGCAGGCGGTGAACCTCAAGATCCACCGCCGCACGCACACGGGTGAGCGGCCCTTCTGCTGCCACCAGTGCGGGAAGACGTTCAGCCAGCAGAGCAGCCTGATCTCGCACGGGCGCACGCACTCCGGCGAGAAGCCGTTTGCGTGCGGTGCCTGCGACAAGAAGTTCAACAACAGCAACAGCCTGAAGCTGCACACACGCGTGCACACGGGCGAGAAGCCGTATGCCTGCGACGTCTGCGGCAAGAGCTTCAGCCAGGGCAGCCACCTGCGCACGCACAAGCGCCACCTGCACGCCGGTGGGAAGCAGTACATCTGCGACCGCTGCGGCAAACGCTACGCCGACCAGCGCAACCTGAAGCTGCACAAGTGCGGCTACGCCTGAAGGGCCCGGAGGGCTTGTGTGTGCAGGGGGCGGGGCCTCTGATTTGGCAAACAGACTCTGTCCACCTGCTGCCTTAATGGGACGGAGCGCCGCTTCGGCTTACGCATGACGTCATCACTGAGGTCACTGTGAACACTGATAATACTCAGATGTGAACTTTAATTTGAAAAGGTTTTGATGACATGAAGTGACCTTTCAAAATAAAAGAAAACGTTTATTTTTGTTCTGAAATGTTTGTTTATCATTTTTATAAAGTGACGTAAGAAGACAAACATCCTGCAGGACGGATCCATGAAGAATAATAATAATAATAATAATCAAAAAGTGTTGGTGATCAATCTGAGGAGCACGAGGTGAGCGACTGCAGCTTCCTGTTTCATCAGCAGGTGCAGCACACCTGTCAGCACATTTCTGAGGCCCATCCAGAATAAAGTATAAAAAGTTAATGAGAAAAATAAATGGTAATACTTTAAAAGGTGGGGGCATGGTCACAGAAGGTGGTTTGGGTGTGATGTCAGCGAGCGCCGCACAGAACGCCGCCGTCCTGTGAATCGCAGGTGATCAGGCTGGTCCCTCACACCAGCACGCCTTCAAACACTCAAACTTTATTAGCACAGCAGCTGTTTCACACATCCACAGCTCCCTGATCCACCAAGTGTGTGTCTGATGTCAGGTTAGCCCTCCTTTATAAAGTCAGCTGTTGGTACAATAATCAATGTGACTGGTCAGCTGTTGGTGGCCCCGCCCCTTTATGTGATGGCCAGCTGAGCGCCACGTGAACCCGGGGGCAGAGAAACTGCACCCAGGTCAGTTTCACGCCCACAGCAGGAGTCTGATCTTTGATCCGTTTCTGGTCATTCACAAAGTGTATTTTAGTAAACTTCAGGTGTCAGCCTGCAGAGCAGGTGAAGGGTCATCCTCCAGCTGTTTGTTTTTTTTAACTTTATTTAACAAACAATGAGTATACAACATACGAACAGATGAAGTATACAAAACAACAAAATGAACACAAAGCCAGGGGTAAATAGAAAAAAGTAACAATTATAAGAATACACGCAAAAATTCACATACATGTATTGTTTTGAGCGTTTTTGTTGGTGGAGTCTGATATTGATTGTATGTATATTTCCACATCCTTAAAATAATGACAGAAATATGGTGTTTTGTTAGTAAACTTACATTTATGGATAAGAAATTTAGCTAAAAGTATTTATCATAAAAAAACATTTATCATTCTTCTTGGGGAACTTAAAGAAACAAAACATTTTCCCATCGTAAAGAAAACTCCCTTAAAATATGGACAATGACAAAACCCTCCAGCTGTTAGTCTACTGAATGCGCAGTCATCACGTGTTCCGTGTCACATGAACTACTCCACCTCAGGTCCTCAAGAACGTTTCAAGGTCCTGAAAGGTGCATAGAGAACACGTCCAGGAAGCATGGCAGGACCTCAGGGAGTCTGAATCCGAGGGAAAATAATCAGATTACACACACACACTTTTTCTCTTGAGTCTGTTTGAAGCAACATCGGTAAATCTCCCCGTGGAGGCCTCGCGGAGAGCCGTAGGCGTCTGAGGCGCGCTCCAGTCCAGCAGAAAAAAACTGGTCCTGTCCTCCGGCCGCGGGGGGGCGCTGTCCTCTCGTCACAGAAGGGCGGTTACTTTTCTGTTTCCGGGTTTTTGGAGAGCAACGTGTGGAGGTAACCCGCATCTCGGCACCAAAACACTCCGACACTCCGAACCAAAGTGACCGAGCGGGAACGACTGTAGTCCGGCCTGACACATCGGAGACACCGGAACGTCCTGCAGCCATGGGCCCGGTGAGTGAGAGGCTTAAATCCGCCGTTTAATGAACGGAGTCTGGTCTGAGAGAACAAACATGCTCAAAGCGTCTGTGTCCTCACAGCCCGAGTCCACAGAAAACCCACGATTTTAGAGTCAGACTCATTTTAAAACAGCTCCCGGGTGTTCAGAGGGATACCAGAGCCCCAAAATAACGGCGCATTGAACGGAGTGTGGTCCGAGCACACACGGTGATGGCGCCTCCATCAGAGCCCGCTGCTGCTTTACGCCTGACAACATCACAAACGGTCACGTGGAAGGACTCAGTGTCTGATGGTCTGCCCCGAGTCAGCCACTCTGTGTCCCACTCAGGAAAGAAACACACCTCATCATCCACCCAGCTACGTAGCACATGTAGTGTCCTGTAGTACCAGGCAGTATGAGGTAGTACTGTGTAGTATTTATTTATTTTATTTAGGACAGTGCATGTTAATGAACATAAATGTAAAAAAAAAATTACATGAATGTAAACATGCCAGATTATAGCCAAGGGCTAACTTCCATCTGTTGTCCTTAAGCATAAAAAAATAGACATAATAATTCATAAAAATTCATCATTCATTCATAATAAAAACTCCATCACCAAACTTACACATACACACCATTCTGTTCCCAAATAAAACATTAAAACTATACAACTCACACATGATCACACACTTGATTTGTCCATAACCAGTTTTTAACCTTTGCCTTAAACAAACCGAGTGTCGAGCATTCTCTAATGGGTTGAGGAAGACTGTTCCACAGATGGCCTCCTGGACAGAGAGGACGTTCTGCCCAAATGCTGTCCGTCTGTGGGGTATAAACACGTCTCCTCAGATTGTAGCTCGAGTGGTCCTGTCTGAGCTTTCTTTATGCCTAATGAACTGCTTTAGTGGTGGTGGAGCAAGAGAGTGTAAGACTTTATATATTAAACACACTCTTTTAAGTTTCACTAAGTTATTGAAGTTCAGTAATTTATGTTTTTTAACACATGACAGTGGTGGGAGGTCGGTTTTTTGTCAAGTAGTTTTAAACGTCTTTTATAAATGTTTTCAATAGTTTTAAGTGTTGTTGGACAAGCAAGTGACCAGGACGTCAAACAGTAGTCCATATGAGAGATGATCATTGAGTAAAAATAAGTTTTTGCAACATTCATATTTAAATTATTACGTATATGATTAAAATTTTGATTATTAAATTTAAGTACCTGGGACTGAGGTAGTACTGTGTAGTGCGAGGTAGGGCTGCCACAAACGATTATTTTGATAGTCGACTAGTCACTGATTATTTTTGCGATTAGTCGACTAATCAGATCATCATCCATTGGACGTAAAACTACAGCTTATTGCACCAGCAGCATCTGCTCTTATATAACTATCATTAGCTTACAGCTTTAAGTGTTTCAGGTCTGTGCTAACTAAAAATAAAGACAAGATGATAGTTTATTAAAAATTTTAATGAAATTTGCAGATTGTTTCGGTGAAGTTTAATAAACTCCTTGCTATCTAAAATATAACAGGACACCGGAGTAAATTCTGGAGCATCTCACACTTCTGATAATCAGCTGTCTGCTTGACGTTTATTCAGCTGTGTAAAAACTATAACTTTAATCTCAGCCAAACCGATTTACTCAGGAACAAATAAAATACTGAAAAAAGCCAAACAACAACATTTTTAAGTTATCTAAGTGACTCATATATCATGTTTAACCTGAGTAGTGAAAGACGGCGGTGGGTTTGAAAACGATTTGCTGGGAGTCCGGTGTTCTCACGGCTCTAGTGACCTAGCCCCCGGCTAGCTATCGAGCTAGTGGGTAACAGACGTCTCCGAAAACGTCGGAGCGCTTTTGAAAATTTGTGTCTTGATAAACCAAACAGATATTTGAGGTTTACACAGCTACATTCTCGCCTGAAAATATGTTAAAAGTTTATTTTGTGACCCAGAAAGAATAATAAGAGTAATATTAAAACTAACTAGCTGCCGCCATTGTTGGAAACTGAGCTGGGCCGCACGGTTCCTGAATTTGGACACAGCTACCATACCGGACACAGCTTCTTCTTCTTCGTTGTTTAACGCCAGCTGGCATCCTTGTACATGCAGTGCTGCCATCTCCTGTTTCAGTCCGTTATTACACTCTTAAATCCTGCTACTTATTCCTGCGTCTTTTGGGATCTTACAAAGCTTCAAACGACGCGTCGACTATTAAATCAGTCGTGACTAGTCGACTAATCGTGGCAGCCCTAGTGCGAGGTAGTACTGTGTAGTGTGAGGTAGTATTGTGTAGTGCGAGGTAGTATTGTGTAGTGCGAGGTAGTATTGTGTAGTGTGAGGTAGTATTGTGTAGTGCGAGGTAGTATTGTGTAGTGCGAGGTAGTATTGTGTAGTGCGAGGTAGTACTGTGTAGTGCGAGGTAGTATTGTGTAGTGCGAGGTAGTATTGTGTAGTGGGAGGTAGTACTGTGTAGTGGGAGGTAGTACTGTGTAGTGCGAGGTAGTACTGTGTAGTGCGAGGTAGTACTGTGTAGTGGGAGGTAGTATTGTGTAGTGGGAGGTAGTACTGTGTAGTGCGAGGTAGTATTGTGTAGTGGGAGGTAGTATTGTGTAGTGGGAGGTAGTACTGTGTAGTGTGAGGTAGTACTGTGTAGTGGGAGGTAGTACTGTGTAGTGGGAGGTAGTACTGTGTAGTGTGAGGTAGTACTGTGTAGTGCGAGGTAGTACTGTGTAGTGGGAGGTAGTATTGTGTAGTGCGAGGTAGTATTGTGTAGTGCGAGGTAGTACTGTGTAGTGGGAGGTAGTACTGTGTAGTGCGAGGTAGTATTGTGTAGTGGGAGGTAGTACTGTGTAGTGGGAGGTAGTACTGTGTAGTGCGAGGTAGTATTGTGTAGTGGGAGGTAGTATTGTGTAGTGCGAGGTAGTACTGTGTAGTGGGAGGTAGTACTGTGTAGTGCGAGGTAGTATTGTGTAGTGGGAGGTAGTATTGTGTAGTGCGAGGTAGTATTGTGTAGTGCGAGGTAGTATTGTGTAGTGCGAGGTAGTATTGTGTAGTGGGAGGTAGTATTGTGTAGTGCGAGGTATTACTGTGTAGTGCGAGGTAGTACTGTGTAGTGGGAGGTAGTATTGTGTAGTGCGAGGTAGTACTGTGTAGTGCGAGGTAGTATTGTGTAGTGCGAGGTAGTATTGTGTAGTGCGAGGTAGTACTGTGTAGTGGGAGGTAGTACTGTGTAGTGCGAGGTAGTATTGTGTAGTGGGAGGTAGTACTGTGTAGTGGGAGGTAGTACTGTGTAGTGCGAGGTAGTATTGTGTAGTGGGAGGTAGTATTGTGTAGTGCGAGGTAGTACTGTGTAGTGGGAGGTAGTACTGTGTAGTGCGAGGTAGTATTGTGTAGTGGGAGGTAGTATTGTGTAGTGCGAGGTAGTATTGTGTAGTGCGAGGTAGTACTGTGTAGTGCGAGGTAGTATTGTGTAGTGGGAGGTAGTACTGTGTAGTGCGAGGTAGTATTGTGTAGTGGGAGGTAGTACTGTGTAGTGGGAGGTAGTACTGTGTAGTGGGAGGTAGTACTGTGTAGTGTTAGGTAGTACTGTGTAGTGTTAGGTAGTATTGTGTAGTGGGAGGTAGTACTGTGTTGTGTGAGGTAGTATTGTGTAGTGTGAGGTAGAATTGTGTAGTGGGAGGTAGTACTGTGTAGTGCGAGGTAGTACTGTGTAGTGGGAGGTAGTACTGTGTAGTGCG
Source organism: Copadichromis virginalis (assembly GCF_057382275.1). Lineage (NCBI taxonomy): Eukaryota > Metazoa > Chordata > Actinopteri > Cichliformes > Cichlidae > Copadichromis > Copadichromis virginalis. The sequence continues at coordinate 31,598,765 of NC_140625.1, forward strand.
AGGTAGTACTGTGTAGTGGGAGGTAGTACTGTGTAGTGGGAGGTAGTACTGTGTAGTGGGAGGTAGTATTGTGTAGTGCGAGGTAGTATTGTGTAGTGCGAGGTAGTATTGTGTAGTGGGAGGTAGTACTGTGTAGTGCGAGGTAGTACTGTGTAGTGTGAGGTAGTACTGTGTAGTGCGAGGTAGTACTGTGTAGTGGGAGGTAGTATTGTGTAGTGCGAGGTAGTATTGTGTAGTGCGAGGTAGTACTGTGTAGTGGGAGGTAGTACTGTGTAGTGCGAGGTAGTATTGTGTAGTGGGAGGTAGTACTGTGTAGTGGGAGGTAGTATTGTGTAGTGGGAGGTAGTACTGTGTAGTGCGAGGTAGTATTGTGTAGTGCGAGGTAGTATTGTGTAGTGCGAGGTAGTATTGTGTAGTGCGAGGTAGTACTGTGTAGTGGGAGGTAGTACTGTGTAGTGCGAGGTAGTATTGTGTAGTGGGAGGTAGTACTGTGTAGTGGGAGGTAGTACTGTGTAGTGCGAGGTAGTATTGTGTAGTGGGAGGTAGTATTGTGTAGTGGGAGGTAGTATTGTGTAGTGCGAGGTAGTACTGTGTAGTGGGAGGTAGTACTGTGTAGTGCGAGGTAGTATTGTGTAGTGGGAGGTAGTATTGTGTAGTGCGAGGTAGTATTGTGTAGTGCGAGGTAGTACTGTGTAGTGCGAGGTAGTATTGTGTAGTGGGAGGTAGTACTGTGTAGTGCGAGGTAGTATTGTGTAGTGGGAGGTAGTACTGTGTAGTGGGAGGTAGTACTGTGTAGTGCGAGGTAGTATTGTGTAGTGGGAGGTAGTACTGTGTAGTGTGAGGTAGTATTGTGTAGTGGGAGGTAGTACTGTGTAGTGCGAGGTAGTACTGTGTAGTGGGAGGTAGTACTGTGTAGTGCGAGGTAGTACTGTGTAGTGCGAGGTAGTATTGTGTAGTGCGAGGTAGTATTGTGTAGTGCGAGGTAGTACTGTGTAGTGCGAGGTAGTATTGTGTAGTGTTAGGTAGTATTGTGTAGCGGGAGGTAGTACTGTGTAGCGCGAGGTAGTGCTGTGTAGCGCGAGGTAGTACTGTGTAGTGTTAGGTAGTATTGTGTAGTGGGAGGTAGTACTGTGTAGTGCGAGGTAGTGCTGTGTAGTGCGAGGTAGTACTGTGTAGTGCGAGGTAGTATTGTGTAGTGGGAGGTAGTACTGTGTAGTGTGAGGTAGTATTGTGTAGTGGGAGGTAGTACTGTGTAGTGCGAGGTAGTACTGTGTAGTGGGAGGTAGTACTGTGTAGTGGGAGGTAGTACTGTGTAGTGCGAGGTAGTATTGTGTAGTGGGAGGTAGTACTGTGTAGTGTGAGGTAGTATTGTGTAGTGGGAGGTAGTACTGTGTAGTGCGAGGTAGTACTGTGTAGTGGGAGGTAGTACTGTGTAGTGCGAGGTAGTATTGTGTAGTGCGAGGTAGTATTGTGTAGTGCGAGGTAGTATTGTGTAGTGTTAGGTAGTATTGTGTAGTGGGAGGTAGTACTGTGTAGCGCGAGGTAGTGCTGTGTAGCGCGAGGTAGTACTGTGTAGTGTTAGGTAGTATTGTGTAGTGGGAGGTAGTACTGTGTAGTGCGAGGTAGTGCTGTGTAGTGCGAGGTAGTATTGAGGCGGCAGAGCGTCTGAGCGCCACGCCCACAGTGAGTCCAGTAAATCAGCAGCTCGACGCTGAGTTTGTCTCTGATTGGTCGGTTTAGAGTCGGTCACACAGCGTCAGGTGTTCACAGGATCCAAGCCAGAGCCTCCATGGACCGTGACATCATTGCTGAACACCTCTCCTTCTTTCCTCTGACGCTCCGCAGCCTCGCTCGAAGAAGCGGCGGCCGACGTTTCGCCGCCTGCTGAAGACGAGTGGCGTGAAGCTGGAGAACAAGCTGAAGAACCGCCAGCTGAAGCAGCAGAACGTCGCCAAGAAGCAGCGCAAGGAGCAGAAAAGGCTGAGGCAGGCGGTGAAGGGCGCCGTCGGCGAAACGCCCCGCCCCCTGGAGTCGTACAGGAAGAGACCAGGTGAGCGGCAAACGATCACGTGATTACTAACGTCTGCTGTAAACCAATCAGAGACCAGAACTGTCTGACCCTGCTCCTGCTCGTACAGAGGAGGAGGAGGAGGAGGAGTTTCTGGAGAGCCTACCCACAGACATGATGGAGCAGGAAGACCTGCAGCAGATGACCGCCATGGCTCGCCAGGCGTCCTTCATCACCAGGGACCTGTCGTCATGGTAACTCCAACACACACACACAAACCATATTTAGATACAGAAGCAGGTGTGATGCACAGTGACTGAGGTGCGTTTGTGTGGTGCGGCGGGGCGTCCCAGCGGGCCGGTGCATGGCGGGAAGAAGCGGAAATCGGACGTAGCTCGCAGCTACGAGAAGGTTCCCAGGAAGATGGCGAGGACGGAGGAAAAGGAAGTGATCCACCTGCTGCCGATCAAAGACAAGACGGGCGTGATCCCACAGAGCGTCGAGAGGGGTACGGCGTGCTGCGTTGATCCCTGATCAATCTGATTGGTTCTGTGCGGCTGTGTCGAAACGTCTCCCTCTGTTCTTTCAGTGGTGGAGAAGCAGCCGGAGGAGGAGGAGCAGGGGGAGGAGGAGCAGGAGGAGGAGCCTGATGACGTCGACACAGGTATGAAAAGCGATCAGAACTTTTGGAATAAGAATTAAACTCCGCAGGCACGGCGGGGTAAACGCCTCCGTGACGAGGCTGAGGCGTCCTCTCATCTGTCACGTGTCCTCCTTGCAGAGGCGGAGCCACCGAGCTGCCAGGAGATGACGCCGGCGCAGAGAGAGCGGCTCAGGAATCAGAAGCTTAACGAGAGGAAGCTGACCATCGCCGGCCTGGCGTCGGCCATCGTGTCGGACCCCATCGGCAGCGTAAGGCCGGGCGCCGCTCTGGGATCAGGCTCGTGGCGTGTATGTGTGTGTTTAACGTGACGTCGTGTGTGACAGATAAAGCGCGTGAAGGAGCTGCGGGGGATGCTGATGGAGGCCGACCCCAGCGTGGCGGTGACGGTCAGAAAGCTGGTGATGGTTTCTTTGATGGAGGTCTTCAAAGACATCGCCCCCACCTACAGGATCCGACCTCTGACCTCGGCGGAGAAGACCGCTAAGGTGCGTTTGTGAGTTTGTTTGTAGAGGAAGCGCCTGGCGGCAGGTCGCCACAGTCGCCACGTTTTAACCTGCTGCTTCTGCCGCTCGCCGTCTTCCAGGTGAAGAAGGAGACGCAGGTGCTCCGAGAGTTCGAGGAGGGTTTGGTGAGTCAGTACAAGTTCTACCTGGAGGACCTGGAGCAGACTGTCAAAGGTACGCCTCCGTCACCATAGCAACAGCCACACACTGACACCCGCACACCTCACGGCGCCCTGACCGCTCATCTCCGCCCACAGACTGGAAGCAGAAGAAGAAGAAGCGCAGTCAGGCGGTGGCGCTGCAGGCGTACGGCGGGCTGGCCGAGGTCGCCGTCCGCTGCCTGTGCGAGCTGCTCGTCGCTCTGCCTCACTTCAACTTCCACAACAACATTGTGGTCGTCCTGGCGCCGCTGATGAACGACTCCACCAAGAAGGTGAGTCTCATGGGCGCCGCAGCGCAGCCCAGCATTGTGCGACGCCTTCACGTGCTCTTTGTGTTTCAGGTGTCCGGCGTGTGCTGTGACGCGTTCAGGAAGCTCTTCCAGCAGGACAGAGCGGGCGGGGCCTCGCTGGCCACGGTGCGAGTTATCTCCGGCCTCGTGAAGAGCCTGAACTACAACGTCCGACCCGAGGTAACGAACGAAACGTATCCAGGCCACGCCCACTCCGAGAAGACTGTTGATAAATTATTAATCAGACGCTGTTAACTCCGCCCCCTCCAGCTGCTGCGGACGCTGCTGAGTCTGAGGATTAAAGAGGTGGAGATGAAGAAGGACATCGAGGCTGCGGCACCAAAGAAGAAGTTCATGACCAACAAGGAGAGGAAGAAGAACCTGTCGAGGATGCAGAGGAAGGTAAACCCTCGCACCGAGTCCTTATTGGTTGTTTCAGCGGTCGGCTCCGCCCCCGACAGCCCCGTTAACGAGGCCTCGTTCATTTTAAGGGCTGGAGCTGCAGCAGCAGACGAACAGTGAGAGAAACTCAGGCTTTAGAAACAGGAACACGTGTTCATTCAAACGTTTGTGCCAGAAACATCAGCACAAAGAGATGATCTGCTCACGATCACAAGGTAAACAAAGGATCCAAATATGGGCGAAACGTGTAAAAGATATTTTTAATTTAAAATAAACTCCAAACATAATAATGTGAGAATAAGAGAATGTGTCAATGAAAAGTTAATGTTACTGGGGCAAAATATAAAAAACAATTCTTACAATAACCTGAGGAAATATTAGCAAAGTAACAAAAACACGAGAAGAACATGTGAGTCAGAATAAAATGTTTCTACATGCTCGTGCGAATTCACTGAAGTCTATGAGCATTAATATAAGAAGCATTAACAACTTCCTCTGTGATGAGCTGATGCTCAGGGATTTCTCAGTCCGTCCAGCAGGGGGCAGTGAGAGACACCAACCTGTGTGTGTGTGTGTGCGTGTGTGTGTGTGTGCGTGTGTGTGTGTGTAGTGGAAGAAGGCTGAGGAGAAGCTGGAGAAGGAGCTGCTGGAAGCCGAAGCCTCAGAGAGCAAAGACAAGAAGATCAAGCTGGTGAGTTGAAAGGTCACGAGCGTGTACGGTGAGAGGAAGGACACTCCTCCTCCTCCTCCTCCTCCTCCTCACCCCTCTGCTCTTCCTCTCCAGCACACAGAGACGCTGAACATCGTCTTCCTCATTTACTTCAGGATTTTGAAGAAGGCTCAGAAATCAGTTCTTCTCCCTGCAGTTCTGGAGGGGCTCGCCAAGTGCGCACACACACACACACACACACACACACACACACACACACACACACAATCTTTAGTACTACTATAGTGCTGAATATGATGTCATTTCCTGTCAGTTTTGCTCACCTCATCAACCTGGAGTTCTTTGATGACCTGCTCAACGTGCTGCAGGACCTCATCCATGCAGGAGTGAGTGTTCATATTTGACCCCGCCCCCTGCAGAGTCACCTGCTAGTTTGGTGTCACAAATAGTTCTTTATTTATTTTTGTTTCTTTATTTATACCTGCAGGATTTGTCCAATAAGGAGACGCTGCACTGCATCCAGACCGTCTTCACCATCCTGTCAGGACAAGGTCAGACTCTGTGTGTGTGCTCGTATATCTGACTTGTGAAGACCTTAGTCTGATGAAGACCTTTGAGGCCATTTTAAATATTTTTGTTATATGATCACAAGAAGTCAGGACCTTCTTTGTGTATCAATGTCGAGACATTTGTGGATGTTTATTTAAATAAGCTGCAATAACGAGTTGTTTTAAAGGTTCAGACTTGGATTGTAGTCCTGGGAATATGTAAGGGTCCCCTCCCAGTGACATAGACAAACGTATGTGTTCGTGTTAGGCTCACAGAGGCACATGTGCAGCACTGCTCAGCAATAGCACTGGCTACAGTTTATTCTCACTGAGATAGACCAATAAATTATTTTTAAAAACTCTTTGAAAAGTCAGGTGTGTTTCCTGCACATGATGTCACTTCCTGTTGAGTTTCCTGGATCAATAAAGTTTGTTTGTGTATCAGGTGACGTCCTGAACATCGACCCGCTCAACTTTTACTCTCAGTTATATAAACTGCTGCCCAGGCTCCACGCAGGTCAGTTAGCCTCACTTTGAACCGGCAGTATGACGTCACACGTCACATGATTGTTTTAACAGCCACGCTTTGAATCCCTCAGGGGCGCCCAACGATGACGCCATCATTGTACTGCGGTGTCTGGACGCAATGCTGACCCGCCGCAGGAAGCAGGTGACCCTACAGAGGGCGATGGCGTTTGTCAAAAGGCTGAGCACGATCAGTCTGCACGTAATGCCCAACGCCAGCGTGGGAATTCTTGCCGCCAACCGAGCCACGATGCATGTGAGTCTGAACGTGTGTGTTGACATCCTGTCTTCGTCCCCTCGTCCCCAACCGCCAACACCTCCCTGAGCAGAACTCCTCCCCGCCCGGTCCCACTGTCGGCAGAGTGCTTACTCATCGATCGTGATTTCAGGGGTTTTCTCTGTGTTAGTGGACGCTCCTACGCTCTTTACATTACAGCATGAAGCACCTCGACGTGACTGTCGTGATTTGTTGCTATATAAAAGTCTGATTCAGTCACTTGAAAAGAGGTGTGGTTACCTAACAGCTGCTCAGTAATTCAAGTAGTTGTACAGGTAGAAGTTTAACGTGTGTGTGTGTGTGTGTGTGTGTGTGTGTGTGTGTGTGTGTGTGTGTGTGTGTCTTTCTCAGTCCTTCCCAAAGTGTGACTTCCTGCTGGACAACGAGATTCAGGGCAGTGGGTTCTACCTGCCGGAGCTCGACGAACCTGAACACTGCAACGCTCAGAACACAGCACTGTGGGAGCTACACACACTGCAGGTACACACACACTGCAGACACACACACACACAGGTATGCAGGTGCACACATGGCCCCACGTGTTTCTGAATGTAGCTGCGCGGTGTTTGTGCTCTTTCAGAGACATTACCACCCGGTCGTGCGGCGGTTTGCAGTCCACCTGAGTCAGGGCGCTCCCTCTGAAGGCTCGGCGGCGCTCAGTGCGGAGCTGAGTCGCAGGTACACACACATCACCTGTGTTTAATCAGAAAGCTCGGCCTGTGTGAGGATCAGTGAAAACGGTGTACTGCTCCTTTAAAAGTTTCGTTTTTCTGAAGTGTGAACGTTGCCCCCTGCAGGTCATCTGTGGAGCTGTTTGACGACTACAGCATCAAAGATATGACCTTTAACCCCCCTGTAGCATCACCAAGCCTCAAGAAGAAGGTTTGAAAGTCAAACTAAAATATTTTAAAGTTTAGTGAGTCATGATGACCGACTATCGCTTTGCTTTGTGTCAGGATCATTTTGTGGTCGGAGCGATGCTGCTTGACGCCGAGTTGCAGAGAAGACTCGAGTGCGCCCTGACCGCCGCCGAGGACACACAGCTGGACTTTACTGCAGCGCACACACACAAAACCACCCAGCACTGACACACACACACATAAAATAAAACAACATTTTATGGCCATCAGGAGAGGAAGTACAGCTGCAACCTGATAGGCAGACCTTCAAAATAAAAGCCCAAAGTGTCTTCAGGGTGGAGTTGGACTGTTTTCATCATGTTGATGTGAAGAGTTGTGATGTTGGGCAACCCGGTGAGTCGATGCGGAGTGCCCAGTTTGAGTGCCATGACTGTGCTGTTTAAATGTCAGATATTAAAAATAAAGACCAGAAAAACTCTTCTTTAACATTTAAGCTGCTTTTATTTTTTAGAGGCTGGGGTCTGCCACACCAGGTAAGACCCCAGGTGCAGGCTGTGTAAAGATGACCCAGAGACAAGATGCTAGCATGCAGGGCATACATGGAACGCCATAGCCAAGTGGCCAGCATAGTATACAGAAACATCTGGAAGCCCCGAGGTCAACATGGGAGGTGGTGGAGAATGACCGAGCTAAGATCCTGTGGGACTTGCAGATACAGACGGACAAACAGGTGGTGGCTAACCAACCGGACATAGTGGTGGTAGACAAACAGAAGGAGTCGGCCGTAGTGATCGATGTAGCGGTTCCCAGGTGTGATGTGACGTAGCCGAGCATTTCTGAGCTGTGGTTCTGGAACCTCGTTCAAACGGTGGCCTTCCTGGTACAAACTTTTTCACACGACCTCTGGAAGCTTCTCCTCCGGGCGGTCTTTCTCTTCCCTGTGTGCGGTCAGATCCAGGCGCAGCTCGCACAAGGCTGACAGATACTCGTCGTTGTTGGCGTCTAATTCCAGAGCGCGCTCATAATTTCTCACAGCCCTGCTCCGATTGCCCTCAGCTCTGGCCACTGCTCCCAGGATGCCATAGGACGCGGCGTCGCTGCGATTCTTTTCGAGGCGTCCCTCAGCTATCGTCGTCAGTTTCTGCAAAAGAATACCTGAAGGTTACTTCCTGTTTACTAAGATGAGGTTGAGTTTGCATTAGTTTTGCATAAAGCAGAGTGAGAAGCTGGCCAACCTTCACACAGTGCTTCCAATGTGATGTGTTGATGCATAACTCCAGAGCCTGTTGGATGCAGCACAGGACACGTTAGCAGACGGTTAACTGTCCACAGCTCGACTTTCCAAATGTCCGTCTGTCTCAGAGGCCCGTTCGCTAATACTGGTTGCACCTGGCGTATGCACCTGGCATGCACACCTGCAGTCTGAATGCAGTTTTGGACGATCCATACCTTTTTGTAATAGGTGATTCCGAGGTCTTTCTGAGGGGTGTGATAGTAGCAGAACTCTGCATAATACCGGCAGATGTACTGACGGATGCCTGGAGGTTCATCCTCTAATGTCTGCAGCACATCATCAAACATCTGCTGAGCTCTGAAGCAACAAACACAAAGCTTAGACACAAAAAGAATCAATGCATCAAATGTTTTTGGAATCAACAGTCCATCTGATGACTGTCTGTAGAAACATCAATACAGTCGAGTAAAACTGTCCAATCTGACATAATGTTGGTGTGACCACAGGGGTCAAAGTTTCCTTCACACATGTGTTTCCAGCTTTGGTAATATGATTCAACACTGTTTTATTCCATAAGTGATCACGTTGGTCAGGTTTAGTCCAACCATTCTTCTACCTGTGTCATTACTACCAGCTTTTTTAAATAGACATAAAACCAACACTGAGAATATTTCATTGGAAACAAACTGACAGGTAAACATACCTCCTTCTTTCAAAGTTCTGTGCGTACTGCAGAGCCAGCAGAGCTTTTGCAGCATTGAAACCCTTCTTGAGCCTCACTGATTCCTCCAGATGCTGAATACAAAGACGTGTCCAATGCTGCACCTCTATTGGATAAAAACAGCTGTTACTGACTGAAATATTAAACACGCCCTTGTGTCCAGTCTTTGAGTGATGACGTATGAACACTGCTCCGGTCCAAACTCCTCTGTGTTTAAGGCTGTTGTGTTTTTAACATGTTTTAATGTTTTGTATCTTGTTCTATTTAATCCGAACAAGCCCCTAAAATCAGTCAGTGATCGCTGTTGGCCTCTCTCTGTTTTTATTACCGCTGTTCATTTTAAACCCTTACGATGTAACTCCAGCCCAGCAGCAGTATATGAATGACTAACCTCGTATTGTGGATGGATTATCTCAGTTGTTCTCCTGACTGAAGTTTGGTCCGTTTACAGCATCCTGCCATGCGACTGTATTTGTCTCTAACCATCGGGAACCCTCACGTTAACTTTTATCGAGTGGAAAAAAGTTGGCGTTCATCCTCCAGCTTCACTGTTTATGCTAACATAGCTGTGTCGCTAGCGATCACGTAGCACATCATTATATAGCAGCTATTATACCATGTTGGAAGTGATAGAGCTGTACGTTTGAATTTGTCAGAAATCTCTCAGTCAGAACATGCTATATCATGTTTAGGTGGAAACTAGTGTGGGAAATATATTAGGTGGTAGTGCTTTAATTAGTGACATATTAATCCAGAAGCTAATGAACATACACAGCATAGAGCCTTAGAAGTGTTTCGCTTGTAACTGCATATGTGCCTGCACAGCGACGGTTATAACAGGATGTACTCAGGATGTGCTATATACGATCATGGGCCCACTAACGAGAACAACAGGAAGCAGCTGAGGTGAAAGGCAATTGAGACACCTTTCTAAGTGTTATAGAAGATTACCAAAAAAGGAGTTGCATTTAACTGTTACTAACCATAATAGACTGTGTGCACGTTAGCATATGCTACTTCTGGTGCGGAAACTCCTGTGGGGAGCTTTGTTTCCGGTGTCCTATTCGCGCCTGGTTTACGGTCCAAAACAAGCAAATGAATGAATCAAGCGGCGATTTACATTTCTATAGATGTCTCGGGCATTTACCCAATATATCTGTAAATGATGTTCATCGACTTGTCGATATTTTCCCCCCGCGCCTCAGAGCAAAAGAGAAAATGGATTCAGATGTTATATTTCTCAGCTGTCCCTCGTTTATCGCGGGTGTTATGTTCTAAAAATAACCAGCGAGAGGTGAAATCAAGGAGCCGATTTTATTTTTGACGGTGCAAAACGTTTGGTGGACATCGTGGACATACAGCGCTGCACTTCAGAGTCACACTGCCAGCATCGATGCAGCGATTATGTGCTGTACAGGAGAGACGGAGGAGATCGTCTGCAGCGATCAGGACGCAGGACACAATGTGACGTAAAAAAAAAAAAAAAAAGCAGCAAACTTGCACTAAAAAATCTGCGAAACAGCGAGGTGAAAGGTGAACCGTGTTATAGCGAGGGACCGCTGTAATTTTTAAGCTAAGTCACAACATACCCTTCGTACATACTAATGTATAGAAACCCTTACAATCATTCATTTTTGTGTGGCTTTTTTCACGGTTTGTTAACATGCTGTGTAGGTGTGTACTTGACGAGCTGATCTCGACATAACGGGAAACATCTGGTTTGACTATTCTTCAGCTGTAGTCTGAATGCTGAACATTGGCCTGTTTAAATCATGATACCAGTCACTATACAGAGATGCTTCTGCATGTGGACGATGTGTCTTCTGCTGCAGTGATGCAGTTCTGCTTGTGCTGAGTGATGTAAACAACTGATCGATTGAAACGCTTTAAACGTCAAAGTTGATCGTTAGACTTTTTTATGACACAACAGCGGTGAGTGTTCCCACCTTCTCTTTGTAACTTAACGCCATCTTTCCGTTTTCGAGGTTTGAACATGGTTTTGGAGGATATCTTCGCAGCAGCGATTGACTGGACCTGCTCTGAGTCTTGGTTGTTTGTTCTCAGCACAACATCAGAGAATTCGGGACACTAGCGAGCTAACTTCCTGCTAACTTCTAACTCCGTTAAACTTCATAAATCCTGTTTTCATGGATGCCTGGATGTTAAACTTAATTGTTACACCTGGTAAAGCAGCAGCACATTTTATTAAAGATGAAAGAATTTAGACCGTTCGTAACTTAGTGAAGCCGCAGTGTCCTGAAGCATAGTTTGGGCCCAGAAACAGCTAATGATGTCAGACTTAAAGACTGGATTAAACCTGAAAATGTATTCACATGTTGCAATAGACATAGACTGCCGGGGATTCCCATGACGCATTGAGTTTTTCCTTTCCAGTCACCTTTCTCGCTCACTATGTGTTCACAGACCTCTCTGCATTGAATCATATCTGTTATTAACCTCTGTCTCTCTTCCACAGCATGTCTTTATCCTGTCTTCCTTCTCTCACCCCAACCAATCACAGCAGATGGCCCCGCCCCTCCCTGAGCCTGGTTCTGCCGGAGGTTTCTTCCTGTTAAAAGGGAGTTTTTCCTTCCCACTGTTGCCAAAGTGCTGCTCATAGGGGGTCATATGATTGTTGGGTTTTTCTCTGTATCTATGAAGCGCCTTGAGGCGACTTATGTTGTGATTTGGCGCTATATAAATAAAATTGAATTGAATTGAATTGAAATGTTGATTGCTTTATTTGAGACCTGCTGTGGTGTGCAGAGGCACAATAATAAAGATCGTATCTCTGTCCAAATACTTACCCGACTGGAAGAACTTTATACCAGGTCCTACCTGCTGATGAGAGTATAAACAGAGTACAGTGCAGTACCTGACTCTGGTCGGACTCTTTTCCCAAGCAGCTTATTCTTCTTCTTCTCATAACACAGAGCAAGCTGGTGATGAATGAAAGATGACTGGCTTTTCTTCTCCAGCATACTCTTCAGCAGATCGATAGACTCATCCACCTGATCCTAGAACAGGGACGAGTCACGGTAACGTTGGAGAGACGAGACGTTAGAAGCATAAAACCAATATTTTATCTCGAGTCCCTTGATTCGCCATCAAGACCAGTATGTTTTTCCTATAAGCTACAGATGTTTTACCTGGTTGCGGAGATATTTTGCTACGTAGCGGGTGACTTGAGTGTTGTCCTGTCCGACTTCCAGGGCCTTCTTCACCAAACCTTTAGCCTCTGTGTGTTTGTTCGTGTCATGGACCAGCTTCAGAGCCAGCATGGACATCAAAACGCCATCATCCGGATTTATTTCCAGGGCTCGACGAAGCTGTTCAGTGGCTGGTGATTCCTCGGGATACCAATCATTAACATTCTGAAGATAAGAGCTCCATAAGTTTGCTGGATGTAATTTATTTAATGGGTATTACCTCTCAAAGAATCAACAACAACACGACTGCAAAGTTAATGACTACAATGGTTAATACAGGAGAATCGTATGGACTGTCTGCTTCAGCAGGATAACTGCTTATATGCTAAACCGAAAGGCTGATTGGCTGATAGATTGTACCTGTTCTGTGCGATAGAGGACGATAGCATAGCCATTGTTCCACTCCCAGTCATCAGGCTGCAGCTTCAAAGCTTTGCAGAAGCAGTCTTCAGCTTTGGTATAGTAAGAACTGGAGAACTTAAGAAAGGTCCAGCCCTTCTCCCCGTACACTTCTGGATGGAGGTCAGTGGAAGGATCAGGCGGATGGTTCACCTGCAGAGTCACAGTATATTTAAAAGAAATAGATTTGATTGCAGCTAATTCTTTGACAGTGTCTGAACATTTATCAACTTTTCAGCCGAGAAGCCACAAATGCACAAACTAGTCTAGTTTGTCTCATTCGTTATATGCAGTTAATGTTTCAAAAGTTATAGTTGTCACAGAAATATCCTGAAGTGTTTGGTTGCTAAACTGAAAAGATGGTCTGATATCCATACACATGGTCCAGAAAGGAATCGTGCAACACTTCTGAACTTGTTTGTTTTGTTTGGCAGTGTGCGCTATAACAGGGTCTTCGTGTAAGTGAGTGATCGCAGGTTTAGATCCTGTAGAAACACCTCAGGTAACCTGCACACTCTGTGGTCCAGTAACAGGTCTAACATGGAGCTGTCACATTTCTCTTTATATTAAACTAACATGGAGGTTTAGGTGTTGTCAGTCTTGGCTGATTTCCAGTGTTTATGCAAAGCCAGGGCCCTTTCACAATATGTGTTCTCGTGGAGTTGTGAAACCTCATCAGTGGCTGTACTGTTCCAGTTCAAACATCAAAGTCAAGTACGCTCAAAGCACCTCGATGTATTCCCGCTCCGCCCATTCCCTCGAGCAGGCAACGTTGTGACTTGTGTGGGCCTGGCTCAGCCAAATATCCCAGAATGCATTTTGTCCAAAACTTAGCGGCAGTGGAGAAGAGCAGCGAGTAACGTTTGAAATATGACTGTTTCTGTGACACAGAATAAACAGTCGATTTGTAAACATGCTGCATTTATCAACACATCACCTTTTTGCTTGATGGAGCACCAACTGTCAGGTGACCGGAGGCTGAGGCTCACTAGAGCCAGTGAGAACGCCTGACTCCCAGCACATTGTTTTCATTTTGATGATTTCTAAATCTTTGTGTTTATTTCAGCTTTTTTGTTGTCTTTTGTTTTCTTCTTTGTTTTTGCTTCTGAGTAAATCGGTTTGACCGAGATTAAAGTTAAAGCCCAGAAAAGTTAATTCTGTTCATCTGGACGTTTTCAGTGGGAGAAATGTTTCATCATCATCAGGTGACTTCTTCAGCCTCAGCTGACAGCAAGCTTCAACCTTATAAACAGGACATAATGACTGAAACCGTTGACGAACTTTGGGCTGCGAGGTCAGTTTATGATCATTAATATGCAAAATGTCATGTAAAAAATGAAATTAACATTAAAAATATTTTCATTCAGTTTCTGGAGCAGAAACATCTGGAGCAGCTGTTCATGGATACCCTGATGCTCCAGAAATGATGAAATGATGTTTTGAACATGTGTTCAGTGATCGTCCACTCCACAGCTGACTATGATAAGTTTTGAACCAAAATCAAATCCTTCGAACGTGTTTTCGTTCAGTGGCAGCGCAAGCTGCGCGTACAATGTTTGTAAGAGAGATGAAGTTTGTGTTTCGGTGACAGTCTTTATGAACATATCAGTGTCTGGATATTATAACAGCCATGAAGGCTACAGGCAGGGGTTCTTTAGATGTAAAGGTTTTTATTATAGTCAGCGCCTCTAGATCCATAACAGCGTTTATGGGTGGGTGTTAAAAACGTGTTTAGAAACAGGTTAAACCAGTCGTGTTTCTGAGGGTGTATACATGCCAGTATATCCTCGACTCTCTGACAGTAAGTCTGGGACTGTACGTAGTCTTCGGTGTGGTATTTCAGCCAAGCCAGGTCTCCGTACGTCACAATGAGCCGCAGCTCGCTCTCCTGTCCGTAACACTCCCTCGTCTTCTCCTCTGACTCAGTGAGTAGCGACAGCGCCTCCTCTGGTTTACCCTGAAGATACCTGAGGATGGACAACAAACAGGAATAACTCGCAGTGCTCCAGCGTCTTCAGGGTTTTGACACGTCTTTGTACCTGTAAAGCCATGAAACTTTGCGGCGCAGAGACATTATATTATTAAGAGTAATTGCTCGCCTGACTTCACCCACACATGAACTTCCCACTCGTGATCCAAGGGGTTTAATACGATGTCAGCCCACCAGCTTCAGCGTTTCTGGGAAGGACTTCCACCGGCTTGTGAGTGTTTATGGGAATTTTTGATCATTCTTTCAGAAGCACCTTTGTGAGGTCACACTGTGCTGTTGTCCTAGCAACCACCAAACCCAGACTCCTCCATCGGAGAAGCGTGATTGGTCGCTCCAGACAACACGTCTCTAGAGCTCGGCGTGCTTCACGCATCGATGCTTGGTGATGTAAGGCTTGCATGCAGCTGTTCGCCATGGAAACATATTTCCTAAAGCTCTGTACGCAATGTTGACGTTTGGAGGTGTGCAGCGATTGACTCTGCACTATGATCCTCACTGACCCCGCTTCACTTCCTCCCAATCTCCTCCACCTTGTTCTAATTCCACTAACAGTCGGATAAAGAGGAACGTTTATGACTGGACAGGTGACATCCTATCACGGTTAAAAGCTGGAAATTCACTGAGCTCCTGGGAGCGACCTAGGTGCTGATTTTCTACACCTGTCACAGTCTGGCGAGGGCAGACTGTATGAATTGAAAAAGGACCCAAAATGCAGCCTCCAAGGAACAGGGAACAAAACTTGAATGTTAACAAAAAGCGAGCCGTTTAATATGGCTGGAAAAAAAGGTACAAACAAAGGGCAAGGCAAACTGAAGCAAAATTAACACAAACCTAAACTGGGAAATCTAAACAAGCAATAAGAAAAACCTAGACAAGAAACTTGGAAGCATGGCATAGGAAACATGGCGTGGACAACAGATGACCTGACAATCACACACTGAAAACAGAGGACTTAAATACACAGGAGGTGATTAGGGGAAGTGGAGACACATGAGGAAACAGCTGGCACACATGAACATAATGACGTCACAGTGGGAGAGTAAAACTGAACATGATGAACACAGAACACCAGACCTCTTCACAATAAAACAGGAAACATAATGAGACATAGACATGACAACCCGAACTTGACAACGTAAGACACAGACATGAAACGCATGAAGAGCAGGGGAGATTTAACATGGTTGGAAACACGAGGGGAAAATAATAACTAGAAACACTTAGGCATAATAATACAAACTTGATAACATAAGACACGCAGCATGAAACACGAAGGGTGAGGGGAAGCTTAAATACAGGGGAAGAAAACACAAGGAGTCTAATAACCAAATGAACTTAGATAACCTAATGAACAAAATAAACTCAAACTTAAAACGCTGGGTCAAAAGACCCAGGACCATGACAACACCTGTGGACATGAAAGTGAATCGAACATCTGAATTCAGTGATTGGATGGGTGAGTGAATATTTTTGGCAATAATGTGCATGTAAAAAGCCAGCTTCACAGAAGCAACGCCTGCTTGCACTGTTGAATCTTGTTGTTTTCCATCTTTGTTGCTATTTTGTGCCCAATTATGATGATTTTATCTTTGAATGTCCCACAAACAAAGGCTTTTAGCTGAGGGTTCCTGTTCAATGTTCTGCACTGCTTACCTCACATAAGACAGGAACCTGTAGGAGTGGGCCAGGGCGCCCCGCTGCCCCAGTTGCAGGTCTATATCATGCTGCAGCTGCTTGCTAAGGTCGTCCAACTCCAAGTCTTCCTTCTTCAGATCCCAGGTGAAACGACTCTGCAGCTTCTGCAGCCTGCGGTGTAGATCGTTACCTGGATCACTGCGTAAGACAAAACACATTCTCAATATAGTAGCAAGTGTTCACAAACATGAACAATTTAATAGTTTCTTAGGAGTATTTATGGTTTTATTTTGTGACACTAAGAAAACTGACGGAAAACAAGTGTGCAGCACATGGAAGCAACATGATGAGATTGTGTTAATCTCACTGTTAGTTTTTGAACCTCTTCAGCATGTTTGAAAAACAGAACATGCTGATCAGTCCAAACTCAAAGATCCTTGTGTCCTAATTGTTCCGTTATTTGAGGTTATGGATGTTATTTGACTGGAGGCATAACTCACAGACACGAGACGCGCCATTACTCCAATGAGTGTCCTTTATTATGAGTGCCCCCCACAACAACCCAGCAGAAACGTTCCTACCGCTTAGCATTTACCTGATGCTACATCCCCCCTACTAAACAGGATGTGATGCTGGGATATAACCAAGACAACAGATTAGACCCGCACGCTTTAAAGTATACTACTGCCTTATGCTTTATCTGGTAACAGCTTGTTTACTGAACTCGTCTGGTTTCAACCCAGACTTCTCAGAATGTCCAAAAATAAACTCTCAAAGTATACAACTCTGAACACCAAGCATAAGTGCACATTTCTGAACTATTCGGTGCAGCTACAAACAACATGTTTAAACAGTGCAACCATTTGCTTTATTTCTCATTGTCTCTATGAGGGATGGGGTCGACTACCCAGCCCTCTGCCTGAGTGTGGGGATTATTCTGCCCCATTGCTCACTCACTTCCTAGCCCTATGAGCAAACATAGTCTTTTAGATATGCTGGAGGCCTCCTAGACCTGGGTGGGATCTTTCTCCCAGCTTCAGGAGTCTGCTGGCTGGCCTCCTGTGAGATAGTGTCTGGAACCGACACACTCTGTGCAGCTGGAACAGAGTTCTCAGGTGAAGCCTCTGGTGGATCGACAGAAATCTCCGGTGCCCCAGGTGTCCGTGTAAGATGGTAACGGTTTCTTCTCAGCGTGCCCTTTGCTGTCTCTACGATGTAGGACCTCGGTGAGCCTGCCATGGACACGACTGTCCCTCTAGTATCCGTGTCTGAGACCCACACTTTGTCTCCAGGATTGCGCTGTAGCATGTCATGTGCTCTGTGTCTGCGGTTGTAGTTTTGTCTTTGTTTTTGTCTGTACGTTTGTAGCTTTGAGCTTGTCTGTGTCCGTACCTCTTGGATTTAGCTGTGATGGGATGACAGGAATAGTTGTCCTTATCCTCCTACCCATGAGAAGCTCAGTCGGGCTGTAGCCAATGGAGTGGCCCGGTATGCCATAAGGGCGAGATAGGGATCACCAGACTTTTTAAGAAGACTTTTGATGGTCCTGACTGCCCTCTCGGCCTCGGACAACACCCCCAGGGCTTGCTCTGTATGATCCAAGTGCTGAAACGTGCGTATCAGCTGACTCATCTTCGTATGGCTTGGGAGCAGTGCTTCTCCAGCGGCACGCCGATTTAGGGTGGAAACCAGTAGCATACACTTCAAGAGCTCTCAGCGCAACAGAGCAGCGATATGCTCACATTGAGAAAGAGGCCCTCACTTCAACTTGGGCCTGTGAGAGGTTTGCAGAGTTCCTAATTGGGAAAACATTCCACATTGAAACAGACCACAAACCTCTGGGGTTTTAGCCATGTGACATCCAGTCCCCACTTCCCTCAGGATGGGTGTTCATACTGGAGTGCAAAATTAAAACCAATGGAAGATGGACAAGAAAAGTTCAAAGCCATCAGGTGCTCAGTTTAGAAAAAAGAGAAAAGAAGAGGAGGAGAAACAAAAGATGCAGGTAAGCAGATGTGTGATTGGATGATGGCAGCTCATCCTGAAACAATCAGAATACTTTATTAATCCCTAACGAAATTATGTGTTACAGTTGCTCCAAGAAGAAATGGTAAAAATAGCAACAGTAACAGACTAAACTGCAAACATTATGTTACAGGTTTTAATATTAATCAGTCATTGTCAGTTGTTGATTTGTCCTGTTCTCATTGTATGATGAATTATGATGGCTGTTTGCATACTGTGCACTCTCTCTCTCCATGTGTGTGTTTCTCCGGTGAGACTCAGTGTGGTTCCGACAAGTTTTATGTTAATGTACAATCCTTAATGTGTGTGTGTGTCAAGGTCAAGGTCAGATTTATTTATATAGCACATTTCCAACAGCCGATGCTGCACAAAGTGCTTAACAATAACAATAAAATTAAAAACTACAGTGTAATACAATAATAACAATAGAAACAATAGAATAGAAGAATTGAAACAATACTAACTAATTCAGATAAATCCAAAATGCTTGGGTCATGATGTGTTAAAAGCCAGAGCGTAAAAGTGTGTCTTTAGTAAAGATTTAAATTGCTCAAGAGTTTGAGCAGATCTAATATTAAAGGGGAGACTATTCCAAAGTCTGGGACCTGCCACAGAGAAGGATCTATCACCACGAGATTTGAGGTTAGTCCGTGGAATGGACAACAATAGTTTTGAACTAGATCTCGTGGGTTTTCCTGGAGCATAGGCAGAGAGGAGCTCTGACAAGTAGGGGGGGGCTCGGGCGTTGAGTGACTTAAAAACAAAAAGTAAGAGTTTAAATTGGATCCTGTAGGGGACAGGGAGCCAGTGTAAAGAGGCTAAAATTGGGGTTATATGCTCTCTCCGTTTGGTACCGGTTAGCAGGCGAGCAGCAGCATTTTGAACCATCTGAAGGCGATGGATGGTGGCATGATCTAGGCCATAATACAATGAATTGCAGTAGTCCAATCTGCAAGTAAGAAAAAGGTGGATGATACGCTCGAAGATGTCAGCCGGAAGGTATGGCTTTATCCTGGCTAGCTGTCTTAGCTGAAAAAAACAGGACTGAACTACTGCACTCACCTGCTTATTCAATTTAAAAGAACCATCAATGTAAACTCCGAGGTTTTTTACATGTGTTTTACAATACGAGGAGAGGGTACCCAACGTGCTGTCGATATGATTGAAATTGCCAAAAATGACAACCTCAGTTTTGTTTTCGTTTAGCTGTAAAAAATTTAATGATAACCACTGTTTAACATCGTCAAGGCAGCGTAATAAGAGCTGCGGTTGATCTGATCCTGATTTTAAAGGTAGATAAATCTGTAGATCATCCGCAAAGCAATGAAATGAAATGCTGTACCGTGAGAAGATGGAGCCCAATGGCAGCAAATAGAGTGCGAAGAGGGCGGGACCCAAAATAGAGCCTTGAGGTACACCGTATTTAAGAGGGGCTATTTTGGAGTTGTGGGGGCCCATATTGACATAAAAGAACCTTTCTGTCAAGTAGGAGCGAAACCACTGAAGGGCAGATCCTTTTAGGCCAGCATGCGATTCTAGCCGTGATAACAGGATGTCGTGGTCAACCGTGTCAAAAGCTGCTGACAAGTCCAACAGTAAAAATCATGTGTGTGTGTGTGTGTGTGTGTGTGTGTGTGTGTGTGTGTGTGTGTGTGTGTGTGTGTATGGGGGGGGGGGAGTATTAACGTCTGTCTCTGTTCTTCCTGCGGGAGTGTGGAGACGAGAGGGCAGCGAGCACGGACACTAGTGTTAGGAAAATACGTTTTCTAGCGCTTATTTGCTGTGCATTTTGTTTTATGCATTTAATAACAGACCAGTATATTAAAGGCCACCTTTGAGTTATAAAGGTCATTAGATTGTTTAGCAAGACTGAAAACTGTGCAGAACAGGAAGCTTTGTGCAGAGTTGCAGAGACCATCGCCCACGTTTGTCCTGCTAAAAGAGAACAACAGGAAATGACCTTTGGGTTGTAAAAACTAGACACGAGTGTAGTTGTGCAGATGTTTTTGCAGCTACGTAGCGGACATGTTGAATTAAAATTGATAAAGTGACGGTTTGGTAGGGGAGGAGGGAGCAGACTATATTATACACATCTGGCCTGTAATGCTTCAGATCTGCAGATGCTTAGCACCGTGCACATCTCCCTTCTGGAAGGTAATGATTGAATAAAATGATTATAAATACTCTGGCCACTCTCACTCTGCGTCTTCTCTGTCCGGCCTGAAGAATAAAAGAACCTGGGACAATACTGGGAAGCAGAGTTTTGGAGCACAGACACTGGGAGAAAACACTGCACAGGAGTCAGACAGCGCACGGGGATTTATTGTTGCGGTTTAACTTTATTTACACTGTAAATAAAGACACTGCTTCATTGCAAGAGTCCTGCATTTGGGTCCTCATTCCCCACATCAATCATCACATATTAATTAATAACCTGGAACGGTACGGGGTCAGGCGGGTTGTAATGCACTGGGTGACAAATTAGTGACAGGAAACAGAAGCTGGGTGAATATTTCTCCTCATGCTTGGATTTTGCATGTGGTGTTCCACAAGGCTCTGTACTGGGTATTAAATGATTTACTGTTTATATAAATTATATTTGTAAGGTATCTGATATATTAAAATTAGTATTATTTGCAGACGACACAAATATTTTTTGTTTTGGGGGGAATCTAAAGGAGCTGCTGGACACGAGTAACAAACAAACAAATCTAAGTAAAACTAAAATCGTCTTATTTGGGAAACACACAAGTGCAGATTCATGTAGATGGTGTGGAAACTGAAAGAGTTCTTGAACAAAAGTTTCTTGGTGTGATAATAGATGATAAATTAAGTCTCATATAAATAATTTAAAGAACAGCATTTCAAGCAGTATTTAAATTTTGAGTAAAGTAAAAACCACTCTGGGCCACAGATCACTCCACAGTCTCTACTGTTCACCGATCGCACCGTATTTGCATTGCTGTGCAGAGGTTTGGGGCAACAAATGTTCGCTATCATCAATCTTTATATTACAAAAAAGGGCCATGAGGATAATCCATAACACCAGTTACAGAGATCATACAAATCCACTGTTCTTAAAATCAAAAACACTAAAATTCACAGATCTGGTTCATTTTTTCACGGCACAAATTATGTATAAAGCAATAAACAACCTACTTCCTGACAATATTCTAAAACTGTTTTCTAAATTGAGAGAGACGGAGGTTTCAGAAGCTCCTGTATCAAATGTGACACAAAGGGAATCACAGGGGTAAGTTCCATTTCTGTGAGTTTGCACTTGGGTCCTTTTCCTGCCTGCAGTCACAAGACACACTGATGGTTTGGAGGAAGTAATTACTGGTGCATGTGGTTAGTATTGAGCTGTAGTGTTATGTCTTGGCTGAGCAGTACAACGACAGACAGCAAATAAAACTGGTTCCTGAGTTTTTTAAATCTCAAAAAAAGTGTTTTGAGGATTCTGACAGTTGGAACATCAAAACGTCCTGATGATTTACGAGCCGAGCAAGCTGCAGCAAGAAGCGGTCATATCTGGGCATGCCTACCACACCCACACTGATGTTCCAGCCTGGGAACTTCTCACTGACACCTCTGCTTGTCGTTTAAATGCATTTTTCTGCATTTAAATCATTTGTGAATAATACAGTTCCACACATTTGTGTGCATGCAAACCCTCATATCTATGTATTATTATTTCCTGAGTCTGAGGAGTTTTCTCTCTGTGTTGGATATCGTGAGTGAATCTTGAAATAAAGACAAAAACACTCACCTCATTTTAGTTATTAAGGCTCAGACACGTTGGCACAAAGCGTACTGGATGTGCAGCAGTTTGCAGCAATATGAAAGAAATAATGGTGCGTTCAGTATCACCTCTGACAGGACAATGGCAGGATAATTCATCATAGTGAAGCAAACAGCAACACAGCAGGTTTTTCTTTCAGCTGTGAGGTCACCAAAGAAATTCAACATTTAACCCATCAAGGTCCTGAGGCCTGCAGACACTTCCTGTCTATGACTGAGGTCTGGGTTGTGCTTTGAAGATCGTTTTTTTCCTACAACACCTGAATGCACCACAGTCTGCTTAGCTTTCGTTTCTCTTCATCATCACACAAACATAAATGTGAGAAAGCTGCTTTCAAAGACACAGAGACATGAGGGAAAAATCAGCATTTAATGAGCCAGGAGCAGCCACGGCGGTCCTGAGCCTGCAGCTCTAACTCAGCATCAGCGCTTTCACTGCAGCTCCAGGCGCAGCTCGCACACAGCACACAGGTACTCTTCATTGTCCTCATCACAGTTCAGAGCTTCCTCATAAAACTCAGCAGCCTTCTTCCTGTCGCCCTCAGCTCTGGCCACCAGACCCAGCAGAGCGAGCGCCTGACCATCACGCCGCGTCTTTGTCAGACGTCTGTCAGCGATCTGCTTCAGTCTCTGCAAGAAAAAACATGGAGGAACAAAGAAAGATGGATTTCTGTGTATTTAAAGTAAGTGACTACTACATTCAGTGTCTCTCTGTGACCTGCACCCTGTGACCTGGACTCTGTGACCTCCATGTTGGGAAACAGCAGGGCTCCACCTTCTTCTCGTTCTTCTGCTTCTTCTTCTCAGCTGAAAAATATTAGAAGTTTCCACAAAGCCAGTTTTCTTCTGCTGTGGCTGAGTTTCTCCTTCTCTTCCAGGTAACTGGTGGAAGATGTTTGCAATACCCAGCAGCCCTCCAGCAGAAACCATGTGAACTGTGGTGATGTTTCACACTGGCTTTTCGACCTCAGTCTTCAGTCACACCAGGCTCTCACCAGATCTGACCTGGCCTAAACCCTCTGATCCCCCAACACCAGACGACTCGTGACCTGTGCTCACCTTAGCGCACTGTCTCCACTCATACTTGCAGGGTGGTAACAGCAGAGCCTGAAGAGGAAATAAGAAGACACCGAGATAAATCAAACCGACTTCATTTTTCTTGTAAACAAAGGGGCCCTAGCAAGAAACGTTTGGGAACCACTGTATTAGGTGGACCTCCAGCTGCTCGTGGGTATTAAAGCACACAGCATAACGAAGTGTGAAGCCATGACCTGAGAGTCTATGACAGCTCCTTTCAGCTGTGGTGGAAATGTAAAATAAATCTGACATTAACAGGCTGATGCTACAGTTCAGTGGAGTGTTGGAACAGTGCTCCGGCCTCCAGTAAGCCAGCTGCACATCACCAAGAGTCTGGGAAACTACACCCAACTCACCTGAGTGTAGTGGGCGATGGCTTCAGCCTCGGTTTTTTTGTTAAAGAAGAAAAAGTCACCGTAGCGCTGATGGACAGTCTGAAAAAGGCTTTTCTCCGACTCTGCTAGCTTCAAGCACTGCTGGAAAATCTCCTCAGCCCTGAGGAACCAGAAACGATGATGATGATGAATTTAGAGCCAAAAACAAAAGAGCGACTGCACTGCAGCTTTGCACAGACCAGTACCTGCTCAAATCCCTTTGCTCTGCATACAGCTGTGCCAGATCAGTCAATGCCAGGACAAAGGACGGCCTTATCTCCACAGCAACTTTAAGGTGATGGATACAACGACGCCTCCAGTACCGCACCGCTCCTGTGGGGCAAGAAATCAGGGTTAGATTTGAGCTGCGTTTATTGAACTGGACTGGAGACATGCTGTTTGTTACTCTGGTCGCTGTTGGGCCGGCGGCTCTGCTCTGCAATTTTCTTCATCTTGTAGCACAGAGCCAGCTGGTGGTGGATGAAAGGGGATTGATCGGCCCGCTTCAGTGCTCGCTCCAACATATCAATAGACTCATCCAGTCGATTCTGAAACACAGTGAAGGAGGTGAAACTCACAGGATCACCGCAGCATCTAAAGGCAACCACAGCCTTTGAGACCTGGCTCAGAGGAGAAGATTCAGTGAATTAAACAGACACAGGATAACCTCCCAGTCAAATAAGAATATGGTAAAATGAAACTTTAGAGGGGCGTGGCTTACTCGGCTTAAGTTGTTTTTTCAGAAGCCCGGGATCTTTTCAAGTGTAATTTTTTTCAGTTAGATGCCTGACTGACAACTGTATAAAACAATAACTACACACAATCAACAACAATATAAAATTATGCACAAAAGAAATTACGAATGTAAAAAAACCCGTGGTTTTATTTACCGTATATATGTTTATATATAAATATATACGGTGGCTCCTAGAGACAAAACACGTAACTCCAAACTCCAAAACACATTCCTAGCATGAACTGAACTTCCAAACAGAGCCTAGATCACTTAAATTACACAATTGAAAGCATGTGTGTATTGTTTGTGTATTTATACACAGGCACTCATATATATTCAAATAATTAAATAAAAAGTTCATTTACCTGTTACTACCACACACCAGATCTGGTTGTTGGTACTTGCTGGCTTGTGTAGCCACAAGATAACAAAAGCTCAACACTGCCCCCTAGCATCCTGGAGCACTTCTGTTGCGTTTGTACGTGTTTTGGAGTTTGTACGTGTTTTGTCTCTAGGGGCCACCGTAAATATAAATATACTTTTATTTATTCACTCCACATAAAATGTAATAAATAATATGTACATTTCAACTTTTAACTATTTAAATTTTCAGCTTTTTCCTTTTAAACAAATTTAAAGTGAAACAACACAAACACTGCAAACCACAACACAATTAAATATAAATTAAAATATGAAAACAGAAAGAACATGCACATTCTCTGTCATATGGGCCTGCATGAATAAACTTTCTGAATCCTTTATCATCTGCAACTGAAAATAGTTGTGGATGATTACTATACCTTTCTAATGTGACGTTGTGGTCCCTGCTCTCTCTCTCTCTCTCGCTCTGTTCCTATGCTACTGAGTGTAACTATCGCCCCTCCCCCCTCTGCTCAGCGCAAAACACAAGGAGTGAGAGAGAGGGTGAGAGAAAGACAAAACGGCTCGCGTCGTTCACGTCAAAGACCCGGCTCTAAGAGCCGTTTCGTTCGCGACCGACCCATCACTAGAGACCAGAGGAGAGCTTAAGTTTGAGCAGGTACCAAAGCAAATCATTCGTACTGTACAAATAATATAAATATGACGAAAGATATCAGACTTGACCCATATTACGTTACTTGCTGTTCGAGTGAATCAACAAATGGTGAAATGAAAAGCCGAACAACAACAACGCTGCTTCTTTACAGAGTCTCAGCTCACATGTGTTTATTTCATATTTTCAGTTGTTTCCCTCCACAGCTAAACAAACTCTCTAAACCGGTTTCAGTCATGCACTGATGAACAAGAATGGACATGAGGAGCTTCTTTCAAAGAAAAAACTCAGATGTTATTTTATATATTATGCTTTGGATGTTGTTCAGTATATTTCTATGCAAAACAAGAGGAACTTCAACACACAGCAATATATTCACAGTTGAAACCAGATATTTACACTTTAGGGAGAAAAAATAAAAACATTATTTTACTGTACAACATCAATTTAGAGTAAACTTGTTTTGTTTTGTATAAATAAATGTTGAAATATATTTTGAATGAGTTAAATGTCAGAATAAAGAGAGACAGAGCTTCTATTTTTATCACTTTGATCAAATTTAGGAGTACATATACACTAAGTTTGTTAATTAATAAGAAACTGCAGACGATTCCATTCTGAGCTGAAGAAGCTTCTGATTGGTTCGTAGAGTCCATGTGAGTAAACTGGTGGCACAGCTGTGGATGCATATAAGGCAAAACACAGAGGCTGTTTCTGTGACATGGGAACATCAAGAGATGTCAACAAAACAGCAGGAAGAGAACTGTGGAGCTGCATAAGTGTGGCTCAGTTTGAATACAATTTGGTGCCATTTGCAATTAAGAAATACAGATAGTTTCTCTCTTTACTCTTAAAGTTAAGAAATTTAGGAACAGAGAGAGAGAGAGGGAACAAGAGCAGGTGAGTCACCTGTTAGTCACATGGTTGTTTGCCAAAACTCATCGGAACATGTATCCAGTACCTAGTGTAACTTTTTAGATACCATTTGTTATTTTTCAAATTCTATATTTATTAAGTTTTGCAGCTTGTTTGCACAACGAGGCTGAATAATTATATAAACGTTTCTGAATCTAAACAGTGGACTTTGGTAGAATTAAAAACAAGTGTAGTGCAGGTCTGTGATGATTTTTAGTGCTACTATCATCTAGTTCTGATTCTGTTTTGGTTAAGTCCTCAGTAGTCCTGATTTTGAACTGTTGTAGTCCTGTTTTAATTCCGGATCAGTTCTGGGTCTGGCTGAATCGGGGTTTAGTCCTCGTGTCTTGATACAGCCCTGGTTTGTTTTCCCTGCACATGTGATATATATTTTTTCCTATATGAAGTCATTCTTTTTTGAACCAAACTGAAAACACAGCCTAATAAATCTTTCAGTCATTTCTAAACCCCCCCTCGCACATGCATACCACCCTTTAGGGCTAAGCCCCGGGTGTATAAAATGCCTGGCTCCGCCTCTGCCCTGGAACAGAAGGACCTCGACTTTCTTTGTAATTTCTCTGTATGAAACAGTTATGATGATCTGTCTCTGGCTGCTTTTTATAGCAACACAATACTTTCAACTGAGCCCAAGACCGACCCTGCATGGTGGATGTCTTTGACAGATGAGTCTCCACTCAGACCTACCTGATTACGAAAGTGTTTTCCTATATAGCGGTTGACATGAGGATTATCAGGATCAGTTTTCAGTGCTTTATTCAACAGTTCCTCAGCTTCTTGGTATTCCTTATAGGCCCCCAGCTTCACAGCCAGCATGGACTGCAGGACTGCATCATCAGGGTTGATCTCCAGGGCCAAGCGAAGCTGTGTGATGGCCGGGGACTCTTCACCTTTCTTTAAGTTTTCCAAAGTCCTCTGCAGATAAGAAACCCATTAATGTACCCTGTTGAAATGTTCTTCTTTTAAACTGTCATTACTGAGTCTTCTGAAACGTACGCTGACACTAAACTGACGGATTCCTTTTCTGCTATTTACCATTCATTGAGTCTTCATACTTCCTATGAAACTGACCTGTTCTGTGCGAAAGAGGGCGATGGCGTAGCCGGCGTTCCACTCACTGTCGTGAGTCTGTACCTCAAGTGCTTTACGGAAACAGTCAATGGCTTTGGAAAGAGAAGACCTCGAAAACTTAAGATAGGTCCAGGCTTGTTCTCCGTACACCTCTGGAAGGAGCCTTGTTGAGGAACCAGTGGGATGGTTTGACTGTAATATAGAAGAACGTGTCAGAGATTCAGCAGCGTGTGCTCATAATGTTTGGGCTGGATGGTATACATACAGTTCAGTGACCCTTTATCTCATTGTGAAAACTGCTCAAAGAAGTCCTGCCGTTAATTAATGCTTCGATCTTAAATATGATCAACCTATCTCTAATGATCAGCTATGTACCACAGGCCTTCAAGCTGGCTGTAGTTAAACCTTTACTCAAAAAGCATCTCTAGACCCAGCAGTCTTAGCTAATTATAGGCCAATCTCCAACCTTCCTTTCATATCAAACATCCTTGAAAGAGTAGTTGTCAAACAGCTAACAGATCATCTGCAGAGGCTTATTTGAAGAGTTTCAGTCAGGTTTCAGAGCTCATCACAGCACAGAAACAGCTTTAGTGAAGGTTACAAATGATCTTCTTATGGCCTCTGACAGTGGACTCATCATGGGAATCCCTGGCAGCCTATTGCAGCATAACTAAGGGAGGATTCAGGGTCACCTGGTCCAGCCCTAAATATAAACAAGCCAGTTAAGGTAGTTCAGGCATCTGAGCAGGAAACCCTTTGAAGGCCTCCTGATGCTACATGTTCTATTAGAAGGAGGTCCCAGGAAGGATTATATCTGGAAAGACCTCAGTGTCCCCCCACATGAGTTAGAGGAGGTTGTCTTAGATTGCTGCCCCTACGACCCAAACGAAATAAGCAGCAGAAATGGAGGATGGCTGGCTGGCTGGATGGACGGGTGCTGTACATACCAGGATGTCCTCAACTCTCTGGCAGTAGCTCTGTGACTGTGCGTAGTCTCCGGTGTGGTATTTCAGCCAGGCCATGTCTCCATATGTCACAATGAGCCGCCTCTCACTCTCATCACCATAACTCTCCCTGATGGTCTCCTCTGATTGGTTTAGAAGTGACAGCGCTTCCTCTCGTTGGTCCTGAAGATACCTGAGGACCAACAGGTCATCACAACTGATGTTAAGTAAGTTGTCAGATCTCGTGTCATCAGACTGCTCACCGCTGAGGAAACTGTACCTGACATAAGCCAAATAGCTGTAAGACCGAGTCACTGCCCCGCGCTGCCCGAGCTGAAGTTTTATGTGCTCCTGCAGTCGGGTGCTCAGGTTTTCCAGGTCCACGTCCTCCTTCTTCAGATCCCAGGTGAAGTGACACTGCAGCTGCTGCAGCCTGCTGAGCAGAGCGCTGCTACCTTCACTTTAAGAGAGTCACAAAGACAAAGCCTCTCAGCTCTGTGTTCATGTTCACACATGGTCTAAAAATGAGTCATTACAGAGCACAGACGTCCTGGAGAGCCCGGACCCTCCCATGGTGTCCAAACAGCATGTCAGTTTATCACAGCTGAAACAACCATCCTAACAACAGCACTTTTTATTTCAACACCTCTCCTGTTTAATACACGTTCAGAAAAACAGAGAGTCACAAACGTACATTAACTATTTTCCCCAGTCCCCAGTTCTCCATCTCCATAATGTCCTCTTCCATTGCTACCACTGCTGCTTTCTTGGTGTCTCTGTCTTAAGCCAGTTTTTGGTGATGGCCTTCTTTGCTGCCAAAAGGAGAATCTGAGCCAGGTATCGATCCTTTACATCTACAGTGCCTGCCAAGTATCCAAGATACAAAACAAGGCAGGTTCTGGGAATTATGTAACCTGATATGTCACAGACAGAAAATGTGTGTGTGGTTCATCCCATCCATCCCATCCACGCAGCCTCCAACATTGTTGTTGTGTATTGGTTTGTTTATTTTTAATCTTAGGTGTAATAAAGTAGCAAATTTGATTTTTCCAGATGAATTCTCTCCACTTTAATGACTGAGCTGTGTTCTTATGTTCTTTCCATGTTTCATACCACACCTCAGTGATTTCTTCACTCAGCTCTCTTTCCCATTTTACTTTAACATATACAGTTGATTCCTGTCTCGATTCCATCAAACATTCTTGGAATAACACTTTTATATGCCAGTATAATTATTTTTATAATAGGATGGATTTTGTCTTCCTTTATTTTTATGTTTTTATTAAAGTAATCGCTCACCTGTAAGTATCTGTAAAAATCCTTGTTTTTTAAGTTTTAATTCTTCAAAACTTTTAATTTCTCCTTTTTTGATTAATAAACAAATTGCTGTGATTCCCTTTTCATTCCAATTTTTAAAACCAAGATCCAATTTTCCTGGTCTAAATTCTTCATCGAAGGCTATCCATTTTAGCAAACCAAGCTCTTTGCCAATTCTCAACTCCTTTACTGTATCATACCATACATTTAATGTAAAGGATACTATCGGGTTCCTATCTTGGTCTTTAGTTATGTATTCAGGGATCTTTTTTATACCCATGTTTGTTTGGATTGGGACATTGAGTGTGGAGAGCTCCACATCCTTCCAGCGAGCCCCGTAATCATCACTACACCAATATGTTATCTGGCGTATCTGTGCAGCACGAAAATATTCTTTTAAATTAGGAAGCGACATTCCTCCTTTCTCCTTAGTAAGCTGTAAAGTAGTGTATCGTACCCTTGGCCGCTTGCCTTCCCAGACAAATCTAGATATATACTTATCCCATTCTGAGAATTGGGTTTGAGGTATGCTTACCGGAAGAGAGAGGAATAAATATAGCAATCGTGGTAAGATATTCATCTTTATCACATCCACATTTATCACATCCTGTCACTAAATCCTAACGGATATGTATTCCATCTTTCCATATCCTGCCTTATCCTGTTATTTATATGTCCATAGTTACTTTGATATAGTTTGTCATAGTCTTTGGTTATATTTATACCTAAATATTTAAGGGTTTTTGCCTCCCACTTTATTTCCCATTCCTTAAGATTTTGAGTTGGTGTACAATTAAACATTAGAACTTGAGTTTTAAGTATATTTACTTTGTAGCCAGAAAGCGTACCAAATTTTCCTAACATTTCTGTGAGCTGCATAAAAGAGTTTGTGGGGTTTTTGAGGGCTATCAACACGTCATCAGCAAACAGACTAATTACATGCTCTTGTCTATTGATTTCTATTCCTGTTATTAGGGCGTCTTGTCTAATCATTTGTGCCAATGGCTGAATATACAAGGCGAATAAGGTTGGACTTAAACAGCAACCCTGTCTAGTTCCTCTCTAGTTGGAATGTCTTTGTCAATGAGCCGTTAACGTTTATTCTTGCAGTCGGTTTGTCATAGAGAGGTGTGATCGTGGCTCAAGAGTTGGGCGTTCGCCTTGTAATCGGAAGGTTGCCGGTTCGAGCCCCGGCTTGGACAGTCTCGGTCGTTGTGTCCTTGGGCAAGACACTTCACCCGTTACCTACTGGTGGTGGTCAGAGGGCCCGGTGGCGCCAGTGTCCGGCAGCCTCGCCTCTGTCAGTGCGCCCCAGGGTGGCTGTGGCTACAATGTAGCTGCCATCACCGGTGTGTGAATGTGTGGATGACTGGATATGTAAAGCGCTTTGGGGTCCTTAGGGACTAGAAAAGCGCTATATAAATACAGGCCATTTACCATTTAGAGAGATTTGATACATTGGATTGATTTTGTAGTGAACCCGAGCTTTGCCATGGTTAGGTACAGGAAGTCCCAGCTGACTCGATCGAAGGCTTTTTCTGTGTCTAAACTCATCAACGCAGCCAGTCTTTATGTATTTGGTGTATGATGTGTCCTTCTGATATTGTCTTGTGCCTGTCTGTTTTTAACTAAACCTGTCCCTCGGTGCTCTCTCTCTCCCGGCTGTTTATCCCGTTTTCCACGTTGTATCCTCTCGCTTGCAGGTCGTTAGCAGCCTCCTCTGCTTCGCCACACGTTTTCACTCCATTTGGCCAGTGGACTCGCATCTTGCTGAGAGGAGTCTGGAAGCGGATGCCTTCTTTCTTTAATATCTTTTTGATATTCACGTACGCTTTACGTTCTTGCACCATTCTCGCCGAATAGTCGTGGTCAAAATAAACCCTGCTTCCGTCCAGAGTGACTATTTTCTTTTCCCATGCCTGTTTAACTTCCATCTCTTTGGTTGTGAATTGTTGGAAATTGACAACGACTGACCTCGGGGGGGAGACCGGCTGCCGGTTTTGAGGTTAACGCTCGGTGTGCGCGTTGAATCTGGAGGTTGATGTTAATATTAAGCTCCTCCCTGAGCCAGACTTCCAGAAACTGGGTCAGCGATTCTGCCTTAGATTCGGCTCCCTCTTGTATCCCGTAGATCCGCAGATTGTTACGTCTGGATCGCAGGTCCAAGTCATCCAATTTGGTCACCATCGATTTGTTCTGTCATTAGTTCTGTCAGGGTTTGATTGGCCTCGTGGCTCCACGTCTTCCGTGCGGGTCAGCGCAGCTTCTAATTTCCCTTCTTGTTCTTTAAGTTCTGTAGTCATGTTCTGAAACTGCTGGTCGATGTCTTCTTTGAATTTAGACAGTTCATGTCTCATTTCTCATTTAATTTCTTCTTCGAATGTCATGAAGTCTGATTTCAATTCGTTTTGGAGTGATTGAATTTGTTTGCTAATACAATCCAGTCCGTTTTGAAACGCGGCCATATTAGCTTCGGGTGCTAGCTTGTCCTCGTTGTTCGGGTGTTTTATGTCTTTACCTTGGGTGTCCGTAGTTCTTTTATTCTTTGCTTTGTTGTCCCTCTGCTCATCTTCCAAAGTTGTTTTGTCTCACGCTTTAATTTGTGTTTTAGCGGAGTTTATCTACTTGGCTTGCGGGAGCTCTGTACTTATGCGACCGTACTGCTCTACCGCCACACCAGAAGCCCTAACAACAGCACTTTACCATCCATGTCCAATATCTCACACCTTTGTCTGGACAGCAGCATGTATGTCCTTAACGACTTCAGGACATCATCTGTCAGTGTCACAGAGATGGCTTATGTATAAAGAAGTTTAATAGATGGTTCCAGCAGTTAAAATGTTCTTGCTTGTACATTTCTGTGGACAATATTGTAAAGGTGTGTTTAACTTGTCACAAAGAACAAGTTTTGTTACACCGCTATTATCGCGAGGTTTGGGCGTGATGACAGAGGCTGTGAGCCCACGTTTAATAATCACGCTAAGGAGTTCAGCGAGCTATCTGCGGGGGCCTGGTTGTTAAAGCACAAGTGTTACTTTTGATAGACTGAAGCACTTAAAGCGGGGCGATCGTGGCTCAAGAGTTGGGAGTACACCTTGTAATCGGAAGGTTGCCGGTTCATTGTGTCCTTGGGCAAGACACTTCACCCGCTGCCTACTGGTGGTGGTCAGAGGGCCCGGTGGCGCCAGTGTCCGGCAGCCTCGCCTCTGTCAGTGCGCCCCAGGGTGGCTGTGGCTACAATGTAGCTGCCATCACCAGTGTGTGAATGGGTGGATGACTGGATGTGTAAAGCGCTTTGGGGTCCTTAGGGACGAGTAAAGCGCTATATAAATACAGGCCATTTACCATAAAGCCTTCGTGTTTTATGTTTGTAGTTTTCAATAAATGCAGCGAAGCGCCCGTCTTGAAGAAGCCGTGCCTGTGTTGTCATTTCGGAGTGACATCATCATCATTTCCTGTGCATGTTTGAGCTACAGGAAGCTTAACTCAACTCTAACAAAGAACTAAAATATTTATTATCATGGTTTAAATGAGAATTTCTGGACGACCGTCCCCTCTCAGACCCAAGAAGGAAAGTCTCCTCTCTGTCAGCAGGAGGATGGGTAACGAGCTGTCAGCAGCTCACACAGGCTTCCTCCTGAGCTCACGGCCCCTCCCACTACAGCTGGGAGGGGCCCAAGATGACGTTGTAAAATAATACTTCAAAATGAAAGCCGCACATGTGATATGACACTGAAGCTAGGTGTACATTACACATCAGACACACTGAGTTACATGTATGTGTTTAAATCTGTTACCTTGTGTCTGAGTAGCACCTTCAGACCAACACTCAGGTGAGTCTGCAGGCCGCTGCGTCACCTGTATGATGAGCACAGCGGCTTTGATCACATTACTGTCCAAAGATGAGCGCGTGGAGGAGGACGTCACCACCACCCTCTGGAAGTACAGCTTCACTTTTAAAAACTGTTAATGTGACCATACTATCGGTGTTACTACCTTCTTCTTTCGCGGTCTCTGGAGCACATCATCTTCCTCCATCTTCTATCCCATCATCCTCCTCTGCATGTCCTCCTTCACTACGCCACCTCTGACTCTGAGCTGTCCCTTTGACGGCCTCGTGCCATTATATCTGAACATCTTCACCGTCTCCACCCATCACAGCAGGTCTCGCCTCCACCCTGCCTGCAGCCTCTTCCTCTCCTCTCTGTGGCCTCACGTTCTGCTCCTGGCAGCTTTGACGCATTTTACTAGAGTAATACTTCAGGTTTGAGTACTGTGAATGTTGTCGCTACACATTTACTGAGAAACAGTTGGTGACACTGACTGACAGAGACGACGATCACAGACATGTTCACAACCGACTTGCGGCCTATTTGAAACAGAGACGGAGAAAAGCAAACAAAAGCAACGTCGTAGGTGCGGCGGGCCGGACGGTGACTTCGCATCGCCGCGGTTCACGCATTCTCGGTCATCCAGGTGAGGAAACAAGACTGAAGAAGTCACCTGGATGACGAAACGTTTCGCCCAGGTGAACAGAATCCCCTGCGTGGGCTTTACTCTGCTCTCTGCAGATTTCACAGTAATCTGATTACACCCTGGATCCAGATCGACTGGGTTAAAGGTTAAAGGGAGGCCCTGAGCTGACTTCACTTTCCAATAAGTGATCGATTATCAGACTGATCGGAAGTCTCAAACACTCACCTCATGTTGCCCTCTTCCTCCTCAGAGGGAGCAAAGTGATGATGAGGATGAGGGAGAGCGTGAGCACCGAGTGACCGGTCCGTGCGCTCCGTCACAGAACGGAAACTTAACGTGAGGCCTTCACGGTCCTCTCTGAATGCATGTACAGCAGAGAGCTCAGCCGGGTGACGCAGACTCACACTTGTTCGTGTTACACAGTCATTTCCACGGGTGACACTCCCAGCGTGTCCCCTCTGACTCCATGCTCAGCCACTCTAACGTAGCTTATTTCAGGTGAACTGCAGCGCCAAGCGTCCTAAATGATGTGATGACGTGTGAAGGTGGCTCACAGGTAAGCTGCACAGCCTTGTTCACATGGACAGGTTTACATAAAGTTACGTGAAGCACAGGTGGAACATCTGGAAAGGAGTCACGTGCTCTGTAATCACAGACCTCTGCCTGCAGGTCCATGAACACAAACAGGTGGCTGCAAGGGACAGAACTGTGTTTGGGACACTTCTGCTGCGTCCACACTAATCTGTGTCTCTGCACATGTCTGCAAAACTAGTTAAATTTCAGTTCATACGGAGGAGCAAATGTCATCATATAAGGAAGGATCACGTGGTTAAAAACTACTGTGGTTGACACATAAAGTTCATTTTTTTAAAAAGAGGCACGTGGACGTGATGTGAAACGTGACTTCAGAGGGGTCCTTGAAGGCAGCACGATGAGACGCCAAGTTTCGTTTCTGTGAGCCAGCTGAGAGCCTCGAGCTCACTGATCAGCTGGTAATCTGTAACTGACTGATCTGGGATCAGTCAGTGGATTAGCCACTGACTGTGCTTAGAGTTAGAAATGTTTTTGTTTGTTTTTTAGTTGTTTAAAGTAAGAACTTCTTTGCTCAGTGTAACCATCTGTGTTTTGCAGTGTAAACTTGATGAATCAGAATCAGAATCAGAATACTTTATTGATCCCTGGGGGAAATTATTTTTTGTTACAGTGCTCCATTTTAAACCAACATTAAGACAAGACAGACAATACGCTAACTAAGAATAGTACAATATATACTGTAGCAGCAAACAGTGTGTTAGGTGGATGCGTTGTACAGGGAGCCACAGGCAGGAATGATTTCCTGTGTCGTTCAGTGGTGCTTTTTGGTAATCTCAGTCTCTCACTGAACGAGCTCCTGTGACTGACCAGCATGTCATGGAGTGGGTGGGAGGTGTTATCCAACATTGTCTTTATCTTGGACAGCATCCGCCTCTCTGACACCACCTTGAGGGAGTCCAGCTCCATCCCCACAACATTGCTGGCCTTACGGATCAGTTTATTAAGTCTGTTGGCATCTGCGACCCTCAGCCTGCTCCCCCAGCATGCAACAGCATAGAGGATCGCACTGGCCACCACAGACTCATAGAAAATCCTCAGCATTTTCTGGCAGATGTTGAAGGACCTCAGTCGCCTCAAAAAATAGAGACGACTCTGGCCCTTCCTGTAAAGTGCTGTGGTGTTTTTAGCCCAGTCCAGTTTATTGTCAATGTGTACTCCAAGGTATTTATAGTCCTCCACAATGTCAACACTGACCCCCTGGATTGAAACAGGGGTGAAGTGAAGAGGAGCACTTTATGAATATGCCAGTAAACATTATTCCTGTCTAACGAGGTCGTAATGAGTCTTTCAGAAAGGCTTCGTGCTTTTCTCTGCACACACAACTGTGTCTGCAGCTTTCCTCGTATTTACCTGCTGCTCGCTGCTCAGGTGTACCCAGTGGCGTGTCTAGAAAATTTTTGTTGGGGGGGCCAGGTAGGGGCACAGATTTGGAGAAGGGTGGCAGATGTAATTGGCAGATAATGTTTAAAAAAAATTTCTACCAACCGTTAACCATAATTCAATAATCCTATAAACCTAATAACCAAATGCACTTTTAACTCTTATTAGAATGAGATTTTAACCACTACAGTGCAAAGTTTTTAGATACTGCGTTGATAAAGTACAAGAAATACAATCAGTGCTTTGTCAGTGTTTACTCAGCATTCAAGGACAGCAATATTTGCATAGTATTTTTACTGACATATAGTGCACATATGTTTTGGACAAAAACATTTTTGAATATTAAAATACGAACATTTGTAACATACAATTGACAAATTAGCCAATGCCAATGCAAAACTTTATCTGCCTGTTAAAAAAAGAAGATAATCTTCTCACAAACTGGTGTTTGATTTTGAAACAGGAAAAAAGTGGGGAAACAACTGAAAAGACTAACATTTGAATAAAACCTGAAAGCAAGTAAATACTTTCTATGCTGCCTTATGGTAAACTTTGGTAATATTGATAAAGAACAACACTGGCTGATGATGAAATACAGTCAGCTGGCATGGTGACACTGCCAGTATTAACCTGCAGGGCTGGACTGGGACAAAAAAATTGGGCATTTTCACTACAGGCCGACCCACCAGGTAGTAAAGCCATAAAGACTTTGACTGAAAACAAACGCTGTTGTGACAGTGATGTACACTGTCTTGTTGGTATATGTATGATTTCTATACATTTTACGTCAGATAAAAACTTTGGTTGTAAGATTTAGATAATTATTTAATAAAAACTAGGTATTTTAAATGAGAATAAGAAAGAAAAGTATTTCTTTGTGCCTTTCCCTGTTAATGCCCTACCTGCCCCCTGGCAAAACTTTGCTAGACCCGCCCCTGCACAGTTACCAGCTGTCAGCTACATAAAAAAGGATCCTGGTGTTATTTGCCTCTCAGAAACAGTTCAAAACTTCCCTTCAACTCATTCATGTGACCTAAAAGGTAAACCTGTTTCTCCATCACCTGTTCAGCTCTGATGATTCAGTAAGGACATCTCCTGGTTTCATCTTCATGTTTCCCTCTCACCACATATCCAAACCGACATAATGACCAGCAGCTTTACAGCTGTGGCTCCAGCAAACATCAGCTGATACTAGAAATTAATATTAAATACATTCTAACAACAGCTGATCAAGCTTAAACGTGCTGCTGTTGTTTAGCGCAACATCTGCTGGTTTCCTGTTTCTGGTGCAAAGTGGGCGATAAATAAACAAGAGAGAAAAGCCGATCAGCTGATCATTGATCAGTTTCATGATTGAAGTAGCAACAGGAGAGGCAGGGGGAGAGAATGAGAGAAGAAGAGGCAGCTGTGCAGCGTAAAGACAGAATAACTCCAGCTTTGTGTCTTTTTGCATTCTAGCTAAAGTTCGGGACAAACTGCATCTCTTCTCAGCTCAATACGAAACGTGTAATATTTTCTCTGAATGAGGGACCATTCCATTTTTAAGGAGCCGTTGGAAACTCTACTAACCTTATGAATAAAATAAAGTTCACTATCAGTAACATCATAGCACCCACCCAGCTGTATAAAAACTCTGTCAAGCTGGCTAGAACGCAGTATGAGTTATTGCAACTGACGGTAAAAAGTCAGCACAACGAAAATAAACTCCACCTAAACTTAGTTCATATCTGACCCAGATAGACTGCAGGTCATAACTTCTTACCTGAAGTTCAGTTCACCTGACACTCGGACTGGTGGCCGCCTCGGGGCTCTCCTCCTGCCTCCCCTTCCCTCATCCACCTGCTGGCCTCTGTGGAAGCCCCGCCATAGCCACCACCAAACAACGGAGTTATTTCTACACATCGACCTGCATCTGGCCAATCCACCACCTCTCATTGTTCATGCCATTACAAAAAAAATAAAAAATAAGTCAAATAAGTCCGATGGCCAGTCCAGCTATGTTAACCTGCAACCAAATCTGCAGCTCCATACAGCAATGTTACGACTTAGATTACATCTTATAACTCATAACTCTTATGTTAGCTCCCCTCAGTAGCATACTGTCTGAAATATTCCACGGCTGCAATAATTCTTTAAGAGTTATTTTTTTCCTTGGTATTCTAATTTCACCTTAGTTTACTAAACTCAACAAACTTAATATTACTTACCGGGACATTTATTCTGTCCTCATTTTCTTTCACCGAAAAATTGTTTCCTGCAGTGCCGTCTTTCGTGCTTTGCTCTCCTACCTTTGCTAACCTGATGCACATAGCGCAGAAGCCGATGCTGCATTCACTTACACTCGGATATCTGAGCGTCACCGTGAAAACATAATCGGACATTTGATATTTGATTGAATTTTATTGTTTTGCCTTTGGGGTGGCACCTGGGGTGGCCAGTCTGGTTGGGGGGGTGG
This sequence comes from Copadichromis virginalis, assembly GCF_057382275.1. Classification (NCBI taxonomy): domain Eukaryota; kingdom Metazoa; phylum Chordata; class Actinopteri; order Cichliformes; family Cichlidae; genus Copadichromis; species Copadichromis virginalis. The sequence continues at coordinate 31,637,077 of NC_140625.1, forward strand.
CCTGTGCCCCCCCAGGCCACCCCGCTGGACACGCCATTGGGTGTACCTTACCTGTCTGTGGCATCTGCACACCATTTAATGAAACAGACGTTTAAATAAAGTTAATGAATGATTCCATCACAGATTCACTCATTTACTGCAGCAGAGGAACGTGAAGCACAGCTGGAACATCTGGAACAGACCCAGCTGAACAGCAGCTGTGGTTCAGAGCTCCACGTCCACACCTGAAACTCTCACGCTGCAGTGAGGCTGAAGCACCAGCAGGTGTCACCGTAGGGCTGAGTGTGAAGCTGTGACTCTTCAGCACATCTCTAACAGCGAGTCAGTGAGCATGCTCAGACCAGCACTTCCCACCATCACCGCTTCTGACACGAAGAGAAACATCAGCTCAGCCTGAGGACACCTGGTACCTCTGAGGCTCCGCCCAGCACAGGTACAGGCTGGCTGGACTTCAGTGAGGCTTCACGTTGATTCTTTCAGAGAGGAAGATGAAACTTTATTTAGAACAGCACCTCACCTCATGCACTCTCTACACCTGACCCCTTCTTCGAGCACTCACGTGTCATTAGTGCGAGGGGGTCACAGTCACCACGGTAACATTTCAACAGGAATCCTCGAGATGTTTTGGAATTCAGATTTTATTCTTCAGCTCATCTTTAATCTAAAAGAGCTGAACACGCAAGATAAGCAGAAAAACATGTTTTTAAACCTCTTTGATGATTTTAATCACCTTTGAGGAGGAACGCACCGGGGGGCGTGGCTTTGACAAACTTGTGTGAAGTCTCCCCGACAATAACACGTTCAAAGACAAGCAGCCGTTTGTGTGTGGGAGTGAGGGTTTTCCATTTTCCCTCCGGAAGTAGGAAACATCCCAATAAGGACGGCAGGGCGGGTTATTGCTGCTGACGCTGTGTGGGCGGGGCCTGCTGCCTGATTAAATGGAGCAGTGGTGATGAAGGCGAGCAGAGCTCCGACTGTGAGACAAACTGAAGGATGGCGATGCTGCTGCAGCCTCTGTGGACCTTCGTGCTGGGACACGCCCCCCTCCTGCGCTCGCCCTTCTTCCCCGTGCTCTTCTCGCTCTGCGTCTACCTGTCCTTCTGCCTGCCCTTCCTGCTGCTGGACGCGCTGTCCACCAGGTGGGCGTGGGTGCTCAGGTACAAGCTGCAGCCTCAGAGCTCCGTCAGCTGGTCGTCGGTGCGGCGCTGCCTGGCTCTGACGCTCTACAACCACCTGGTCTTCATCTTCCCGCTCACCGTGCTGCACTGGTACCTGAGGCCGGTGCACCTGACCGAGGAGGCCCCGCCCCTTCCGCGCCTGCTGGCTCAGGTGCTCGTGTGCCTGCTGCTCTTTGACTTCCAGAGCTTCGCCTGGCACCTGCTGCACCACCGAGTGCCCTGGCTCTACCGCACCTTCCACAAGGTGAGTCCCCGAGGACGATGGCGGTGGTGACGGTGTCACGCCTTTGTTCTTCCTCCACCTCACGCTCTCTCTCCTCCTCCTGCAGGTGCACCACACCTACACCTCCACCTCCGCCCTCACCGCCGAGTACTCGGGCACCTGGGAGACCCTCAGCCTGGGCCTGTTCGCTGCCGCCAACCCCCTCCTGCTGGGCTGCCACCCGCTCACCGAGCTCGCCTTCTTCGTGGTCAACATCTGGCTGTCGGTGGAGGATCACTGCGGCTACGACCTGCCGTGGGCCACGCACCGCCTGGTGCCGCTGGGGCTGTACGGCGGGGCGCGCCACCACGACCTTCACCACCTCAAGTCCAAGTGCAACTTTGCGCCGTACTTCACCCACTGGGACCGCCTGGCCGGGACGCTGCAGACGCAGGACTGAGCCGCCGTGATGGCGAGGAGCTGATGTAGAGACGCTTTCTATTTATTTATTTATTCCTGTTTTTATTTATTATGCCACTTCTGAGCCCACCAATCACAGCGGGCTCTCCTCGACTCGCTGCTCC
>NC_140625.1:31644040-31666540 GCF_057382275.1 Copadichromis virginalis
GAATTGATCAGAGTTGAAGTGATTTGAGTGAAAAGTTTTAATGGCTTTAGTGCTGAAACACGTTTGAACTGTTCTGAAAGCTGCAGTGTGCTGAGAATGAGATAAAGAGATGTGATAAACATGTGTTCGGGAGTCGGGAAGCTGGTGGAGCGAGGCCAGAAAATCCCGATGTGTGTTTCAGGATGACATGAAATCTGCGCGCAGCAGGAATCTGACGTCACTTCAGGAGAAACGCTGGTCCTTGGAAAGGCTGTGGAGCGCGTGGGAGACCGAGTGAGTCAGAGCCGCACAAACATGCTGTTATCATTTAATCTCCTCTTTGTGCTGCTGCACTTTCTGTTTCAAGCAGCGCACACACATTCATAGACTTCCTGCCCCCCCGCGCTGTGATTACAGCCTGAGACCTGGAATCTGACCAAATCCTTTTCTGACTGAGTTTCTTGGTTTTTTATTTCTGTTGCATTTTATTTGAAATTCTTGCTTCACATTTCTGAGATGAAGGAAATATTTGTAGTAAGTAAGTAAAATTTATTTATATAGCACATTTCACAGATAAAAATCACAAAGTGCTTTACAGTAAGATCAGACATGTGTGCTGTTTTTATGGAGGCGTGTGTTTGCATGAGGGGGAGGGTCTTCATCACAGCGAGGGGAGGCTAAACCAGTGTGTGTGTGTGTGTGTGTCAACATTATAAGGAATGTGTGCGCGTACAGTGGTTCAGACTCACTGAGGATGATGATGACAGGCTGTGGTTCCCCTGATGATTCCTGAGAACAGTCGTCTCTTCTCATCACGGATCCAGAAAATTCTTTTACATTCAAATCTTTAATATAAGAAAATAATCCGTCGTGCACAGAAACTCGGTTTATAAGACAAAAATCTCTCAAAGCTGAAAACCTGCTGCTGTTAACATCCCAGCCCTCCGTGGGAGCACATGGACATATATTTTTATCTATATATTTCTTCTACGTGTATATTTTTATATTTTCTTCTGTTTTTGGACATGAATGTTCCATCTGTGTGTTCATTGCTGCCTGGCTCCTTTGCTGCTGGAACAATGGGAGCTTGTCCTCTGTGGGATTACAGTTTTTTACAGCTGCTAGGACACATGTCACAATACTTAGGTCACTTTTGCAAAACTCTTCACACAATCCACCTAACTGACCGTCAGCTTGGCAAAGCAGTTCATTTCACATTCAAAATGCACTACAACTACCAAAACACTTCATTCAGGTCTCAAATAAACTCATTCTTCCAGAACACTAGCAAAGGTTGACAGCCGACAAACACACTTTGTCACCCACAAAACAATGACCTAAAAAACACTAACAACATGTAGCATTACACAGTGTTTTCTTGTGTAAAACAAGGACACATCTCTGTTTATAATTTCAATATATGTTACTGGAATGAATCAGACATCATGCAGAATTCGTTAATATTTGTTTCTGTATTTTTATTTTTTTGCACTAAGTAATCCCAAAATACAAGAATTTGTATACACACCATCCACTGATACACATACAATAGTAATGCTATTCTACTCGGTCTCCTCCATTTGGCCACAGGTTCTCATCCACATCACATCTTATGTCATCTAGGGCAACACACCTAGGAAAGAATCTTCTGGCTGCCAGAATTGAAGGAGTTGAAAAATTGGAGGAGTAACACCTGTGCAGATGTTCATCTACAATGAGAATCAGCTGTGGCTGGTTAAACTGCATTTTTAGATTTAAAATATGTTTCAATAAAATATTGCTGTTGGATTTTGCTCTTTTCAAGTTTTGCATTGTGTTATTGTTTTGACCATAAGTTTAACAGTTTTGAAAACAGTATGTAAGCACATGCAAAATGTCCTGTACGTACAAAGGTTTTTGGCAGTTGTTGTGTCTGAGTGAGAAGATGATTCATGAAATTTGAGAGATGTAGTCATTGAATGCATTTTGTGCCAAAACAATGATAACTGGTCCTCAGTTTAGCCCACATAGACTTCTGTTGTGCTCACTGTGTGAGGAGTTTTGCAAACGTGACCTAAGTATTGAGAAATGTGTCCTAGCGTCTGTAAAAAACTGTAACAGAGGCTACGTCACCTCATCTAATGATGTGATCACAGAGCTGAACTGCAGCATTGCTACAGTTTGCTTTGCTGTATTTGTCCTCTGAATCCACTTTATGACTTCAGATGTAATTTCACTTATTAAAACAAAGAAATATTTAAGCTGAGCAACGTACATGACAGAAGGATGAGATTCAGTGTCAGTGCCACCTCTCAGACATTTAGCACACGCTTATTTCCTTCATTTATTGTGATGACAAAACAAATAGTTGTGTTTCAAACAGCTGGTTATAAAATCGGACATTCTCGGTGTCAGGTGGCTTTTGATGAACACAACAGAAGGAAAATGAAGGAGCTGTCTTCGCTTTTTGCTGGAGTGTGCGTCAGAGTGTGTTAACCACAGTCGCTGCCACCTCCCCGGTGTTCACAAATAAACATAATAGCTGCGTTTTGTCGTCACTCGGTTCACGCTAAAACCGCTCTGCTCTTTCTTGTTTCTGGCTGTTTCGTTCCCAAAAGGCTGAAAAGTCCACGCTGTGCGTTTGAAGCGTCCCACACTCTGTAATGTCCTCGCCAGCGTTTCCGCCATAAACCACTTCCTGCTCAGAACGAAGATCTGACCTCCCAACACCATAATTAGTCTTATTTCAGTTACAGAAACTTTCAGTACTTATCTGTGAAACACTAATAACTGTTACTGTTACATTTGTGACTGCATGTGATTTAAGTTTATTCACAGCTTTACATTTAACATGTTCAGGTTTTGTCATTTTACTGATGTTTCTTGTAAATAGAGCAGATATTTCGCCACGGCGCGGCGCCCTGCAGCAGGACGGCTGCGTTACATCATCGTTACTTCCTGATGTTTCAGTGAAATGAAACTGAAATGTTTTATTGTGATTCTGGAAAAGTAAAGTTCCAAATGTTTCATCAATAAACTCAGTTTTTTATCACAATGAAGAAGGAACGCCTCCTTAATGAAGATGTTATTATTTATTATTATTTATTGCGATCAGATATAGAAAAGACTGAGAACAGCAGAAGAACCTGTGTGGCTCAAACTGGCACGATGTTTAAATCCCATCAGCTCCTGAGTCGACAGTTTGTGCAGTCAACAAATGAAGAGCCGACATCCTTACACGGACCGGAACCACCTACCGCCATTTCTCCGGTTTCTGACGCCTCGCGACGCTCGACTGACACGTGACGAGAAGAGACGGCGAGGAATGTGAGCCTTCATCATCAGAGGAAACAACCTGTCGTCATCATCCTCAGTGAGTCTGAACCACTGTAAGCTCACACATTCATTTCTCATAATGCTGACACACACACACACACACACACACACGAGTACACAAGTACACACATCCTGTACTTCAGCAGAGGTACAGACTCTCACGCACCACAAAGTTGAAGCACAGCTTCTTTAATGTTCACTTAGAGCCTCAGGTGTGTGAACCTGCACGGCTCAGGTGTGGCAGCGCGGGCTAACACCGCAGCTGTAGCTAAAGGTTGCTTCAGCCCGTGTAAACATCACACACGTGCTCAACCTGCCAACAATGGAAGCAGGTGAGCGGCTCTCACAGGGACAATCCTCAGTGCACAGTGAAAGAGCCTGCTGTGGAATGTGGAAGTGGGAGTGTGGGAGGGAGAGTTTTCCATTTTCCCTCCGGCAGTAGGAAACATCCCAATAAGGACGGCAGGGCGGGTTCTTGCTGCTGACGCTGTGTGGGCGGGGCCTGCTGCCTGATTAAATGGAGCAGTGGTGATGAAGGCGAGCAGAGCTCCGACTGTGAGACAAACTGAAGGATGGCGATGCTGCTGCAGCCTCTGTGGACCTTCGTGCTGGGACACGCCCCCCTCCTGCGCTCGCCCTTCTTCCCCGTGCTCTTCTCGCTCTGCGTCTACCTGTCCTTCTGCCTGCCCTTCCTGCTGCTGGACGCGCTGTCCACCAGGTGGGCGTGGGTGCTCAGGTACAAGCTGCAGCCTCAGAGCTCCGTCAGCTGGTCGTCGGTGCGGCGCTGCCTGGCTCTGACGCTCTACAACCACCTGGTCTTCATCTTCCCGCTCACCGTGCTGCACTGGTACCTGAGGCCGGTGCACCTGACCGAGGAGGCCCCGCCCCTTCCGCGCCTGCTGGCTCAGGTGCTCGTGTGCCTGCTGCTCTTTGACTTCCAGAGCTTCGCCTGGCACCTGCTGCACCACCGAGTGCCCTGGCTCTACCGCACCTTCCACAAGGTGAGTCCCCGAGGACGATGGCGGTGGTGACGGTGTCACGCCTTTGTTCTTCCTCCACCTCACGCTCTCTCTCCTCCTCCTGCAGGTGCACCACACCTACACCTCCACCTCCGCCCTCACCGCCGAGTACTCGGGCACCTGGGAGACCCTCAGCCTGGGCCTGTTCGCTGCCGCCAACCCCCTCCTGCTGGGCTGCCACCCGCTCACCGAGCTCGCCTTCTTCGTGGTCAACATCTGGCTGTCGGTGGAGGATCACTGCGGCTACGACCTGCCGTGGGCCACGCACCGCCTGGTGCCGCTGGGGCTGTACGGCGGGGCGCGCCACCACGACCTTCACCACCTCAAGTCCAAGTGCAACTTTGCGCCGTACTTCACCCACTGGGACCGCCTGGCCGGGACGCTGCAGACGCAGGACTGAGCCGCCGTGATGGCGAGGAGCTGATGTAGAGACGTTTTCTATTTATTTATTTCTTCCTGTTTTTATTTATTATGCCACTTCTGAGCCCACCAATCACAGCGGGCTCTCCTCGACTCGCTGCTCCTCTCTGACGTAGAGACGGAGCAGTCGGAGCCACGAGAGCGCCGTGAGCCGTCGACGGCGTGAGCACGTTAACTGATACCGGACAGATGTGCCGATGAGGCAGCTGGCTGCGAGCGCGGGACAGACGAAAGTGAAACGAGGGACAGAGATAAGCTGGCGAGGAAGACGAGGAGTCGCGCCGCCGCTGAAGGAGAAGCGCGGCGTCAGAGGGAAACTGGAAAGTTTGATTCTGAACTGGGAAGTGAAAGTTTGAGCACTGAAGACAAAATGAAGCTAAAATAAAGTTTGTGAAGAGAAACACACAAGTCTGTTTCCTGTTTGTGTCCAAAACACACACACAGAGACGCACACACAGACACACACACACACACAGACACACACACACACACAGACACACACACACACACACACAGACACACACACACACACACACACACACACACACACACAGACTCACACACAGAGACACACACACACACACACACACACAGACACACACACACACACACACACACAGACTCACACAGACACACACACACACAGACACACACACAGAGACACACACACACACACACACACAGACACACACACACACACACACACACACACACAGACTCACACACACACACAGACTCACACACACAGACACACACAGACTCACACACACGCACAGATGCATACACACACACAGACACACACACACACACACACACACACACCTGTGTGTCTGTGAGCTTCAGCAGGAGACAGATCGTTGGTGGAGACGATCTCTGAACGTCACGATTCAAACAGCATCTGTGAACATTCAGCAGGAATAAAGTTTATTGTTAATAATCACAATTATTCAGCACGTCGTCTGCAGAGACGTCGTCATGTTGTTTAAGTAAAAATGGAGGCAGAGCCTTCAGTTTTTAGGCCCCATCTCATCTTAATGACCTTATAGTACCATACCACCCCATTAGAGCACTTTTCAGGTGTGTTGCAACAGCCCTCGAGGGCTGGAGTTTGAGACCCCTGTCCAAGAGTATTTAAAAGTAGAATGGGAGGCAGAGCCTTCAGTTTTCAGGCCCCTCTTCTGTGGAACCAGCTTCCAGTTTGGATTCAGGAGACAGACACTATCTCTACTTTCAAGATTAGGCTTCAAACTTTCCTTTTTGCTAAAGCATATAGTTAGGGCTGGACCAGGTGACCCTGGATCCTCCCTTAGTTATGCTGCAATAGGTGTAGGCTGCCGGGGGATTCCCATGATGCACTGGGTGTTTCTTCTTCACTCACTATGTGTTAATAGACCTCTCTGCATTGAATCATATCAGTTATTCGGTCTTTAAGTGACGACGTGACGAATCCTGCTTCCGGGCCCAAAGTAGTCTGCAGTTAACATGGCGTTTGTGTTTTTAACATGTTTAATGCTTTGTATCTTGTTCTATTTGATCTAAAAAGCCCCTAAAAACAGTCAGTGATCACTGCCGGCCTCCCTCGGCTTTTATTACCACTGTTCATTTTAAAGCTCAGTGTTTAAACCCTTACGATGTAACTGCAGCCCCAGCAGCAGTATATTAATGACTAACCTCGTATTGTGGATGGATTATCTCAGTTGTTCTCCTGACTGAAGTTTGGTCCATGTACAGCATCCTGCCATGCGATTGCATTTGTCTCTAACCATCAGGAACCTTCACGTTAACTTTTATCAAGTGGAAAGAAGTTAGTGTTCATCCTCCAGCTTCACTGTTTATGCTAACATAGCTGTGTCGCTAGCGGTCACGTAGCACATCATTATATAGCAGCTAGCCCAACTTCAGTAACCCTGCAAACGTCACTGCTGTTTAGTTTCTGTCTTCATTTATGTTGGAAGTGATAGCAGAGCTGTACGTTTGACTTTTTCAGAAATCTCTCAGTCAGAACATGTTACATTGTATTTAGATAGAAGCTAACTACCTGCTAACTTCTAACTCCATTAAATGTCTTAAATTCCGTTTTCATGGATGCCTGGATGTTAAACTTAATTGTTACACCTGGTAAAGCAGAACGCTGATCATTTTATTACAGATGAAAGAATTTAGACAGTTTTTAACTCTCAGTGATGCCACAGTGATCGTTTGATTTATGGACCTGCAGCAGAGTTTGAGCCCAGACACGGCTAATGACGTCAGACTTAAAGACCGGATTAATCTCCGTCTCTCTTCCACAGCATGTCTTTATCCTGTCTTCCTTTTCTCACCCCGACCGATGGCCCCGCCCCTCCCTGAGCCTGAATGAGGTGCGTGCAGAGAGCCATCACTCAGACCTGATCTCTAAACATTGAAAGAGGATTTTTTTTCAATCATATCAGGCCCTTGTTTCCCTGATATGATTCACCAATAAAGGAAGAGACAGGTAAGCGCAGGAATGTGCTGCAGCATGAGTAATCGCACTGAACCGAGCGTGCTCCTCTGTGACCTGCATCGACCTGCCTGCTGTAACACTGACTCGTGAAATGTCAAAGGTCGCCCTCTGCACACGGTGACGGACCAATCAGCTGGTCAGAGGACAATGATGAGAGCGATGAAGGCGTCTGCAGAGTGACAAGCACCAGGTTACCTGACCGTGAGCATGTGTGTGTGTGTGTGTGTGTGTGTGAAGGTTGTGCAACTGTCTGCAGTCGTGTCTCGGCAGGCCTCTTTGTGCTTCTCTGCAGAGCACGTACGCCATTCGTCACCCATGTGGAAACTCTCTGACGACAGCTGAACGGTTGAATCTTGAATTGTTCCACTGCTCACTGCTGTCAGAGGGGGCGGGGTTTGTTAGAAGATGCCAGGTATTTTTAGCTTTTTTTCCCAGCAGGTGATCGAGCAGGTTTTTAGTGTCTCTTCTCCGTTTTTTTTTTAGCTTCTTTCCATCGTCCTTTGTCCTCGTCTTTCTCTTTGTTTCTCAAACAAACTATGACAATCAGGTGGACCAGTATGGCAAAGCCGCAATGATGCAATTGGGAAAAAAATCTGTTGGGCGATTGCTACAGTCCGGACAGATGACAGTTACTGTGATCATTTTCAGCTTCAGTGTGAAATATCTGAAGAATCGTTGAGGGTTCTGGGATCAGCCCCGGAGCAGGAACCAGTTCACATGCTGGCAAAAGGACGCACTGTCACTACCCGATCCGTACCGGCTACCCGATCCGTACCGGCAACCCGATTGGTACTACGCATGCACAAATCTTACGTCACTTCCTCTCTTTGCCAACATTGCGACGATTAATGTATTTGAGTGACACGGTTAGCACCCAGTTAGCTCCTAGCATTTCTCAACAGCTCTGCCTCCTTTTCGACATTTAAACAATGGATAATCCGTTTACAAACAAATTCATGCTTCATGAATTCAGGCGCCTAATTACAGAGTTAATAATGCAGACTTTGTAATATGTCACGTGATGATTCAGCAGCCAGATGAAGTGTTTACTGGCAATTGACAGTGATAGTGGACATCATCATCACTATTCCAACAATCCTCTGCACACAGACGAGCATAAACACACTCGACTATCACTAAATCAAATTTAACACACGTTTGTAATGACGCTAGTTCATAGGGCTCATTCACTCGGTCAGCAGGGGGCAGTATCCTCATACACTGGGGAGTAAACTGCCATTAGACAAAAACGAAGAAGAAGAAAACACCTGCTCATGTGCGGTACGGATCAGGGAGTCCTACGGAGCCCCGCAGGGGACATGGGAGGAAAAAAAATTAAGACGGACTTTTGTGAGATCTCGCAAAACAAACTCGGGATCTCGCAAAAGTCCGTCTTAATTTTTTTTCTCCCTGCGGGGCTCCGTAGAGTCCTGATCCGTAACTATCTTTTTACTTTTCGTTTTTGTCTAGATTATATTGAAATTGTTCATTGCAAACATTTTCAGAGATGCTTATTATTCTTAACATCTTAACTGATACTCTGACCTGTAACTATCGTAAAATGCTTCGAGCGGAAGTAGTGGCCTTTTGCACATGCGTGGTACCGATCGGGTTTCCGGTACGGATCGGGTAGTGGCACGCACAATGAAGCCTTTGACAGTTCAGAGTGCGCCTCCTTAAAACCTCCCCTGTGGAACCACAAAGCACGGATCCACACAGTTCCACCTTTGTTCCATCCAAGAGCTCTGGGATCTCGCTGCTCATTCTTTCAGGCGATTACGGCTGCCCCTGAGCTGCTCCGTCCAGAGCGCTGGAGTCCCGCCATGAAGGCCTCGCCTATAACATGACCTTTAAATGGTTTGTACTGACGGCTCACACTGTGGCTCAGTGACACGACCGTCGAGCTCCACAAACAAGAAGCTCCGAGCCTGCAGTTCCTCTACCATCCAGCAGAGGTGCTCACTTCTCCGTCGTAACAACTGTGAGCGCTTAAACTCTGTTAGAGTCTGCATGACTCTCTGACTGACAGACGGCTGAACGGGACCTGTGTGTGCATTTGCCTGCACGCACACAGTGACAGGTGATCACGCCACATTAAACTGCAGCCAGCTGTCAGAGGACTCAGGTCACACCTGCACGCTGTCCACCCACAGGACGGGAAACCTGCGGCTCTGCTTTTATTCAGACAGCCACAGCTGCCTGCAGCTGCTTTCCTCGGCCAGGTAAACCCTGACAGCCCAGCAGGTTAAAGCCTTCAGTCCAGCTTCCTGTTTGTGAATGCTCAGAGTGACGCTGGTGTGGAGCGCTTTCGGTTTCAGCAGTTATTTAAATCCTCTCAGATTCAATGCTGCCTCTTACTTCCTGTGGAAATCCACAGGAGAAACACCAATTTTCTTCTCTGACCAGAACTGAGCGACTTCTTGGAAACCACCCATGGAAAGTCCACTTGTCCATTACGACAGCGTGCCAGGCCATGAGGTCATCTTTCTTTCAAAACACAGTACAATGTGAGGCATTTCGTCCACGCCCAGCCTTATCTCAGCACCGGAACTACAAGGAACTAGCTTCAGTTTTTCACCACAGCAAGCATGGGAGTTCCTCGGGAAGCTCAGATAATCATCATAACCATAACATAACCTTCCTCTAACAGCTCCTGCAGCAGCTCGTCCACTTCCTGTGTGGAAACTCAAAAACAAGCTTCTTTGCCGACACATGAGGCTAAATCCAGCCCAGCGAGGCCTCGGTCAGTTTAACCCATCTTCATCATCAATCTTCATCCTGACTTCCTCTGTATGAAGCTCGAGTTGATCAGTGATGATGAGGAATATGATGTTATGATGTGATGACGATGATGATGATGAGGAGGATGAGGATGATGAGGATGATGCTGATACTGTGAGGAACATGATGAGGAGGAGGATGATGAGGATGAGGATGATGAGGATTATGTGAAGATGATACGGTTGTTGATGATGATGATGGTGATGATGTGAGGATGATGATGATGGTGGTGATGATGAGGATGATGATGGTGGTGGTGATGAGGATGAGGATGATGATAGTGATGAGGTTGATGATGGTGGTGGTGATGAGGATGATGATAGTGATGAGGATGAGGTTGATGATGATGGTAGTGATGAAGTGAGGATGATGATGTGGTGGTGATGAGGATGAGGATGATGATGGTGGTGGTGATGAGGATGATGATGATGGTGGTGATGAAGTGAGGATGATGAGGATGATGATGATGGTGGTGATGAGGATGATGAGGATGATGATGATGGTGGTGATGAGGATGATGATGATGATGATGATGATGATGATGATGATGATGATGATGGTGATGATGTTGATGAGGATGACGATGATGATGGTGGTGGTGATGAGGATGAGGATGATGATGGTGGTGGTGATGAGGATGATGATGATAATGGTAGTGATGATGAAGAGGATGATGATGGTGGTGGTGATGAGGATGATGGTAGTGATGAGGATGAGGATGATGGTGGTGATGAGGATGAGGATGATGGTAGTGATGAGGATGAGGTTGATGATGGTGGTGGTAATGAGGATGATTGTAGTGATGAGGATGAGGATGATGATGATGGTGGTGATGATGATGATGAGGATGATGATGATGGTGGTGGTGATAATGATGATGATGGTGGTGATGAAGATGAGGATGATGATGATGGTAGTGATGAGGATGAGGTTGATGATGATGGTGGTGATGAGGATGAGAATGATGAGGATGATGTGAAGATAAAGATGATGACGTGATGATGATGATGATGATGGCGGTGATGAGGCGATCGTGGCTCAAGAGTTGGGAGTTCGCCTTGTAGTCGGAAGGTTGCCGGTTCGAGCCCCGGCTTGGACAGTCTCGGTCGTTCAATTCAATTCAATTTTATTTATATAGCGCCAAATCACAACAAAAGTCGCCTCAAGGCGCTTCATAGGTACAGAGAAAAACCCAACAATCATATGACCCCCTATGAGCAAGCACTTTGGCGACAGTGGGAAGGAAAAACTCCCTTTTAACAGGAAGAAACCTCTGGCAGAACCAGGCTCAGGGAGGGGCGGGACCATCTGCTGCGACCGGTTGGGGTGAGAGAAGGAAGACAGGATAAAAGACATGCTGTGGAAGAGAGACAGAGGTTAATAACAGATATGATTCAATGCAGAGAGGTCTATTAATACATAGTGAGTGAGAAAGGTGACTGGAAAGGAAAAACTCAATGCATCATGGGAATCCCCCGGCAGCCTACATCTATTGCAGCATAACTAAGGGAGGATTCAGGGTCACCTGGTCCAGCCCTAACTATGTGCTTTAGCAAAAAGGAAAGTTTTAAGCTTAATCTTGAAAGTAGAGATAGTGTCTGTCTCCCGAATCCAAACTGGAAGCTGGTTCCACAGAAGAGGGGCCTGAAAACTGAAGGCTCTGCCTCCCATTCTACTTTTAAATACTCTTGGACAGGGGTCTCAAACTCCAGCCCTCGAGGGCTGTTGCAACACACCTGAAAAGTGCTCTAATGGGGTGGTATGGTACTATAAGGTCATTAAGATGAGATGGGGCCTAAAAACTGAAGGCTCTGCCTCCCATTCTACTTTTAAATACTCTAGGAACAACAAGTAGGCCTGCAGAGCAAGAGCGAAGTGCTCTAATAGGGGGATATGGTACTACAAGGTCATTAAGATAAGATGGGGCCTGATTATTTAAGACCTTGTATGTGAGGAGCAGGATTTTGAATTCAATTCTGGATTTAACAGGAAGCCAATGAAGGGAAGCCAAAACAGGAGAAATCTGCTCTCTCTTTCTAGTCCCTGTCAGGACTCTTGCTGCAGCATTTTGGATTAACTGAAGGCTTTTCAGGGAGTTTTTTGGACATCCTGATAATAATGAATTACAGTCGTCCAGCCTGGAAGTAATAAATGCATGAACTAGTTTTTCAGCGTCACTCTGAGACAGGATATTTCTAATTTTAGAGATGTTGCACAAATGGAAGAACGCAGTCTTACATATTTGTTTAATATGTGCGTTGAAGGACATGTCCTGGTCAAACATGACTCCAAGGTTCCTCACAGTGTTACTGGAGGCCAAGGTAATGCCATCCAGAGTACGAATCTGGTTAGATACCATATTTCTAAGCTTTTCAGGGCCGAGTACAATAACCTCAGTTTGATCTGAATTAAGAAGCAGAAAGTTAGCGGCCATCCAGGTCTTTATGTCTTTAAGACATTCCTGCAGTTTAACTCATTGGTGTGTGTTATCTGGCTTCATGGACAGATAGAGCTGGGTGTCATCTGCATAGCAGTGTAAATGTATGCTATGTCTTCTAATGATGCTGCCTAAGGGAAGCATGTATAATGTAAACAGAATTGGTCCTAGCACTGAACCCTGTGGAACTCCATAATTAACCTCAGTGTGTGAAGAGGACTCTCCATTTACATGCACAAACTGGAGTCTATTAGATAGATATGATACAAATCACTGCAGTGCAGTACCTGTAATACCTACAGCATGTTCTAATCGCTCTAATAGGATATTATGGTCGACAGTATCGAACGCTGCACTGAGGTCTAGCAGGACAAGCACAGAGATGAGTCCACTGTCAGAGGCCATAAGAAGATCATTTGTAACCTTCACTAAAGCTGTTTCTGTGCTGTGATGAGCTCTGAAACCTGACTGAAACTCTTCAAATAAACCATTCCTCTGCAGATGATCTGTTAGCTGTTTGACAACTACTCTTTCAAGGATTTTTGATATGAAAGGAAGGTTGGAGATTGGCCTATAATTAGCTAAGACTGCTGGGTCTAGAGATGCTTTTTGAGTAAAGGTTTAACTACAGCCAGCTTGAAGGCCTGTGGTACATAGCTGATTATTAGAGATAGGTTGATCATATTTAAGATCGAAGCATTAATTAATGGCAGGACTTCTTTGAGCAGTTCTGTAGGAATGGGGTCTAAAAGACACGTTGATGGTTTGGAGGAAGTAATTATTGAAGTTAACTCAGAAAGATCAATTGGAGAAAAAGAGTCTAACTTAACATCAATGGTACTAAGAGTAGCTGTAGATAATATTACATCTGTGGGATGATTATTGGTAATTTTTTCTCTAATGATAAAAATTTTATTTGTGAAGAAGTTCATGAAGTCATTACTAGTTAACGTTAAAGGGATGGTTGGCTCAACAGAGCTCTGACTGTTTGTCAGCCTGGCTACAGAGCTGAAGAGAAACCTGGGGTTGTTCTTATTTACTTCAATCAGTGATGAATAGTAAGATGTTCTGGCTTTGTGGAGGGCTTTCTTATAAAGCAGCAAACTATTTCTCCAGGCTAAATGATGATCCTCTAAATTTGTGACACGCCATTTCCTCTCCAGCTTACGAGTCGTCTGCTTTAGGCTACGTGTTTGAGAATTATACCACGGAGTCAGGTACTTCTGATTAGAGACCTTAGTTTTCACAGGAGCTACAGTATCCAGAGTCGTACGTAGTGAGGAGGTGAAATTATTAACAAGATAATCGACCTCTGTTGGGGTAGCGTTCAGATAGCTACTCTGCTCTGTGTTGGTACAGGGCATTGAAGATGATAACAGTGGGTGGATTATATTCTTAAACTTAGTTACAGCGCTTTCAGAAAGACATCTACTGTGATAACGTCTACTCTCCACTGCTGTGTAATCAATTATTGTAAATGTAAATGTTATCAGGAAATGATCAGACAGGAGAGGGTTTTCAGGAAACACTGTTAAATGTTCAGTTTCTATGCCATATGTTAAAACAAGATCTAGAGTGTGATTAAAGTGGTGGGTGGGTTCTTTTACATTTTGAGAGAAACCAATTGAGTCTAATAACAGATTAAATGCCATGTTGAGGCTGTCATTTTTAGCATCTACATGGATGTTAAAATCTATGGGGCGCCGTTTGTAAAGTGAAACATGCTGAAATTAACGGCAACATTTTTCCACATTTAGCTCAAAACAAGTCATTTTTTACAACATTTAGTAAAATATTTGTAACTTTTCATATTTAAAACAGAATTTTAAATGTTAAATCTAAATGTTAAATATTCAATCTAAATGTTAAATGTTAAATCTAAATGCTAAATGTTAAATGTTAAATCTAAATGCTAAATGTTAAACGTTAAATCTAAATGTTTAGGCTAACATGCAAATTTATTGCACGGATCAGCGGAAATACCAAAATACCATCCGGCCATACAAACTACGTCCCAAACTCCACCAACTGGGACTTAACTCCTCTCTGTGCAACTGGATTGTGGACTTCCTCACTAACCGTAGACAGAGTGTCAGAGTGGGTAAGAACACCTCTTCCACCCTTGTGGTCAACACCGGTGCCCCTCAGGGGTGTGTTCTGAGCCCTCTGCTATACACTCTCTTCACCCATGACTGTATTTCCTCCTGCGCGTCCAATCTCATTGTTAAGTTTGCAGATGACACTACAGTGCTCGGACTTATATCCAACAATGATGAGACAAACTATAGGACAGAGGTGCAACAACTAGAGTCATGGTGCCACGACAATAACTTGGTCTTAAACACCAAAAAGACCAAGGAGATCATTGTAGATTTCCGGAAGAGGGGTCATAACAACCATCTGCCTCTCTTCATTGGCAGTGAGGCGGTGGAGAGGGTGAGCAGTTTTAAATTCTTGGGGGTAACTGTGACCGAGGACCTGTCCTGGGGCAACCATATCACCTCAGTTGTACGGAAGGCCCAACAGCGCCTCTACTACCTGAGGAGACTGCGGAGCGCACACATTCCCAGATCTCTGATGTTGAACTTCTACAACTGTGCCATCAGCAGCGTTCTGACGTATGGATTTCTAGTGTGGTTCCCCAGCTGCACCAAGGCCGATCAGCAAGCACTCCAGCGGGTGGTGAAGGAAGCTGGCAGAATTATTGGAACAAGTCTGCCAGAGATCAGTAATATCTTCCCCACTCGCTGTCTGAGGAGGGTGCACAGTATCCTGCGGGACCAACATCACCCTGCGCGCCACCTTTTCCATCTGCTGCCCTCAGGGAGAAGGTACAGGTCTATACAGGCCAGAACATCCAGACTGGCCAACAGCCTGTATCCACAGGCTGTGAGGCTCCTGAACTCTCTGCCCCCCTCTCACGGACAATAACCATATCCAACTTCTTAATAGCAATGAACTGGTCTGCATTGGTGCATCATATCTTTATTCTCTTCCCCCTCCTGCCCCCCCCCCCTCTTTCTTAAATAGATAACTATCATATCTGATATCATATCTCACAGTACAATAATATTGAATGGGTTGCATTGTTGTATTTTGTCATGTTTCTCAGGTCTTTGTCTGAATTTCTACGAACATTATTGCTAAGGATTGTCTTATTGCATTGGAGTCACACTGGGTTAAATATGTACACTTGGGTTTTAAGGGGTATTTATTATTTTCTTCTTTTTGGGTTGTATGGAAGCCCCAAACGCAATTTCATTGTTCTTGACAATGACAATAAATAAATAAATACTAAATACTAAATACTAAAAAGCTTTCCGAAAACCTCCGGTGCAAAAGTGTGCCGGTGGTGGTCAGACACGTTCTCACTCCCAAAGCGTAATAATTTTCGCTAGGTGACAAATTGTCAACATTTTATGCTTTCGGGTACCCAACACGTTCCTAAATGACGGCATCGGAAAAAGGAGAGCACATGAGAACCGTTTGGACTCAATCTACACATGTTCGTTCATTTTCTAAAAATCGATTTGGAAAACACTATTTTACGTCATTTAACTGCTAGTAAAGGTTATGAATAAGGTTATAGTTAGGGATAAGGTTAGGTTTAGGGCTGGAACACATGGCTGAAACGTCTATTATGGCGGGACCGTCATTCCACTGGAATTCAGCCATAACCCGACCATGAGAAAGCACGTCCGGCAATTTAGCTGAAAACATCGGAAGATCCGTTTTGTCGGCCATTCAAAGGTTCAGCAGTAGTGCACTCTTAGCAGCTGCAGTCTCCACTTCACAATCGCTGCAGCACATGTCCAGCAAAATCGCTGGACATGCTCGTAGGCAAGAAGTGAAGTAGCACATGGCGGGGAGAAGTGAGGAGGAGAACAGACACAATTTTGCACCGGAGGTTTTCGGGAAGCTTTTATTTTGGTATTTCCGTTGATCCGTACAAAAAATTTGCATATTAGCCTAAACATTTAGGTTTAACATTTAACATTTAGATTTAACATTTAACATTTAGATTTAAATATAATATTTAGATTTAATATTTAACATTTAGATTTAATATTTAACATTTGATGAAAAGTTACAAATATTTTACTAAATGTTGTAAAAAATTACTCGAAAAAATATGTTTTTGTAAGGTTTTGAGCTAAATGTGGAAAAATGTTGCCGTTAATTTCAGCATGTTTCACTTTACAAACGGCGCCCCATGAAAATCACCCACAATAATTATTTTATCTGAGCTCAGAACTAAATCAGATATAAAGTCTGAGAAATCAGACAGAAACTCTGTGTAAGGCCCAGGTGGACGATAGATGAGAACAAGTAAGACTGGTTTCTGAGTTTTACAGCTGGGGTGGACAATGTTAAGCATCAGGCTTTCAAATGAATTAAAAGTCTGTCATGGTCTTTCATTAATTAATAGGCTGGTGTGAAAAATTGCTGCCACACCTCCCCCTCGGCCTGTGCTTCGAGATTTCTGGTAGTTAGAATGACTCGGGGGTGTTGATTCATTTAAACTAACATAATCATCCTGCTGCAACCAGGTTTCTGTAAGGCAGAGTAAATCAATTTGTTGATCAATTATTAAGTCATGTGCTAACAGAGACTTGGAGGAGAGAGACCTAATATTTAATAATCCACATTTCACTGTTTTACTCTTTGGTTCAGATGTGGATACCGTATTGTTCTTTCTTTGTAATTGTTTATGTTTAAGTTGTTTGTTGATGGTTTTTAGTTTGTTTTTTGTCTTTTTGGAAGCTGACACAGTCTCTATGGAGATGGGTTTTTGGGGGGGTAGCAGGAGGAGAGAAGCTGCAGAGAGGCGTGTAAGACTGCAACTCTGCTTCCTGGTCCCAACTCTGGATAGTCATATTTTGGGGGGTTTAATAAATTTGTCCATATTTCTAGAAATGAGAGCTGCTCCATCCAAAGTGGGATGGATGCCGTCTCTCCTAACAAGACCAGGTTTCCTCCAGAAGGTTTGCCAATTATCTATGAAGCCCACATCGTTTCTGGGACACCACTCAGACAGCCAGCAATTTAAGGAGAACATGCGGCTAAACATGTCACTCCTGGTCTGATTGGGGAGGGGACCAGAGAAAACTACAGAGTCCCACATTGTTTTGGCAAAGTTGCACACCGATTCAATATTCCAATTCAGTAATCCTGGCCTCCAGAGCTGCAAATATGCTACATTTGTTACAGATATCATTACTGCTAAAGGAGGCCGAGGAGTAACTAAACATCTGACACAATGAGCAAGAAAGTGCAGGAGGGACAGGTGAAGTAGCCGTGGTGCTAACGAGTCGGCTACGAGCTATGCTAAGCTAGCGAAACAGTACAGAGACAGAGAGTGAATACTTTGGCTATAACTTAGGTAGTGAGTACACAGAAAGTGTGCTTCGGATGAAGCACGTGAAGATTATACTATGAAAGAAGAATGTATTTAAAGGTTGTTAATTAAATTGCTAAGCAAATAAGCTACTCAGAAACACCACTGTGTTTGAGCAGGAGCAGGAAGTGATACTCTACTGTAGAGCGAGCGAACACCAAGTGACAGCGCGACAGGTCGTTGTGTCCTTGGGCAAGACACTTCACCCATTGCCTACTGGTGGTGGTCAGAGGGCCCGGTGGTGCCAGTGTCCGGCAGCCTCACCTCTGTCAGTGCGCCCCAGGGTGGCTGTGGCTACAATGTAGCTGCCATCACCAGTGTGTGAATGTGTGAGTGAATGGGTGGATGACTGGATATGTAAAGCGCTTTGGGGTCCTTAGGGACTAGTAAAGCGCTATATAAATACAGGCCATTTACCATTTACCATGTCTAAGTTGTTCAGTAACTCAGTAAACTGAGTTCACAGTTAAAATCTGAAGTTGTGTCACAGCACTCTTACAGCCAGCTGTTCCAGCTGTTTTCTATTCAGTTTCTATTGTTGGGCATCTGATGAATGCGCCATCTCCAAATACTCGAGGTAATCCAAGTTTGCAGCTCTGTAGGGAATGTCTCGTTTTCGTGTGTGTGTGTGTGTGTGTGTGTGTGTGTGTGTGTGTGTGTGTGTGTGTGTGTGTGTGTGTGTGTGTGTGTGTGTGTGATTATGTAACTTCCTGTGTTGTGAAACTAGAGCAGATTTGCGGGAAATTCCTTCAGGATGTTTGATCACCGGTCACATGACTCAATAACTGAGTAACTCAATTCAGCTAAGGCAGGAAATGAGTTACTGTTCTTTTGTATTTCCACATCTAAATGCCCCGCCCACCTCCACTGCACAATGACACTCCTCTGGCTGCCCCTGCTGGCTGAGTGCAGGCAGTGCACAGTGAGGGCATTAATGGTAATATTTATCAATTTACCAGTCAGCTGTTAGAGAGCGAGCCATGACACTGGAAACTAAACGTGTTCACAGTGCCTAACCTCAGGGGTATTAAAGCTGTGTGATGCTGGAGAACATCAGCGACGGAACGTGATGAAGAGCGGCAAAGACAGTGTACAGGTGTGCAGCAATATCAGGTGATCTGTCCACAGATTCACTTCCTCAGCCTGGATTTCATTTCCTGCTCCATGCTCACACCTGCAAGCTTGGCTCTGTGACAGAGAGGGGGGCACTGGCTGTCCAGGGGGCGGGGCTAAGAGGACAAGTCAGAAAACTGCAATTCTCACCTGCCAGGTAAACTCACAAGGCTTTGGAGATCATTTTGAGTCCAATCAGATTTTTATGCTGTGGTCAGAGCAGTGTTAAGAAGGTTACTTTTAAAATGTGTTTCACTACAGATTACATGGCCCAAAATGTATTTTGTAACGTATTCCGTTATGTTACTTAATGGGAGTAATGTATTCTGAATACTTTGGATTACTTGATATATTGTCATAGTTTTTACAACTACATGAATGTACTATTACTGTGTGATTTATTATGTATACAGATGTAAGCGTGCATGTGGAAATATGTGCGTATATGTTTGCAGGTGTATGCATAACTTGTACATATCTTTCTTGTGTAAATGTAAATTTGTCTGTTATTGTGTAAATACTTACACTATTGTGTACTTCACACACATGGAGAGATGCCAAACTGCCTTTCATTGTTCTTGTAACAGAGACAATAAAAAGCTTTTCTATTCTATTCTATTCTATTCTATTCTATTCTACATTGTTAGCTGGCTTTAGCTGAGGTTAGTTCACAGACTGCAGACTGTTAGAGTTGATGGATAGCAACTAGATTTTTAAATCTTAATATAAAATGAGTAACAATAGGGTGGAGATTAGGTAAGGCTGCACTTTTTACAGTGAGCTGGTATAGAAAACTGTTTCTGTATCAGCAATAAGTTTTCTTTCTGTCTGCTTTCAGAACAGCACATTACATTAAAAAACAATAAAAGTTTCTATTCCTATCTACTAATGTTATTTTTATTATTACATTCATACAAATGTTGTATTTGTTTGTTTTTCTGTGTGATTTTGTTGACTTTCATTCAGAGTTCAGGATGAAGGCGTTCTCCTTTCCTGAAGGAACACATGCAACCACAGGGTGGCGCTGCTCTTCCAAACAGCTCAAGTTACACCTCGGTTTCAAATCTCTGCCAGTTTATTAGGTATGCTAGTTTTCACTGCACAGGAAGAAGCTATTTGCTGCTGTCTCAGCTGCGCTGCACTCATGGCCTATTAAAGTAGCTGCCCTTGTGCTTATGAGCCATCGTCCTTTGACGTTGTTAGCCAACCTGTATCAGATACAAGCTACAGACCATCCAGGAGCAACAGTCCCTCCACAGTTACTCCAGAAGCTGCAGACTAGTTTGATTTGTCAAATCCTTCCTGTGTAAGAAATGCATGCTGGTGTACATGCATCAGGCGAAGGGTTCAGAGTAAGCATTATATTTTCTGCATCTATTTTCTGCAGAGTCATTGCATGAAGGCAGACATGAGGAGAGGTGAGATGGAGCAGCTGATTGTAGCAGGCTAACAAAAGTAAACTGCTCACCCTGCAGTCGAGTTATTCACCCCACTGCCCACGGCTCACTGCCTTTTCGAATTCAAATGTAAAAAACTTTATTGACTGCAAATATGTGTGGACAGAATCTGGGTCTGCTACACTGAAGAAGAGCCACACATAGTATGGCAGATGTAACCAGTGTTGCCAACTCCTCAGTAAGGAAAATCGCTATTGGCTGTCCTAAAAGTCGCTAGAAGTCGCTAAATGACGTCATCGTCTAATTTGCATAATTGGTCATGCTAATGTAATTGTAACCTATGTTGTTGGAGAGAGAAATAACATCGTGGAAGAGACATAAAGTGAGTAAAAAACGTCCTAAATGCATTTAGAGTTTATTTAGAACTACAAATTAAATTCTTTTAGCAATTATTGTTTTTTTTAATGTCACAATTCCAACCCTGCTCCTTTACCCGGGCTTAGGGTTGCCAACTCCCTGAAAAATAAATATGGGACACCTCATGGCCAGGGCTGGGCGACCCGATAGTCTTCACCCTTCCCAGTGTGGGGAATTTTTTAGCTCTTTTTTTGTGTGTGAAATTATTTTTTTCACCATTTGACAAAGTGCGTCCCTTTTCAGCTCAATACTTTTGTTTCTAAATACGGAACGATTCCGTTTTTCAAGGGACGGTTGGCAACCCTACCCGGGCTTGGACCGACAAAAGTGACCCGAAATAGGCACTCTGGTGGAGTTACTTTGTGTGTGTGTTTCTAAGTAGTTTTAAACCTTGTGATCCACAAAACAGCATAAGAGTAAAAGAAGAGCTGACTGCGTTACAGCACCCGCTGCTTGTTGAGAGTAAAAGCGATACGCGCTTTCACGTGTTTTTTAGCGACTTTTTTTAGAAAAAAAGTCACTAAGGGGTCTGAAAACTCGCTATAGCGACAAAGTCGCTAAGTTGGCAACACTGGATGTAACTTAGTTCGAAAACAGCTTAATGAATTTCCTAAAAATTGGTGTGCTTTGTGAATAGTTGGAGACACCTACTGGTCAAATACCGCACCTACATTGTTAGGGTTCCAAATCGCTACACAGTGCATGCCTCAGCAAAGGAAAATAATCCCTAGATGGATGTTGGTGCACGTGAGCGATGCTGTTGTCAATTCTAAATGTCTCTTAGTGAAAACATTCTTATAGTGGTAATTGTCAATATGTAGTATTATTGTAAGCAGTACTAGCATGAAATCTACAGGCATTTTGGTGCATCAATCCGGTCGTTCAGTCTGACGTCACTAGCCGTGTCTGGGCCTAAACTCCGCTGCAGGTCCATATATCAAACGATCACTGTGGCATTACTGAGAGTTGAAAAACTGTCTAAAGTCTTTCATCTTTAATAAAATGATCAGCGTTCTGCTCTACCAGGTGTAACAATTGAGTTTAACATCCAGGCATCCATGAAAACGGAATTTATGACATTTAACGGAGTTAGAAGTTAGCAGGGAGTTAGCTCGCTAGCTTCTATCTAAATACAATATAGCATGTCCTGACTGCGGGGTTTTGGAAACAAATTAAAACGTACAGCTCTGTTATCACTTCCAACATAAATGAAGACAGAAAACTAAACAGCAGTGACGTTTGTAGGGTTACTGAAGTTGGGCTAGCTGGAAGTAGGATTCGTCACGTCATCACTTAACGACCGGATAGTAACTTTATTCATGAGTAGCCTTTTTGGTTAGGATGCTACGCTAATACTAGTTAGCTAGTCAGGTGCTTTCTGGCACACACCTAGCTCTATTTCTCTATGAGATTGTAACTGTTCTAATCCTTGTTAACAGAACTGAATGTTGCAGTTGTATGACACACTGTTGATGACAACTGTGTGCTACTTTGTATCAGTTGGAAGCTGTTATGTACAAGTTTTACTTGATGTTCTTGCATAAAAAGAATGATAAAAAATTATGTTTGTTTTCTAAGATAAAAGCTCATGTCTTTACTAGAGATGGACCGATCTGATATTACGTATCGGTATCGGTCCGATACTGACCTAAATTACTGGATCGATATCGGAGAAAAATAAAAAATGTAATCCGATCCATTAAATATCACGAAAGCACCTCACAAAACTTGCAACACGC
>NC_140625.1:31671540-31739040 GCF_057382275.1 Copadichromis virginalis
GGGTGGAGTTGGTGGGGAGGAGATTGTATCAATACACCTGAACGCTGCAGAAAGTCGCCGTACTCTCACAGCTGATGATCAATAATCAGAGGATTGATTATCAGCTGATTATCCGCACCTGGCTGCTGCGGATTCCTGAGGGAGCGGTGAGGGTGGAGTTAGGTCACTGATCGGTTGTAGTTTGGAGCAAAGAAGCTCTCCTATTGGCTGAGAGAATCGAGCGAGTCGAGGGTTCATCAGGAAATACATCACTGACACTGAGCACTGAACAGGTGACCTCCTGTGTGAATCCTGAGCAGTTCATCATTCTTGGTAACGAGCCTCTTCTCCATGGAGACGGTTGCTGAGGCTGATGGGTATCGTAGTGTTTGGAGACGAGGCGCCGGGCAGAGGGAGGAATGTGTCCGGGTCTCTGCTTCTCCTTAAAAGGAAACTTTACTACGACCAAATCAAAACTTCCTACAACAGAGGCTCCGCCCTCCTTACAACTCCTCAGGAACAGAAAGGCCAGGGGAAAAAATGAGGAGAAATTCAACCTAAAACCACAGACACCAGGGGAAGTGTCTGTCTGTGGCTCCAAATAAGGAAGGAGGTCAGTAAATAAAGGAGACTTGGCCCCAGCCCTCCTCCTCCTCCTCGTGTAAAGGGAGGAAGCACAGTGGGTGTGGCGGTGGCATCCCGCTGCTGTCCTTGTTTAGCTGTGCAGCGTTCATCCAACACATCCTTCACTGCTTCATGCATCACCACAGCATTTCCTCCTCTTTAGCTCCACCGAGCAGAGGTCAGAGGTCAGAGGTCACCTGCTAAATACCCCAGAAAGAGACTTAAAGCATGCACAGAGAGAGAGAGACAACTGCAAACAGAGGATCAAATACACAGACTGTATATAAACAAGGGCTGGCTTTTATTCTGTAGCGCAGCCTTCTGGGACGTGTTGGTACGAGAGCCTCACAGCAGGAGCTCAGTGTGTGGGTCTGTCAGCTGCTGCTGAGCTGGACGAGCAGCTGACAGCTCCTCAGCATGACTGCAGAGACAGTTTAAAGGCGGACAGTGACGTGAGGAGCTGATGACGTCTGAGTCAGAGCTGATATTGAACAGAAATCAGAGGGACGTTTACTTCTTATATTTCCACACGTTGATTATCATCTGCATGCACAGTTTCACACTCTCACACTGCAGTGGGGGAAATTTATGGTTCAGCATCCAGCCAAAGGAGCTTTAATGCTGGGAATGCTGGACTCAGGGTCCCATGTTGAAGACAAGTGGAGTGCATGCTGCATTCAGGACGCGCTGTAGCGTAAACAGATGATGTCACCTCCTTGGCGTGCTGCTGAGGCGTGTACAGTCTGTGTATGAATGAACACGATACACAGCCATATGAGGAGCTGCGAGCGCCAGTGAAAGGGGGGGGGGTTACATGGACAGTATGGCGGTGAGGAGAAAGTACCTGGAGATGAAGAGTGACGCGCATCAGAGAAAGGTTCAGCTCTTCAAAAAGGAGGCGCTCAGTATCCAGGGCCAACCGTGTCACTGTTTACAGTTTTAGAGTGACCTTTGGCCCCCAGCACTCGGCTCTGTTTTGAAGTCTGATGTACCTTTCCAGGTGTCGCCTCTGAGGCCCTCCCTGAGCCGTCGTGCATCAGTCACACCCTCAGAGTCGTTTGTGTTTGCGCTCAGCTCACCGAGAATGTAAATCTGTTGGCAGCAGCACAGCTGAGAATGGAAACAGGCCAGGGGAGGGGTCAAAGTTCATCTGAGAGTCAGCTGGAGTCCGAGCATGCCGAGAGATCCTGAATCCTTCAGACAGGAACCCCGAGGACCACGACCACAGTGCACAGAAACACACATCACTCTATAAAAGTAGAAACTAATAGAAATACACTTCAGACTGCTGTGTGTGTGTGTGTGTGTGTGTGTGTGTGTGTGTGTGTGTGTGTGTGTGTGTGTGTGTGAGTGTGTGTGTGTGTGTGTGTGTGTGTGTGTGTGTGAGTGTGTGTGTGTCAGCAGCTGAAAGGAGGTCATTCTCTCGGTCTCTTTAAAGACCAGCTGCTGACAGTAAACACAGCTGCACTTCAGCACCTGCTGAACCAGGACCAGGACCAGGACTGGGTCTCAACGGGGTCACATGTAGTTTGTTAACGTGGTGAAAACAGCAAAAAGAGTTTGAGCTGAAGTCTGTTGCAGCGCTAACAGAAACGCGTGCCCACCGTGTCGAGTTTCCTTGGAGACGGAGGGTGAGGACAAGCAGGGTGTCGGGGAGGGCTGAGGTGTGAGACACTGTCAGCAAACAGCGTCTGACCTTTACAGCACGACCCTGGTCCATCCACTCAGAGGCCCAGGAACACCCTGGAGACATGTGGCTGAATAGCTGGAACAGCTGGAACAAACACGCAGTCACCAGTCCGCCACATCAAACATCAAGTACCATCAATATGTCTGCGTCGCTCAGCTCAATATTAAAAGGAGAGAAGAAACACTGAGGACAAGGCGGGTTGCACAGTGGCTTGCAGGTGCCGAGGCCCACCTGAACGCAGGACTCGCAGTAACAGAGCTCACTGTGAGTACGGCGTGCTGCCAATCAACTCCGGCGCATCACAATCCAGGTGACCGCTGCGCTCGGCCATCGCTCAAACACAGGTCTTGCCTCTTCTCTGCAGGTGTGCATGGACCTGCGTGGTCTAGCATCCACCCTTCAGTCGGACAGGCCACGCCCCTAATAATGCAAACTGAAGTCATGAAAAAGAAAATGCTTCAGCCTTATCTGGCAGAAATTATTTATTATTTAACCCTTTAAGACCTACCAGAGAACCAAGCCCGCCAGAGCTTATATTATATTTTTACATGCTGTGGAGCCATTTTTGGGAGCATTTCAAGTTGCTATACATCAATACAACCATTACAGCCCAAATTTTAATAATATGCATGCATTAAGTGCATAGAAATTACATAAATTGCAAAAAAGTGCAATAAAGTACAAAAAAATTGAAAATCGTTTTTGTTTTTTAACATATATTTCTAGTTAGAGAAATTTAAGAGGCTTATCCCTCAAAACTGTAAATACAAAAAAGTTGCACAAAATAGTTTCCCACCACAGGAGATTTATTTTGAGTGTCTTCATAGTTTTATTTTTGAAATACACCAATTTTTATACACTGCAGGAAAAACGAAAATAAATATTATGATGCAAATTTGCAAAAAAGCAGCATATGCATCAAAATTAACTATTTCCAGCAGTGCAATATGAGTCCTCAGCATCCCAGAAACGACACAAAGTCATAAAGTCAAAGATAACTTTTAAAAACACCAGTATAGGCTCATGAGGCCCTGATGGTAAAAAACTACATTTCCGCGAAAATGATGTCACTTCCGGTTTCGGACAGGTCATGGTGGATATGCGATAGTTCACGCTGATGGACGTAGGAAGTGTTACAAACAGCTGATCAGATCGGCAAAGCTGTTTCTGGAATATTATGTTTTAGTTCCTGCAAGTGCTTTTTATGCAGTTTTTGCAAAGCTTTATGTGGAAGGAAACCGTGACCGAGGACAAGCTGATGGCATAAGATGTAAATACAACTCCTCCGGTTTCATATGCAAAAAAAATTATTGCGCTAGCTTACGTGGTTGCAGAGCTACGGGATTTAAAAATAGTTACGCAAAACGGAGCATGCCCGCTCTGACCGGCTTTAAAGGGTTAATTATTATTTTAATTTTGGTTTATATCCCAGCTGTTAACGTGGAGGGGGCAGGGCTTATGAGGCATACCGCCAGCAGCCTGCAGGGGGCGATGCACGTTTCATTCATTCATCATTGTAACTGCCAGAGGAGTTGCTCTTCAACCCCAATCACAGTGAAAGTAGGACTTTCACTGAGTAATCTGATTACTCTGGCTGTGTAATCTGATTACTCTGGCTGTGTAACCTGATTACACTGGCCGTGTGATCTCCAGGAGCCCTCGGCGCTCCTCTCTCTCTGAGGAATGCAGTGAATGATGGGAGAAAGTCCGGGGGCACCACCAGCCGTGTGATTGGCTGCTTCCCTCGAGGCCTGCCCTATAAGGACTGAAGCAGGGGAGAGTGGGGGAGGCGCGGGGGGAGAGAGGAGACGGGAGGGGGCTCAGAGCCTTGTTTGGGATGGAGGGATGGATGGAGGAGGTGGAGGCTTGATAAACTCAGTCGCAGCTCTGCAGACTCTCACTTCTGTCCTGCCCCCGCCCCCACATCCCAGCAGGCCCTGCACCACCACGGTAAGACCTCCACCACCTCTTCTTCCTCACCTGGCTGCCTGTGCGTAAGTGTGATGAAGCTGCCGTTCCTCCTCTCTGCTCCTCTGCTCTGACACTTTAAAAATGTTGCAGCTCCTTCTCTGTCTTTACTTCGCCTCGTCTACCTCTTTTATTTTCTCTACAGTTCCATGATTTCACCTCCTCCATCACCTCCCAGTTTCTTCTCACAGCTCACCTCCTCCAGCACCTCCTCGCTCTCCTCCTTTCTGCTCTTTCTCATGTAAAACTGTGTAAAAGCTATGGAACCTTTTTCACCTCCTCTCCGTTCATTAAGCCTCTCCTCCACCTCCTCTGTGTCCTTCTCTGCTGTGCTCCTCGTGGTTGTAGTGAACAGTGAGAAAGTGGCACCTTTCACCTCCTCTCTCCTCCTCCTGTTGCTCCTCGCGTGTTTTTCCATGTTTCAGGTCGTTGAAACTTTGGTGTTTCTCGTGTGTTTAAAATTGGACTTTTTCTGACTGAAGTTTGGTTCAAACTGAAACTTTAATTGAACATTGATCAGATTAAATCCTCATTGAGCTCTGCAAAGCTCTCCGATCAGCTTTAAATGAATAAGAGAAACCTGTGGACCATTCCAGCCAGCAGGGGGCAGTGACTCCCCCCACAGAGTGAAATTGGTGAAAACTAAAAATACATGAAACATTTCTCATGCTTCTGAAGCATCTGATGTCCCAGAGAAATTTGAAGAACATAAAGAAAAAAAATCAAATGTAGGCTGAAAAATATATATTTAAAAACTGAAATATTGATTAAATACAAAAAGAAAATCAAATATTAACTTGTACTTGAACACAGGTATGGGGAGTGTGTCTGTGTTTTCCATATCATTTCTGAATTTAGTTTTTTGGCACAAACAGGCCTCCGTAGCCTCGTGTGAGGACGAGTGATGTCTTTACTTTTGCCTCTCAGCCGTGTGTGTTTAAAGTTTGAACACACACGGCCTCGTGTGTTTACAGCACACCTGCGGCAGCACAGAGACGTGAAAACAGTTTTTATGATTTTAGCTAAAGATCAAAGCAGATTTTTTTTTCCTTAAAACTTTTTCTACAAATTGAAGAAAGGGAAAGACGTGAAACACACACATGTAGTTGTAGCTGTAAAACCTGTCAGGGCGGTGCAGCAGCGCCCCCTGCTGCTCACAGCCAGTTTGAAATCTGCAGAAAAAATGTTTCATGGTTTAAAAGGTAAATTTGAAAGGTTTGTGTTTCATGCAGCTGTGCTCGCCTCTGCATTAAACATCTGGATGACAGTTAGATGAAATCAGCTGATGCTGCAGGTTTAGTTTGGAGTTTATGCCACAGATGTCGAGCGAAGCTGGCAGGCAGGACTGAGGGCAAACTGAGCCCACGAGCTCTGCTGGAGGGAAAATCAGAAATATTCGATTCCCAGATTCATGACTAAATATGGACAGATGTGAGGTGAGGAGGCGAGGAGACGATGAGGGACACATGGGGAGGGGAGGGAGGCAGAGAGAGCACAGGGAGGGAGAGAGGGCGAGCGAGCATACCAAACACAGGCAGGACTCTGCTTCATGTCCTAATTAGGAAGTTTTCCCAGAGTGCCTCATGTTTGGGGGGGTGCTGCAGCTGGATGATGTGAGGTCCTCGGGCAGGTTTCCCTCTGTGCGGACGATCCATTTTAACCTCACTGCTTCAACAGGAGCGTCTTCTTACCTGCTGAAGGTCATGTCAGCTCACTGCGCCATCTTGTGGTGGAGTGCGGTACTGCAGGGACCTTCAGCCCGGCTCGGTGTGACCTTCAATGCGATGTGTCGAAGTTGCCTTTCCCTGCTCACTTCCTGCTGAAGCTTTAAACTGTCTCCAAAAGCACAAATGAACAAAAATGTCGAGTGGTTGGATCTCCGTCAGAGCCGTGAGCCCTCACAGGCCGCCGCGGCGCTGAGGGCTCAAACAGAATAATGTTGGGATGTGACACATGTGGATGGTTTGAGTGGCGAGCGCTCACACACGCCTGCCGATGATAAGTAATTGAACCTGCGTCTTCTTCTGCCTGCAGTGTGACTCGGTGTCGTAGTGTCGTTGCTCGTCTACAGCGCCCCCTGCAGTCATGTGTGATGACGAGGAGAGCACCGCTCTGGTCTGCGATAACGGATCCGGTCTCTGCAAAGCCGGATTTGCCGGAGACGACGCTCCCAGAGCCGTCTTTCCCTCCATCGTGGGCCGGCCTCGGCACCAGGTACAAACACACACACACACAGGGACATATGCATACAAATGCACAGAAACAAACACACACACACAGAAACAGACACACACACATGCATATACAGATACACAGGGACACACACATACACACGCACAGAAACAAACACACACACACAGAAACAGACACACACACATGCATATACAGATACACAGGGACACACACATACACACGCACATCCAGTTACAAATGTCGGGATTATGACAGTAATATATTATTGAAGAATCAGGGGACAGCGAGGTTAGTGGGCACAGGTGAGTACCAGACAGTAAACTGAGCGTGCTCTGTGTGGTGCAGGGAGTGATGGTGGGCATGGGGCAGAAGGACAGCTACGTGGGTGACGAGGCTCAGAGTAAGAGAGGAATCCTGACCCTGAAGTACCCCATCGAACACGGCATCATCACTAACTGGGACGACATGGAGAAGGTGTGTCTCACACACGCACACACACACACACACATGGACGCGCGCAAACACACACACACACACACACACACACCTGTGTGACTGCTGCTCTGCTCTCTGATTGGTCAGATCTGGCACCACTCGTTCTACAACGAGCTGCGAGTGGCTCCAGAGGAACATCCCACCCTGCTGACTGAGGCGCCACTCAACCCCAAAGCTAACAGGGAGAAGATGACACAGGTACTACATGTACCACAGTAATGCAGTACTATAGTATAGTGCTCTACATGTACTGATAATATATATATATATATATATATATATATATATATAATGTATTGCAGTATGAAAGTACACTACAGTACAACAAACAACAAGATGAAGCAGGTATCCCACAGACTGTAGATAAAAAATGGACATCATGACATCACCCATTAATTTTTTCAAAGTCAGATTTTAAATCTTAAGTTTATGGGTACTGCCGTAGTGGGTTTTTGCTTCAGGAAGTGAACATATTTGGTCAGCGGGTGGAATGCTGAAAGTTATAAGCTAATGCTAGTTTTCTTGGCTATCAGTCTGTATCCACACACTGTACAGGTTTATCACGCAGATACCTGCTAATCAGTAACATACACTCAGCAAACTGGATCTAAGCCTCCTGGGATTATCTGTTAGCACAGTGACCTTACAGCAGCCATGTTACTGGTCACATTACATCATTTAAAATGCTCCAAAAAGCTCCACCAGCACAACACTGGGTCCAGAGGCCCAGTTCATGGACTCCAATTAGCTGAGGCAAAGCCTAGCAGGCAGCTAGCAGCTACAGCCACCTGTGTCACTATCCACCTGTCAGCCAAAGTAACCACGCCCCTAATAATGCAAACTTAATATGATTTAAAAACAGATGTTAAGAAGGGCAAATTATCTACAGAGACCAAACAGTTTGTGCATCAGGCTTTAAAAATGTTTATTTTTGGTGTAAAGTTTCAACGTGGAAGTCTGTGGGGGGCTGACGCACTGCTGCCTCTGCTGGATGCTAAAGGAACTGCAGGTTTTGGATTCTTCTGTCTGTTCCTGGAGGAACACAGATTGATGGTTAACACTAAATATTTCCACGATTTTTTTGTTTTCAGATCATGTTCGAGACCTTCAACGTTCCTGCCATGTATGTGGCCATCCAGGCCGTCCTATCACTGTACGCCTCAGGACGTACCACAGGTTGGACCACACCTCCCACTTTCTCCTTAATCACAATCTCATCTTAGTTTTGGTGGTTTACTCCTGGTCAAAAATGACTCCAAGGTTCCTCACAGTGTTACTGGAGGCCAACTTAATGCCATCCAGAGTAAGAATCTGGTTAGAGACCATATTTCTATGATTTTCAGGGCCAAGTACACTAACCTCAGTTTGATCTGAATCTGCATAGCAGCGAGAATGGCTGCACTGTTTCTAATTATATTTGTTGTCACGGTGACGGATTGAAAACTGTGGGTTTAAAGGTTAAAGTTAAAGGTTATTAATCAAAGTTGTCCTGTTTCTCTACCCTCAAGGTATCGTCCTGGACTCAGGTGATGGCGTCACCCACAATGTGCCGATCTACGAGGGCTACGCCCTACCTCATGCCATCATGAGGTTGGACCTGGCGGGCCGCGACCTCACCGACTACCTCATGAAGATCCTGACCGAGCGAGGCTACAGCTTTGTCACCACCGGTAGGTCACGCCCACTTCCAGGTAATGTCAGAGTCACCTGTGATGATGTTTCTGACCCGGTCTGTCTGTCTGTGTGCCTGCAGCGGAGAGAGAGATCGTGCGGGACATCAAGGAAAAGCTGTGCTACGTGGCTCTGGACTTTGAGAATGAGATGGGGACAGCCGCCACCTCGTCCTCGCTGGAGAAGAGCTACGAGCTTCCTGACGGGCAGGTCATCACCATTGGCAATGAGAGGTTCCGCTGCCCTGAGACACTATTCCAGCCCTCCTTCATCGGTCGGTGCCTCCTGCCTGTCTGTCCCTGTACCTGGTTAGAGTAGAACTCTGCTACTTAATAAAACACTTTTTTTGTTTTATTAATCTGTTGAGTTTGCACTCCTGAATACTTGATCTGATGTGTCCGAACATCTTCAGACCCAAAAAACAAAGACAATCAGCAGATTCTCCAATGCTGACGATCGAGAAAAGCTCAGATTCGACTGTTCGCTCCGTCTTTTGTAACACTGATGGCTGATTGAACCTCTCTAACCCAGCATCTGGTCCTCGGTCCTCCTGCAGGTATGGAGTCGGCCGGTATCCACGAGACCACCTACAACAGCATCATGAAGTGTGACATCGACATCCGTAAAGACCTGTACGCCAACAACGTGCTGTCTGGGGGAACCACCATGTACCCGGGAATCGCAGACCGCATGCAGAAGGAGATCACCGCTCTGGCCCCCAGCACCATGAAGATCAAGGTGAGGCTTGACGACCTCACTGAGGCTCACTCACATTCAGCAGAAAATTAGTTAACTTTTGACCCCTCTCTCAGATCATCGCTCCCCCGGAGAGGAAGTACTCGGTGTGGATCGGCGGTTCCATCCTGGCCTCGCTCTCCACCTTCCAGCAGATGTGGATCAGCAAGCAGGAGTACGACGAGGCCGGACCCTCCATTGTCCACCGCAAGTGCTTCTAAAGGCTGCACCCGGGCCTTCAAGCCCCGCCCCCTTCGCCTTTAGCACAACGTTATTTTAGCCTGCACTGAGCACCCGCTAACAGACCCCAGATCAGACACAGAAATCAGGCCCGCAGGGACGACAGGAAGTCAGAGCGCTCAACAGCGTTAACTTCAGAGGACAGAAAGTGATGTCATGTTTGTTTTTGAAGAACTTCCAGAAAGTCAAACATCCTCCCTCTCTGCTCACCTTCAAACTGTGAATGTGCCGCTTGCCCTCTGCAACCCCACCACCCCACATTCCACCTGTGGCCCCGCCCCCTCTGAGCTCCATGTTGGTGCTGTTTCCTGTCAGAAAGTGCGTTTTTATTTTTGATGAATAAAGCTTGAATGTTGCCCGCTGGTGTCGTCTTCTATCGATCACATTCACGCGGCGCTCTGATGATGTCACACGGTGTATGATGATGTCACTGCTGTTGACCTGTGGGTAGGTGTGACCTCGTGGTGCTGTCTGTATTAGTAACATTTGACAAGGTGGTGATGTGAACGTGGAAGTGGCGGTTGAATGAACCCAGGAAGACAATAAAGCGCTCTCATACCTGAACGGCGTCGCTCTTTTATTTCACCTGAGCTGAACTTTGTTGTCATAGCAACCAAAGCTGATTAAGAGTGAAGCAGATAAACAGTAAAACTGAAAATAAGTGAACTTTACTGAACTCAGCAGTGGGAACAAGTCCTGGGGGATGTACTGCCACCTGGTGGTCCGTGCTGGAACTGCAGCTGCTGACAGTAAAGACTTAAACATTTCAATACAGCTTTATTAAATAATAAAGATAAATCAAGTGGACCAGTGTGGCAAAGCCGTAATGATCCGTTTGGCAAAATAAAATCAGTTGGGCATTTTTATCGGCCTTCAGACAATAATTGTGATTTCTACAGTTCCGGACGCGACAGGCATGAACAAAAAAGCTTTATTAGTGTAAACATTAACGACCAGCAGACTGCATAACCCCTTCCTGCAGACCCACCCGAGACAGGTGTTCATCCTAGAGTGCAACCAGGGTGGGCGGAGCCTGAGACCCACTGAAGAGACGAGACCTCATTCAGCTCCGACATTATAATCTTCGGTAAGCAGGACTCTATTAGTCTCAAAAGAAACAATTTGGGCCCATTATCAGCTCATGTACATCCCCGTGTAAAAAATCTTGGTTTCATTTTTGATTCCACTCTCAAGCTGGACAAGCAAATAAATCCAGTCGTTCGTGGCAGTTTTTTCCAACTCAGGAGCGTTTCTAAACTAAAAAATATCCTGTCATCTAAAGACCTGGAAACTGTTATCCATGCTTTCATATCGTCACGTCTTGACTATTGTAACTCTCTCTATTTAGGCATCTGTCACTCGAGCCTGTCACGCCTGCAACTTGTTCAAAATGCAGCCGCAAGGCTCCTGACGGGCACTAGAAAGAGAGAGAATGTTACCCCGGTACTCGCATCTCTACATTGGCTACCACTTAAACATAGAATCGATTTTAAGGTTTTACTATTTCTTTTTAAAGCTCTCCATGGTTTGGCTCCAGGTTACATTTCAGATCTTAGCCTGCACCGACCCACTCGATCTCTGCGCTCCTCCAGTCAGATGGTTTTATCCGTTCCACGCTCCCAGCTCAAATCTAGAGGTGACAGGGCTTTCTCCATTGCCGCCCCGAGACTCTGGAATAGTCTTCCCCCTTCATAAAATCCTCTTCATCCTTGGAAGTCTTTAAATCGAATCTCAAGACCTACTTATTTTCCAAGGCTTTCGGATCTCTTTGATATCTTTTTTATTCTGTCTATTTGGTCTCTCATCTTATTGGATGATGTTGCATGTGTATATACGTTATGTTCACATATGTGTGCTTGTGTGTGAATGTGTACAGTTTTGTATATGTATGTGCATATTTGCATGTACATTATATGCTATATACTCTTACGTGTCTTACAATTCCTTTTTAAAATGTTTTCTTTCTACTTTAATTCTTTTATTATATCATCCCTCAGTTCAGCACTTTGGCCGACACTTGATGTCTTTTAAATGTGCTGTATAAATAAAGATGACTTGACTCCTAACAAGACCAGGTTTCCTCCAGAAGGTTTGCCAGTTATCTATGAAGCCCACATCGTTTCTGGGACGCCACTCAGACAGCCAGCAGTTTAAGGAGAACATGCGGCTAAACATGTCACTGCTGGTCTGATTGGGGAGGGGACCAGAGAAAACTACAGAGTCCCACATTGTTTTAGCTCTGGCCCCTGGAAGACAGTTGACCATGGTTGCCGGTGTCTCTAGCTTCACATGTCGGGGCGGCTGTGGCTCAGATGGTAGAGCAGATCAGCTGATCGGAAGGTCGGTGGTTCGATCCTTGGCTTCCCCAGTCTGCATGCCAAGTAGCCTTGCCCTCCAGGTTCATCGGAGTGTGAATGCGTGCGAATACAGGTTAGGTTGCACTCGTGTATATGAGTGGGTGTGAATGAGGCATGTTGTATAGAGTGCTTTGAGTACTCCGGGAGAGTAGAAAAGCGCTATATAAGAATCAGTCCATTAACCATGTCTGAGAACAGAATCACCAAATGATGATGATCCTAACACAGACGCTCTCGTACAAACTCATCTCCCTCTGCAGGACTTCCACAGGTCCTGCAGAGGGAGATGAGTTTGTACGAGAGCGTCTGTACTCGCTGCTGCAGCGCTAAGAACAGTGTTTTTAAACAAGTGCAACCGACGCTGCTCACAAACGGGCTCGTGTCTTTGAGTATTAGTGTCAGGTTGCTGCCATCACACCCCTCAGTCACACACCAAATGCTCGAATACTTCGTAGCAGGAGGGCTCCAACCATCGCCACCGTTTAGTTTCTGTCCCACAGAGCCGCAGTTAGAGTGCAGAAATCCTCCAAACAAAGTGAAGCGTCAGCCTGAAGATGGTACTGCGTCTTTCTTTTTCCTCTCAAAGCAAGTTTGTGTGAGAAGTTAAAGATCTGAGCAGTCTGGGTTTGAGTGGGTGGAGCGATCAGAGTGGGTGGGTGGAGCGATCAGTTTCAGACACTTTTAATCAAAAAACAGACACATACAGGTGCTAGAGCAGCAGAGTGTTTTATTACCAAAAAGTTAAAAACAGCAGTCAGGTCACAGTTTGTCAAAACGTCATCAGCAAAAAACAGTCACACAACAGCTCAACAAGAAAACATCTGCTGGCGCACACACTGAGAAGTCCTCCAGCTGCGGGGCGCTTTGAACGCACCACGAGAGAAACATCAGAAAATAATTTCATCTGCAAGAAGTTTAAAAGGGCCCGCTGTGAGCGCCACGCCAGCCAGCGTTACACGACACACACCGGTGAGCCTGCAGCGCCCCCTGCTGTCTGCCACCCCTTACATGGCACCCCACTCGAGGTCAAAGGTCAGAGTAGCTTATGGCGTGAACGGTCTCGCCTAAAATGACAGAGTGTTAAGAGTCTCCTCACAGTTTCACATCTGCAGCAGCGAAGAGCTCAAAGAATGACTTTCACCTCTGACCAAACCTCACAAGACTGAACCGCCACAGCCAATCAGAGTGTCAGGGAAGCTGCCTAACAGGAAGTAAGGTCACAGCCAAGCTTGGTGGATATCAGGTGACTACCGGGGGCGCCTTAGCGCTGCGATCAGCGGCCCAGCAGGACGGGTGCGGCCTGACAGGCAGGACTCGGGGCAAACACTGCACAGGTGACAGCGCAGCTTCAGGTTTTATTCTGAAATCCACATCAGGATTTCCTGTCTTTAAGCTCAGAGGTGGACGCGCGAGGCATTCAGGGTCAGAGATGGCAGCAGGATTTCAGCACTGAAACTAAGCTGTGGCGGTTAAAGGTCATTTTTAGTCTGAGTGAAGCGTGGAGAGACTTCGTCCTTGAGAGCGCCAACGCTTCAACGTTCACGTTTTCCAGGCGAGGCACTCGCTCACGTCTGCTCCCAGTCCATCTTTCATTTAAAAACATCAAACTGCGTCTCAAACGGCTCGCTGGCAGTCGCCTCGACGGGAGCTTGGCCCACGCTGGAACTTGGCACAATCTGGGTCTCTGCAGACGCCATTTTCACAGCGCTGCTGTGACGGCAGCATCAGCTGAGGTTAGGTCTCAGTAAGCTTTTTATTAACTGCCCAATCAGAGCAGCTCACTGGCCTGAGATCACCCCCCCATCTGCAGTGGCTCAGCAGCAAAAAAAACAAAACAAACAACAACAAAAACACCAAAAATTAAAAGTGTTAAAAGTTTCCTGTAAATTTGACATCACAACGTGTCAGCAAACACCGGCGGTGCGTTCACAGTTTCCTCTTCAGAATAAAAGCCTGCCAGTGCTTCCTGTCTAAACCCTTAAGTCCAGCAGGTTAAGCCGCAAGTCCCTGAACACGACGTGTCTGCACACCTGAGGGGACAAAAGAGGACGGGTTACAGGTGATTCAGAGTCGGGGCTGAACACAGGACGCGGTATCCTGACAATGAGGTCGACCTCGGCGAGGGTCTCACCGTGAAGAGCGGCGGCTCCTTGGAGTGAGGATGGAAACCTTTCAGCTTGCAGGCAGAAACTTCGGACATCCCCAGGTTGGTCAGCCTGAACACACCTGTGCTGGGGGGGGAGACAGGCGGAGCGACATTAGCGGGCTGAAAGGCCTCGTGGGAAATCGGCATACATGCGTGCTCCAGTGACAGACTTACTCGTTGTGTTTTGGCGCGCAGACGATGGCGACGGCTTCCGGCAGCATCAGTTGATATGAGCAGTGAGTGTGGAGGTCGACGCTGGACAGGAAGGCCGTCTGAGTGGGATGAGTCTGAACACAGAGGTCAGAGGTCACACACACTGAACTACAACCCTGACTGAAGTAGGGCTGCCACAAACGATGATTTTGATAGTCGACTAGTCACCGATTATTTTTGCGATTAGTCGACTAATCAGATCATCATCCACTGGACGTAAAACTACAGCTTATTGCACCAGCAGCATCTGCTCTTATATAACTATCATTAGCTTACAGCTTTAAGTGTGTAAGGTGCTAACTAAAAATAAAGACAAGATGATAGTTTATTATATTATTTATTATATTATAATTTTAATGAAATTTGCAGATTGTTTCGGTGAAGTTTAATAAACTCCTTGCTATCTAAAATATAACAGGACACCGGAGTAAATTCTGGAGCATCTCACACTTCTGATAATCAGCTGTCTGCTTGACGTTTATTCAGCTGTGTAAAAACTATAACTTTAATCTCAGCCAAACCGATTTACTCAGGAACAAATAAAATACAAAAAAAAAGCCAAACAATAACATTTTAAGTTATCTAAGTGACTCATATATATTTAACCTGAGTAGTGAAAGATGGCGGTGGGTTTGAAAACAATTTGCCGGGAGTCCGGTGTTCTCACGGCTCTAGTGACCTAGCCCCCGGCTAGCTATCGAGCTAGTGGGTAACAGACGTCTCCGAAAACGTCGGAGCGCTTTTGAAAATATGTGGTGTCCTGATAAACTGAGCAGATATTTGAGGTTTACACAGCTACATTCTTACCTGAAAATATGTTAAACGTTTATTTTGTGACCCAGAAAGAATAATAAGAGTAATATTAAAACTAACTAGCTACCGCCATTGTTGGAAACTGAGCTGGGCCGCGCTATGAATTCTGGGACACAGCTTCTTCTTCTTCTTCTTCGGGGTTTAACGGCAGCTGGCATCCTTGTACATGCAGTGCTGCCATCTTCTGTTTCAGTCCGTTATTACACTCTTAAATCCTGCTACTTATTCCGGCGTCTTTTGGGATCTTACAAAGCTTCAAACGACACGTCGACTATTAAATCAGTCGTCGACGATTTTGATAGAAACGCTGGTTTTCTCAGGAACGTGTGCTCGCTTACAGCACTTGTGGGGACTTGATACCAAACCACTCACCAAAAGAGGCCCCGAGTGAGGCATTTGTGAGGACATTAACCAGACGGGTAACCTTACAGTTTATTTTAGTGTCGCACTGTTTCTGTTCTCACAAACTGCTGTTGCTACGAAGAAGGTTAACTGCATCTCTACAAGAGCCAATCATGGAGCTCCAGGACCTCCTCCAAGCCCCTCCCCCCAGCTTGCATGCTTACGTGGATCCAGCCCAGCGTCAGCAGGTGATGCTCATCCTGGAAGCTGAACAGCTCCTCCACGTTCTCCATGTCGCAGAAATCCGGGCCGGCGGTCTGTTTGGGGACTACGACGTGAGTCAGCGTGAACTCGTTGTGCGTCTGAGAATGAGAGAGAGGCGGGGCTTGGCTGGTGGTATATGACTGAAAATGGGTGAGGGCGGGACAGGACGTGCGTTTCGCTCACCAGCTGTCCGCAGAGGACGCCGCAGGTCTCGATTCCTCTGGCCGTGTTTGACCGGGCCAGCGAGAGGAAACTCTGAGTCAGCCCTTTGGGAATCAGGACTCGCCTCAGGCCCTCCACCCTCTCACCTGTACACAAACACACCTGGTTTAAGAGGGCGTAACGTCTGTGTGGAGGTCTGATTGAACCTTTTGCACCGCATACGACAGGTACGCAGTAAACGCAGGTAAACGGAGTGACTGTGTACTGACTCTGTACTCCAGCCAGCGTGGCGGCGGGTTGGCTCACAGGGGCAGGCAGTCTGTTTCTGTTAGGGTCTGCCCCCAGGGATCGTATGCTGTTTTTGATTGGCTGCTGGGACAGACGGGAGCCGTCTGTCACCTCAGGCACTTTGGTCTGAACCTGCAACACAAACATGAAAGACACAGTCAAACTACACAGTACTCACAGTACTGGGTAGTCTGAGCCAGTATTACAGTACACCAGTACTTCACAAGCTAATCTGTTAGTAGGCAGGCTAACGTTAGCTCAGAGTCAGGTTAGAGTTTAATCCTGAGTGTAAAGCTGGTCGACCTTAGCTTCCCTGCTAACACCAGCTAGCTGGTTAGCTTTAGCTAGTTCTAACGTCAAAATGAGACACGAGTGTTAGTTTGTGTTGAGCCGGTCATTTACTGGACTCTCTTTGTAAGCTAATGCTGGCTAACGTTAGCTAGTGTTGCTCCCTGTGGACGAGGCAGGTCCGTACATGAAGGTTGTCCTGCTGCCAAAGGCACTGCAGTATGAAACAAAACATCGACGCAGCTTCCGCATCGAGAAGATTAAGCCAGCGAGAAATTCCTTAAGCCTGTACTATGAAGAATACGCTACCTTTTGCTCCGCCTCCACTCCTCTCTTATTGGCCAGCTCCTGGCGTCTCAGCTGGTCCTCGAAGTAGCGAAACTGTTCCGATTCAATCTGCATGCGTCGCAGAGCGGCGACGCGCTGCCTCTCCTCCTCCAGCAGCAGGAACCTTCTCCTGTCCTCGTCCAATAGGGACAGCTGCTGCAGCTGCTGGCCACACCCGTGCACCACGACCGCCGCCTGGCTCTGAGGAAACAAAGATGAGCTCGTACAGGTGGCTGCGGCGAGTTCACCTAAAATAAACGACTACTAGTCTGAACATCACTGTAGGAGGTCACCTCTGACAGGCGTGTCACACCCTAACCTTCACCTGAAAGACAGGTGGGATGGACTCACCGCGCAGAGGCCGTTCCCCTGGATCGTTCCCATACCGAGCGCTCCTCTGATCAATTATCAATACTGTGAAAACTCACTCACCTGGGCTCTGAGGTATTCGCTGTGTTCCCTGCTGTATTTCTCCTCCAGGCGCTTCTTCAGCTCGTCTTTACGGGGAAACGCCACCTCCTGAAGTTTCTGCATAGACAGAACAGGTCACAGCAAAGACACCAGGACCAGGTGTGGTTCTGCAGCAGGAACACCTGAGGAACCGCAGCTGGAGCACCAAAAACAGCATAAATGTACGAGTGTGACTTTACAGAGGTCACTCTGGGTCCACCTGGACTCAGGAGGATTCATGATGTAGGGCTGGCGTGATGAGGGGGAGGGGCCAGATGGAGGCAGTCCTTCACAGCCACAACAACAAGACAAAGATTTGAAGTCTGGTTTAAGGACTGGACACGTTTCCAGCGACGTCCAGCGACCACTTATAAAAACGTCTTCCACCAGCCGAGCCAACTTTACACCGATGAACGAGTTTAACTACGTCAGCCACCATTGTGTCGCCTACTTAGAAACATCACATTTAAGAATAAACCAAGGAAACGCTGACACACGCGCTCAAAACAAAAACAGGAAGGAACAAATACGACGAGACGGGCGGAAATGGTCGCCCTCGCCCGCCATCTCCCAGACCGATACCCAGAAATTCAACTTTTAAAGTTCAGTGAAATCCAGCTGTTATGTTTCTGCTCTTTAAGCTCCAGCTGTGGCAACTGCACGAGTTCCAGATGTTTCCTGATGTTTCTGCTGCACGATCAGTTTTCTAGAATCTTCCAGGGATGAAAACTTTCGTGTTTCTACCATGATAAAAACGGTCGTGACTTTTCTGACGCAGCCGTGAAAGCGTGAGCTCAGCATCAGGACAGATGTTTCTACACGACGGCGGCGAGCCTGCTCGCAGCGACTAACACGGCACTTTTAAGCCAGCTGATTAACGAACAAGTATCTGTCTCAGCTCCAACCCACCAGACACTCTCACCTGAACACTAACACCCCGCCCACCAGCTTCAGCCAACAGGATCTCAGTCGAAACATCCCCGAGCACAAATCGAGCAGGAGATCTGGAAACTTGTTCATGTGTTAAACATGTGGAGTGACATCTCCATCATCCTGCTAACAAACCACAGACTCGATGTATGAGCCAGATCTGTGTCAGCAGTGCACA
The DNA here is from genome assembly GCF_057382275.1 of Copadichromis virginalis. Lineage (NCBI taxonomy): Eukaryota > Metazoa > Chordata > Actinopteri > Cichliformes > Cichlidae > Copadichromis > Copadichromis virginalis. Next base: position 31,689,894 of record NC_140625.1, read on the forward strand.
GCGTTTAATCCTGGTTCAACTCTGAGCCTGACTTTTTAAAACTCCACCACATCCCAAGATTAAAAAAATAAACAGTGCATGGTTAGTCTGGCCTGAAGCCTCAGCTGAAGCCTCTTCATGGGCAGAATCGATGCACCAAAGGTTGTTAAGTACCAACAAGAAACAGGCCCACAGATCTGGAGATTTGCTAGCGTGGAAAACAACTCAGACAAGAGCGACAGACTGAAGGCTGCTCTGAGAAAGACGAGCATCATAGCGCTAACAGAAGCTAACTGCCACTGTGTTGTCCACAAACTGCTAACGACAAGCAGCCTGGAGAATATCTACCGACATCTGAGGACAAACCACCACATCTCAAATGATGAGTTACAACCATCGAGCCAGATTTTAAACCAGCATGGCAGCAGGAGCTAGCTGGATGTAGCTGGAGCTACCTGGAGCCATCAGAGGCCAAAGGAAGCTAACAGCTGCTAGCTGGAGCGACCTAAAACACTTACAGGAGGAGGTGAGGGGAAAGCTGCAGCACAGCGAGCAACAACCTGAGCAACAGGAAGCTGGGAGTGATAACACACAGGCTGATTGGGTGATTGTCTGCAGCTGGTGGGGAAACAAACAAAGACAGGAAGTAGAAGTGGCTCAAGAGCAGGCAGGTGAGCGTCTTCAAAATAAAACAGGAAGTTCATAACGATTGTTACCTTCATGATGAAGTGTTTCTCGGGGATGGCAGTGCACTGCTGGTAGTCTCTGTGAGCGGGCAGCTTCTCTACAAATAGACTGAAAGACAGCGGCCGTCACATCACATGCTGTGCGAAACACCAAGCAGCCCTGCCCCCAACGCCACTAAGCCTCACGTGATAAACTTGGTGTAGAGGACGTAGGCGTTCTCCAGGCTGCCCTCCTCCAGGTAAACCGCCGCCATGCGCTCCATCTCCACGCCCGAGCGGAAGTAGCGTCTGGGCGCGATGTCCTCGTTGATCTCCACGCAGCATCCCATCTTCCCCAGCGCTCGGACGCGTTCCGCCGCCGTCAGCGACACGTCTGTGTAGTCGGGCTCTGCTGCCAGCTTCTTCTGTGGAAGAAAGTGTTTGTCAGAGAAGAGCAAAGATGGCAGCAGCCTCTAAAAACATCAACATGAGCACCAATGATTTCAGTTTGGAACGGTCATCGATGCTCAGAATGACCCTTCAGAGACCCGTGTCCCTCAGAGACCCGGGTTTGAGGAGGCTTTCTCTACGGCTCGACCACTAAGTAAAATAAAATATCTCAGTGAAAGATTTTAAAAGTGTGTTCTGTTTAATAGCAGGTGACGAGCTTAAGGACACGAAACTCATTAACCGACATTAAAAACTCTGAATGGCGTCACAGCTGAGCTGATGTGTTTTTCAGGCAGGAAACTGAGATTTCCCGTCCCCGCTGGGAGCCTGAATGCAGCGTTTGTTGCTCAGCTCATTAAGATGACGGCGCCAGTCGGAGCGCCGAGAATAAGAAGACCTCTGTGCACCGAGCCGACACAGAAACAACCCCACTCTGTCTCACCTTTGATCTGATGTTTTATATAAAACTTTGTTCTTACTGATCAGGAAGCATTTTGTCTTTTACTTCTAATTTTATTCTAATCTGATTCTGATTTTATATGTAATTTTATTTTATTACAACTCTTTTTTTTCTTTCACTTTTTTAATCACACTCGTTTCATTTTATTTCATTTTTAGTTAAATAATTAAATGACAAAAATAAAGTAAGAGACGTGATTTTCAGCATCCAGGTAAAATGATGCAGTCGTTGTAGACCTCAGCGCGTGCTGGTAGTCGTGTCACTGTTGTGTTGTAAAGCTGTTATGATGCGTGTTTTTCTGTCCCCACATTGTGAGTAACAAGAACACGTGTGGGTCCCCACAGCATCAGTAAAACACACACACACACACACACTCAGTACTTACCAATGTGTTTAAGCTGAAGCCTTGTTCCATTGTGTGTGTGTGTGTGTGTGTGTGTGTGTGTGTGTGTGTGTGTGTGTGTGTGTGTGTGTGTGTGTGTGTGTGTGTGTGTGTCTCAGCGTGTGCGTGTCACTGGTCGGCCCACGGCCGGCTCGTCCATCTGCCACCTCCCATGATGCTTCACTGCGGGGGAGACAGAAAAACAAGATGAGCAGCTTTGAAACGCCACATATGGGGGGAATGTTCCTTTAAAGCTGTTTTATTTCCCATCAGCCCCTCATCACCATCATTATCATCATCATGCCTGCCTGTCCTTCAGCTTGGTCCACAGTTACCGTGGCAACCAGCGACTAACCATGAGGTGACTCAGCCGCTCTTAAACCGATGAAGACAAGGCGAGCTCCCACTCCTCACAAGCTTCTGTGTCCAAACAAACAGCTCTGATCACGCCACTGTCACCGTGGCAACAGTTGCACCTGGCTGGAAGTGCTTCGAAAGAACAAACTCGCCCCGATTTTCATTTATAACCATTCACAGGTGAGACTCCAGCCCCACCAACTGTCCATCCTACCATTACGCTCAGCAGAAGCTCAAAGTCCTCCATATTGGTCTGACGGCAGTCCTGGATCAGTTCTGGAGGCTCACCTGCAGCAGATGAACACCTGGAGGAGAGGAGGCCCTGATCCAGGGGATCCTCATGGGCAGGTATAGAGAGCCTGTCGCAGGTTACGAGGGACTCACCTCCACCTGGGCCAGTTAAACTCGTCTCTGTGTCTGAGGATCAAACTGAACTGCTCCTGACTCCGCTCACATCAGCTGATACACATCAGACCTGTCGGCGTCGTTTCCGTCAGCCAATCAGAACTCAGTGCTTGTAACGCAGGTGTGACGAGTTGAACCAGCTCGGCCTCATTCAGATCGTTCAGGTGCTGACGAGCCAGCGGCGACACATCGACACCTGCAGACGACCTGAGGTAACCTGACAGCAACGACGATGATGATGATGCCATGCAGGTGTTTAAAGGTGAACACCTGCATGGAGTCCCCTGAAACATGTGATTTAAGGTGGACATGTCTGTGAGCGCCTTAAATCTAGATGTAAACCTAAACACAGGTTTGCTTTCAGGCTGCTGTGATGTCACAGCTGGACACACCTCAATTAGCAGATCAATTAATTGATTTATTTTTCAAAATAAAAGCTTGTTTTAAAAAAGCTCAGTGACTGAAATTAAAAATTAAACTTTTATTTCTTTGTTTTGGGTTCATTGAGTCTCTATTTTCAAAATAAAAGTTGACAGTCTTTATCTGCTACGTCACAGACTTTCAAACTAAAGTTTGAAGGCTTCAACATGTCATTACAAGATTTATCGATAAACCAAAGGCTGATCAGCAGGTTCACTGATTAGTGATTGGTTTAAAAATGAGCTGCTGGGGAACCAATAGACAGCCCTGTTTTAACTTTAGCATGAAAACATCTGGAAACAGCTGCTTTCACCTGATGATGACGTCTACAGGTCCTGATCAGCTCGATAAAGAAAATGATTGATTTACCGGCTCGGTGTCGGCGTTCAGCCCGCAGTCCGGCTGCATCCCGCGATCACACATGGAGCCCGGCGGCGGAGGATGAACCGGATCCAGGGCGGTGCGGACCGGTCCAGCTGCGGGACAGATGTGAGAAACGGATGAAAGCTCCGGAGGATGCCGCCGCTCCACACCAACTACCCGCGGAGATGGTAGCCGCAGAGATCGTCTCTGAGATCGAGATGACTCACTCGCACTTTACGGTGTCACCGCGGCGGGTGTGACCTCTGTGCACATGCGCAGAAAGCCCCCACAGAGAGCAGGAGAACAGCGGGAGGTCTCACTCAGACAGAGACCCGGCAAACATAATCAAATGATGTCATCAATAATAATGACGCGAACAGATTGGTTGTGACAGACATCCATCACAGAACATCCGGGGCCTCAGCAACAGAAACCATCCGAAACACCTTCAGCACAGCAGGTGAGACTCTTTCAGAATAAAGGACACCGTTTCAAATGTTTCTGAGCAGAGCTGCTTTAAAGCTCGACATGTTGCCTTTATCACAGCGGGTCTCACCGGAAGTGGAGCGGTGCAGAGCGAGGGTCCGAGAGCACCTGTGATCAGGTGTGTGCGGATGTTTATCGCCCTCTTCTGGACTCTGATAATCACTGCTGATGTTTTCAAGTTTGATTTCATATGAAAACATTCAAACCGCCTGGTGATGCTCTGAGTTTACCTGCCTGTCTGTTCTTCCGGCTCCTCCTCCTGCTCCTTCGGCTCCTCCTCCTGCTCCTCCTCCTTTGTGCCTCGGGCTCTTTCTGATGTCTCAACATCAGCAGGTAAAGTACACAAAGTTCTCTTTGCAGCCTACAAAATAAAAGCACCGGGTCTGACAATGAAGCAAAAGTTCTTCTGTTGGGAAGAAAAGACCACATGAGATCACGTGCGCGCCCTCCGAGTGTCACGTGGAAACGGGAAGCCGTCCAGACTCAGCTACGTTTTCTGGTGTGTTTAGTAATAAACTGAATGAAGTGAAACAGCAAGAGACTCTTATTCTGAAAATGGATCCGGATGTGTTATTGCTGATGTGTCGGACCATGACGTGCTCAGGTGTGTTCGTGCCGTCATGGGGATGGTTTACTCGGAGGTAAGAGCGCGCTTTGTTTCCCTCTTTTCTCTGCTAAACAAACACGTTTAATCCTGGTTTTAACTCTTTACTCCGAAAGGCTCATGCGCGCTCTTCCGGTTCGGGCTGATTTCTCGTGCACACACACTTGAGTTTCAGGTAAAGCTTCACTTGAAACAAACAGACAGGTAGAAGTTTAATGACCTGGCGTCACTCCGACAACAAATATGAAGACAGACACGAAAATGACTGCAGTACTGCAAGGATATCACAGCAACACAAGTACTGCAACACACTGCGAGAAAATGACTGCAAATATTCAGAAAACTACCAAAAACAGGAAAATGAGAAGAAATGAAGATAGCAAATGTTACACAATCGTTTTATTGAAATAATAATAACAATAATAATAATGAGAAACTGGTGGGATCTAATTTTTTACATGTTGAGAATCAGCCAATCAGAAGAAAGCGGTCTTAAAAGGGGAGGAGCTTGAGTGAGTGAGATAGGAGCGGAATACTGGACGGACCGGGCTGTTCCTGATCAGCTGATAAGGAGCTTAACTCATGTAATTCCTCCTCAGCCGGCCTGCCAGGCAGCGTACGAGGGCGACGTCCGTAAGTTGTACTTCCTCCTGAAAAATGACCCCGCCCACCTGAATGTTCAGGAGGTGCACACCGGGGACACACCCCTCATTGCTGCCTGCCGCCACGGTCACCTGAATGCGGTCACATACCTGCTGGACAACAAGGCCAACAGCCAGCTGACCAATAAGGTGCCTTTCCCTGATGATGTCATCATGTTGGTTAGCGAGCTGTGTTACTGATCTGTGTGTGTCTGTGTGTGTGTGTGTGTGTGTGTGTGTCACACATCAGAAACAGAGGACGTGTCTCCACTACGCCTCCAAGAGGACGTTCTCACTGCTGGATTATCTGATGATCACCATCCTGATGCCCATCCTGCTGCTCGGATACTTCATCATGGTACGGCCAATCAGCAGTCTCTCTCAGTGTGACATCATACAGGTAAAGCACAGTCTGATCTGCTCACCGGTGTTTCTGTGTTGCAGCTGCAGAAACAGAGGAAGAACGTGGCTCTGATGGAGGCCGTGCTGAGCACTGACGTCAGCGTCGACGCTGTCGACTACGTGCGTGAACGGGAGCTTAACGCGGTTTAATTTGAAAATCTCAGGCCACTTCCTGACAGTAAAAAGGTGTTTTGTGTGCAGAAGGGGAACACGGCTCTTCATTACGTCTGTGAGAGAAAAAGTCATCGCCTGGTTCCTCTGCTGCTGCAACGAAACGCCAAACCCAACATCAAGAATAACGTGCGTACAGACGCGCAGCACGCCGTGACAAGACGCTTTCCGTGACCCGATAACACGTGTGTCTGCTTTTACAGAACGGAGAAACCCCGCTGGACATTGCCACCAGACTCAAGTTCCAAAAGATCATCAACATGCTGAGGAAGACGGAATGAAGTTTTCATTCATGCGGACAGCAGGGGGCGCTAACACCCGATTCCTCCGCCTTCTATGCTGACGATGCTAGCATCTCAGAGAGACCTCCTAGCATGCAGCGTTTTCTTTGCTAACCACTCACCTGTCGGGCTACAAGCTAGTTTCCACTTCCAGGTTTTGTACCGAGCTAGGCTAACAGTCATTTTTCTTGTTTTGTAAGACATAAAATTAACTGAATGTTGCAATTTATCAACTAAAAAGAAAAAACAAACTTTAGAAATTCTCGCCCCATCTTTACGTTACATTTTGCTAATAGCTTTGCCTCATTTTTTAATCTTTGTGCTAAGCTAGGCAACAGTATTTGAGAGCTCGCCGTTTATCTGTAGTTCTTATACTGTCAGCAGAGGTGTGCTTTGGGACTGTTACACGAACAGGTATAATAATAATAAAAGTGTCAACATGAAATGAAGCGGGTGATGAAACATTTCAAAGTAACATTTTTATTTCTGAATAAACTTGTAAACTACATTGAAACTCTCCAGCTGTTTGTTTTACTTTACCTTTCAGATTTCCATGGTAAAGGTCACGACTACTAAAACTTTCAAATTAAGAGCTGTCAGACAAAAAAGGAGGAATGAAAACAAGCTGTGGTCGTAAAATGGTTTTATTTAGGAAACACCATCATAATGAGTAAAAATGGTTACACAGCAAGTTAAAAAACGCACACAGGTGACTGAAACTGCAGATTCACTTCTTATTCTCACATCCACATTTTCACAGTTTGTCCTCAGGACGAGTGTCTCCATGCTAAAAACAGGAAGTAGCAAAAAGAAGCTGCACTGACCAACACACAGCTCTGGTCCTACACATTCAACCTGACGTGCTGCTTCTGAGCAGAGCACCCCGGGGCTCGCCGTGCGACCTGTTCACACGCTGAATGTTAGATTGTGACACAAATAGTTACCTGAAGCGTGACAACGCTGCTCTCTCATTGGTTCCCAGCAGAAGTGAGTCAAACTGCAGGAGAACGCGGTCCATGAAAACGCTTCAGAGTGACTGTTCATTTAAACATGCAGCAGCGTGCTTCGATCGCCTTTAAAGCTGCAGGTGATATGACAGGTCCAGGCAGGGAGGGCGGGACAGAAACATCCTGCTGCAGGAAGAAGTGTCAAAACTCAGTCTCCATAAAACCATAAACCACGCTGCAGCGGGCGGCGTCCGCTGCTCTCGCCCTCTATCGGTACTCCTGCAGCAGCTTCAGCACAGCAGGAAACATCTGCTCCGGAGCATCCAGCCCCCAGATGAAATCCAGATGTTCCCAGTGCTCAATGTGCTGATGGTACACCAGGTTAGGGACCTGCAGACACACAGCTGTTATCCGGGCTGGCCCCTCCACCTGTTTCATTAATGATCAGATTCGAGGACACGCCCCCGCCGTACTCCATCATCGCCTAATGTGAATAAATCTCGTAGGTAATGCTCACCTGAGTGAGGAGGACTGCCACATCTTTTGGGTCCGCCAGCGTATCCTGTCCCCCTGAAAACAGAGCGGTGGGAACCTTCATGTCCTGGACACGGTACTCGGGGGGAGTGGACTGCAGAGGGGACACAAGGAGGACACGGAGACCGTAAGCGAGGGACCAGGTGATATTTCAGAGTCTGTAGGAGTCCCTGCTGTGCTGTGGACTCACCTGGTTGTAGTGTTTCATGTTTCCTGCTGCTCCGAAGTCAAACGCCACCAGTCTTCCTGTGTGGACGGCCTGAATACAGGAAACTTTATTAACACCTGCCCCATGTACAGGCACACCAGAGCAGAATGAAAGCTACAAAAATTAGTACCAATAATCCATCCATTCGCTTCCACTTATCCTTTTCAGGGTCGCTGGAGCCTATCCCAGCTGTCATAGGGCGAGAGGCGGGGTCCACCCTGGACAGGTCGCCAGTCTGTCGCAGGGCCAACACACAATCGCTCTCACATTCACTCCTATGGGCAATTTGGATTCATCAGTTAACCTATCCCCACTAACTGCGTGTCTTTGGACTGTGGGAGGAAGCCAGAGTACACGGGGAGAACACGCAAACACGGGGAGAACACGCAAACTCCACACAGAAAGACCCCGGCCTGAAGGTGGAATTGAACTCAGGACGTTCTTGCTGTGCGGCAACAGTGTTAACCACTGTGCTGCAGAAGTACCAATAATAGTGTACTAAATATAAAACAGGGTCATGTGACCCAGGTTCAGCCAATCAATATTAAAAGCAATGAATAATAATCCGTGTGAGCATTTCTCAAAGAACAAAATGAAATATTCAAATGAGCTCTCGTTTACTGAACCAAAAACATTAAACACAAACCAAGAGGTGGCATGTGGACACACACTGTGGACACACACTGTGGACACACACTGTGGACACACACTGTGGGCTGTATTTGCAGAGCAACATCAAGGTCCCCACATGTACTCACAGGCAGGTATGAGTGTGTGTGTTACCTGGGACCAGTGGATCATGTTCTGGACTGAGGTCCCAGCCGGGCAGTGAGTGGTGTAGACCGGAGTCCGAGTCTGAAACACAGCCATGTGGCCTTCATCACAAACAGACTCTAATTATCTTCAGAAAACTTCAGATGTTTCTGATTAACGTCCAGGTGTGCCCGTTCGGTCACCACCTGCTTCCCAGCGAGACACGAACCATGTTGAGGTTTTTCTCATCGAAGCCGCAGAGGACGAAGAAGATGTTCCCGCACAGTTCGCTGAGAAGATGCTTCGCACACACGTGTTCGGCCAACCATTTAATCATCGCGCTCTGGGGCAGGAAGTCCCGCCTCCCAAACAGGTCCTGTGGGGCCAACAAGAAACAACAAGACAAAGCTTATTGACTCTGTAAATGTGACGGCGATCAGACAAACGACGAGAACACGACTAGCTGGTGGTCACGTGACTGGTTCGTACCCAGATGACGGCGTCGGGCAGGAAGGACAGTTTGGCCATGGGGCTGCCCGTGAAGGCGACAGTGGCCACAGGAGCCAATCCGAAGAACAGCCTGATCTTGCTGGCGAGCTTTGGCAGCGTGGAGAACGCCATGAATGCTGGAAACGAAGAGAAGATTAATTCCATGTACGGAAGCCTGTTGGGGACAGAAATCAGGACCTCCGCAGTTCAAAGTAAAAGCACCTATGGTGGTTCCCTGAGAGTGTCCAATGTAGAAGATCTGCTCCTGGCCAGTCACCTTCAGGATGTGGTCGACCACAGCTGGAAGATCCTTCAGAGCCAGCTCATCGTGGCTGCACAGACAAACACCAGAGCTCTGTCATGTTAATGCTCGCTGACACCTGCGCAGGTGAAAGGACAGCGGGGCGGGTACCTGAACCTCCAGAACTCGTCCTCGTACGGGCTCAGCGTGCGGTGTTTCCTGGACCACGTGTTTCCGCGGCTGTTTCCTATCCACACGTCGTAGCCCGCGTCCGCCAGCACGTAGCCCAGGCTGGAGGTCGGTGGGTTGGTGATCCAGTTACTGCCTGCAGCCAGGAGACCGTGCTGGAGGAAGACCGCCGGCCTCACACCTGCAGGACACCACAAACCGTCAAATCAAACCTGCCAGGAACAGACGCCAGGTTTCTACAGAGCCACATCTGGATTCAGACCCAGCATGACGTTAAAGGGAGAAGAGGAAGGTCAAGTGAATGTAGGCGAAAGATCACGTGAATCACTTCAGGACAAAGTTCATCAGGACTGCTGTAAAAAGGAAGTGAAGCTCGATGACATGGCAAAACTTCCTGTTTGCACCGTAACCAAATGTGCTCACAGAGAAGGAAGAGCCTCCACCTGACCTTTGGAGGGTTTCAGTCCCCGCGGGATCCTGTTCACGCCCAGGATGTACCCGTCCTCCGTCAGCACCTGGTGCTCCTCTGCTGGGTAACCCCACCTCCGGATGATCTCTGTCTGAACACACACACACGCACGCACACACGCACGCACACGTTAATGTGGACGTTTCAAACAGTGAGGTCAGTGTGTAAAACTACAGAGCAGAGACAAGAAAAATCGAAATAAACACGACATATCACATGACCTGACGCTGTGCCTGCAAGACCATGATGTGGGAATCAAAGACCCGCAACTGGGACCTGGGTCCAAGTGCGGTCTCTGAAAAACTTCTCCTCCCTGTGTGGGGAGGCGGGGCTTAGTAACGTGAGCCGAGATGTTCACTGGATATCAGCCGTCTCCTTGGATACCAGCCGTCGCCTGTCTCTCAGATCACTGGCGCTCGCCTCGTTTCTCAGGTTATTTGACCGTTAACACAAGTGCACCGCAGGACGCTGCTTCTTTTAAACGATGTGATGACGCTGCAGTGTATCCGCTGAATGTGAAATTAAAGTCAGAAACAGCTGAGAGCCCTGTGAAATTTCAAAATAAAAGACCCTGTGCAATCTCAATGCCCGTGACCTGCAAAGTTTACTTTGTCTAAAATGCAAGAGCTGCAGTCATGTGACTGACCAATCAATGCACAGTCGCAGTGATTATCAGTGATTGGTTGGTTACGTTCCACTTACTGCAGACCAGCGTGGCGGTTTGCAGGTGCAAAGTTACAGGTTACCTGATGAAGGCGTGTTTCTGTTGCAGCACAGAGACCAGCTCATTCACCTTTAACCAATCAAAGGTCAGGGAGTTTTCGTCAGGTCCTCCACGCTGCTCTCAGCTCCATCAGCTGCATCTCTCTGATTCTTTCCAGAGTTACAGGTGTGTCTGACAGCTCAGGTGAAGGCAGGCTTCAGTACAAACAGCTCACCTGTATGACAACGTGATGACGCCAGGTCCCGAGTGTCCAAGCTACACAGAAATGCTGCGAGCGTTTATCAAAGTCAGCATTACAAACTGACTCTGACATGAATCTGAGACGGCGCTCACACCAACTCATTTCTGTCAGGACATCACGAGGAGATTTTCATATCCATATCGCTATGGTAACCTAGTGTCACGGGTCAACAGTTACAGCTGATGTCTTCCTACAGCCTGATGAGTCAGACGGTCAGAGTTCAGCGACTGCAGTGAACAAACAGTCTGAGCTCATCGTTCAGAGTCCATCAACTGAGGCCACTGTGCGAAGAGTCAGGGCTCTTATTGTGAAAGGACAGAGAGATGACAGTGACATCCTGGAAACACCCGCAGACCCTTTCCTCACTTCCTGCCATGAAGCTCCCGTTCCTGTTGTTGGCGTTCATATTAAACATGGTTTGTAACGACGAGGTCAGAGTGAGGTCAGAGTGCACGCTGCTCTAACAATTACACTGTTTCAATGAAGTTTCTGAGACAAACAGCAGCGAGCAGGAGCAGAGAACCCGAACACATTGCAGCATGGCGACTGAAATGCTTCCGCCCAGCACGGACGTCACAGACAGGAAGTAAAGTTTTAACATGGGAGTCTATGAGACTGACTACTGGAGCCTCGGTGCACGCTGGAGGAACTGCAGGTTTAGAGCTTCCTGTGTCAGAGGTTCACTCAAAAGACACGTCCAAATTTATAGGCGGCATCCTCCTGAGGACCCGGCCTTCGCGGTCTACGTGGGCCGGGTCCTCAGAAGGTCGGGTAGGCCGGAAGTGAGCAGCTGTGAAATAGGACGGTCTAGCCTTCTGCTTAGCGTCACCGCTGTCTCGGTGGAGTTTAATAAACTCGGCCGTCTGCTCCTTGCTATCTAAAATATAACAGGACACTGGCGTAAATCTTCGACCGTCTCACCTTCTGTTTAAATAGTTTTCTGTTTGATGTTTATTCAGCTGTGTCAAAACTGTGACTTTATTCTCAGCCAAACCGATTTACACAGCGCGTCGCTGTGACGTAATCAGCCTACAGACGCGGCCTCAGGAGGATGCAGCCCATGAATTTGGACACGACCAAATGTTCCAAAGGTGATGGAAACTCACAATGTTCATGTCCACTTCAGGGTCCAGCTCCTGCTGCAGGTCATCGGAGCGCCACGCTCTGCTGACGGCTGGCCCGCTGTGGACGAGAGCCGAGAGAAACAACACACACACCAACACACACAGCATGGTCTGACACACACACACACACACACACACACACACACACACACACACACACACACACACAGTGTCAGGATGGTGCGTTCGTGGGTCACTGAAAAGAAAGAATTTTTCCTTCTTCTTTGGTTCAAATAAAACTGAGTCCTGTTTGATTTGAAAAGGAAGAAGAAGAAGACTCTGCTGTGAGGATCACGTGGTCAGATTCAGTCTGATGACTGTGTGCTGATCTGTGATAATCAATAATCACAGAAGCATGTGATCAGAGAGTCTGAGCTGCTGCCTGCATAAACGGCATTTTCTGACTGGACCGCTGGCTCAGAATGACGTCATACGACTGCTTCTTATACAGCGCTTTTCTACTAGGTCGTTACGCAGGTGCAGAATGGAGCAGCTGCAGCCAAAATCATGACGTAATGTTAGCGATCAGTTTGGCATTTACAGCAGTTTAAACACCGGAACTCACTTTCTGGTCCCCATAAACCTCTCGGTCCTGACGGTTGTTCTAATAATCAGGTAACGACGCTAAGAAGCGGTTACACTCACCTGTCCTCGCGCCGATCTCTCTCTGAGGCGTCCGATCATCAGTGGACTGCGCCTTCTTCTGCTTTTCCCTTTTATCTGCCCCCGTGACGTCATGAGAGAGGCTCTCTGTGATTTGCTGGCCAGAAACAGGACTCAGGTGTTAACCGTTTGGGCTCCGACGATCAGACCGGAAATAGTAACCTGTGTTGTTTGAAGCTGGGCTGTTTAAAATTCCATATATTAATTCATTTATATTTTACTCTACATTTTAAATCACAATAATGATAATGTTGTTTTCAGTCATATTAAAATACATTTTTCTTCAGCGTTAAAGAGTTTTAATATGTGGTAACTATGTATTACATGTATTATTTTAATTAAACCATGAACAGTGTTATGGACTGTAAGGATTTTATTTCATGTGAACCTTTAATACACCGTTTGTCGTATTTTATGTCACGTAGATGCAGAAACGCTTTAAACGTTTTCTGTGATTATTTTGAAATTCTATCCGGATGTGCAGCAGTTGTTTCCGTTTGACCCCGGGAAAGTTTTTGTTCGTCCTTCTGTGTGTCGGTTTCGTAACTCGTTCGGACCCGGTCTCTGCAGGTTTAGCCTGGCTCGGTTCCCGCGCTAACATGTCCCGGGTTCTGATCGTGGGTGCGGGCCTGACGGGCAGCTTGTGCGCATGTCTGCTGAGGAGAGAGCTGCAGAGCACGGTTCGGATTGTGGTGTGGGACAAAGCGAGGGGCGCAGGTGAGACAGACAGAAGTCCGTTCATAAAACTGCACAGTTTCCGTTTCCGGTGCCGTGATGGGAACACGGACACGCCGCAGAACACTAGTGACGCGTTTGTGTACCAGAGGAGCCTCCTCTGTAACTCGGCTCGGCTGTGATCACCTGCTGAGGGCGAATGACGTCAGTGTATATAGCAGAATCAGAAAGGTTTTATTGCCAAATGTTGAGCAGGTTTACAACATTAGGAAATTGCTGCGGTACTTAGTGCAAACATACCGTCATATAACGCTTAAATAGACATAAAAATAAGAATTAAAAGTGCTAAGTAGATAAATATATACATGAGTGCAGGTGGTGATCAGTGCAAACATGTGAACACAGCGTAGGGTCATGTGTTAGTGGTGGGAACAGTCATATGGTTATGTTCATGAGTCCAACAGCAGAGGGGAAGAAACTGTTCTTATGGCGAGAGGTTCTGGTGAGCAGGTAGCTGTCATTCCCACAGACACCCTCACCTGTAACAGAGACAGGAGCTTCCACCAGCATCTGTTTACACTCACCTGACATTTCATTAGGTACACTGGTGCCAGGTCAGACCCCCTGTGATTCTTCCTGTACATCATCTTCATCATCCTGAGGCTCAGTTTGAACAGATGATGAAATTCCAGCTGCCAGATTAAAAAGAGGGCTGTCCCCCATAATCAGGTTTTGTGTAATTTGATTGTGTTGAACATCATAAACCCACCTGCGACTGACTTTGGTTTGGAGACGTTTCCTGATGCTCAGCTTCAGTCGTGAACTGTCTGCCATCATATTCGCCTACAGACGGGATTCATGTCACGGGGTATCCCTGAATAATAAACACACTGGCTGATGACCCCGCTTTACTTTAAAAAACACTAAATTCCAACTGCTTTACAAACCGTAAACACTTTCTCAGAGCTCCAGAGTCACAGGTGAGTAAAGCTGTCTGCAGCCACTATAGAACACAGGTGTGACGGGATAATGTTCAGAATGGATCAGCCTATGAATTCATTTCCTTTTCTTTCTCCTTCTGTTTTGCGTATTTTTGTTCTTTATATATTCATCTTTAATATTGCAGATAGTTACACCTACACTTTTTTATGTTCAATAAAAGCTTTGTCTGCGTGCACTGAGCTGCTACCACGTGATTGGCTGATTAGTCATTTGTGTTAACGAGCAGTTAATAAAGTGGTTGGTTGGTTTGAGAGAGTAAAATGTGTGGAACAGTGGGAGTCTGTGTGCAGGCGGCAGGATGTCCACCAGCCACGCTCCCGACGCCTCGTCTCAATCGGCTGATCTGGGAGCGCAGTACATCTCAGCCACGCCCGCCTACGCTCGCACCCACCACAGGTAACGCACACCTGTTGCCTTAAAGGGCCAGTACGCCTCTGTAGCTGGGGCTTCAGGCAGGCTGACCGTGCGTGTGCGTGTGCAGGTTTTACTCGGAGCTCCTCTCTGTGGGCCTCCTGCAGCCCCTCAACTGTCCCATCGAAGGTCTGAAGGACCATGAGGGCACCGAGAACTACATGACGCCACTGGGCACGAGCAGCATCGTCAAGCACTTCCTGTCACAGTCAGGTAAACGTCCACCTGTTGGTCAACTGTCCAATCAGATTCACCTGAAACGCACAGGCTGACTCTGATTCAGTTGGAATTAAACTTTATTGAGTCTTCGTCTGTGTGTCAGGAGCCGATTTGTTCCTTGAGCATCACGTGACCGGCCTGTATCGCCGTGGTGCATCGTGGGAGGTCGAGAGGAAGGCAGGAGCCAGTGAGACGTTTGACGCCGTCGTCCTGACGATGCCGGTCCCTCAGATCCTGCAGCTGCAGGGAGACCTGGGACAATGTAAGACGGCCAGAACACACAAGGAAACACACACACTCGGTGTATGTTTTATGAGGTAAAAAAATGACGTCTTGTGAAACACGGGTCTCAGACTTCATCGACACTGACACGAATGTGAGATCTGAGGTGTGGCGTCTCAGTCAGTAACACCATTCTGCCACACGGGGGCAGCAACAGCTGCAGGGAGAAGATCCAGCTGTTAGACACGACCCATGTTCATCGCTGTGATCAATAACTCTGTGGTTCTGATCACAAAGGTCGACCTGGGCAGACGGGACGATCCTTCCAGTCCAGCCGCTGACCTCAGAGCAGCGCAAACACTGGACTCTTATTTTGAAGAGGTGCTGACTGCTTCCTGCTCCCACAGTTTACACACACACACATACACGATCAGCACACTCTGATGTTAAGTAATTTTCCAGAGCTCTGATTGGCTGATAGATTCTTCACAACACTACACCGCTGTGTGTGGGTGTGTGTGTGTGTGGTCCTTGGTAGTGACTACTGTCCTCACAAAGACAGAAATACAAGCATGTGTGTGCGCGCACTTGCTGCAGAACAGCAGCAGCTCCACATGTGGCTTTCTAGATGGTGATGTCACCTTCAGCTTCTCTGATTGGCTGAGAGCAGACAGCGCCCATTTCCTCTGCGCTGACACACACACATACATCTAATAATAACCTGTGTGTGTGTGTGTGTGAGAGAGAGAGGCAGGCGCCTGTTTCTGTCTCTGAGCTCTAAGCCAAGAATGAAACAGCAGCAGACTTTTCATGTTTGTCTGGAGTGACGCACACACACACGCACACACACACACAGGTGAGTTCTTCTGTGGTGATTCGGGGGTGGGGCTTCCTGCTGATTGGCCCATGTCTCCTTGTCTGTCAGTGCTGTCTGTCCAGCAGAGGCAGCAGCTGGAGGGCGTTGTCTACTCGTCCCGCTTCGCCCTCGCACTCTTCTTCTCCCCCGACGCCGTCGTGAAAGTTCCCTGGGGCGCGAAGTACGTCACGAACAGCAGCTGCATCCGCTACGTCGCTGTGGACTCCAAGAAGCGCGGCGCAGGTGTGTCCGTCGTCTGTCTGCTCCCCTGTATGTTCCTCTCACCTGTATCTCGCTCACTGCTTTTGTCCACCTGCTCAGACGCTCCGGGCCGCGGCCCCTCCCTCGTCGTACATACCGGCGTCCCGTTTGGCCTGGAACACCTGGAGCGAGACAAGGAGGATGTCCAGCCAGTCATCTTGCGGGAGCTGCACAGGCTGCTTCCTGGCCTGCCTCAACCAATCAGCATCAAGTGTCAGAAGTGGCGGTACTCACAGGTGAGTCATCTGTTTGTTGTAACCTGAACTCCTCCCCCAATGCGGCGATTGACTCATGGCCCCTCCCCCTCTCTCTTGCAGGTCCAGACCTCAGTGCCTGACTGTCCGGGTCACATGACCATCCTGGACGAGCCGCTGCTTGTCTGCGGCGGCGACGCCTTCACCCACTCCAACTTTGATGGCTGCGTGGAGTCCGCACTGAGCATGCTCAGAGTGCTGAAGGCCAAATTTGCCTGATCAATCATTAAACTGATCAATCACAATGTTTCTTTTGTTGATCAATGAACTGCAGATGTGTGAGCTTGTGCTGCGTTCACTAACGTTAGTAAAAAGTTTGTTAAAACCATTTTCAGCTTCAAATTCTTTTTTCTTACATTACACTCGTTAATCACTGACCTCCACTGGGAAATAACAGGTGCCCCCGGATGGAGCCTTGGAGAACTCCCAGTTACCCCTGTCCTGTAACTGGGATTGGACCAGTTTATCAGTGGCAGGTGTTTAAAAGCAGCACTGAGATACGCTCATGGAAACGCTGTTGATATTTAGTCTCCTGTTGGGTCAGAACGAGTCGAGGAGGGCGGGTGTGTTTGGGCCCACCTCCGGTTTGTGCAGGTCTTTGAACGCCTCAGACCTTCTGTGGGTTTTGGCCGTGTGGTGTGGAGGTGACTGACAGCTGAAGCTGTTTTATGAGCTGAGCTGTTTGGGTCAAAACAAAGCGAGTGTGGGTGGAGCTGAGCGTGGGTGGAAGCTTGCACCCTCCGTGGAATGAGGGTTGAAGTGTCTGATGTGAAATCTGCCACACCTTAAGGCGTCAGGTGACCGGCCGGTTGTCTGAGGTGGAGGCGTGGTGGGTGCAGTCCAGCTGGTGGAGCTGCTGCCTGAGCGTCTCCGCTGCTCTGCGCCTCCTTTGATCTTTTTATAGCAGCAGATGAGACAGAATCAGTGATGGCTCGCTGCCCACGAGGCACACTGAGCGCGTGTGACCTCATTTCTCCTCCCCGCTCCCTGCTGCACGGTGGGGCAAGCGAGCCATTATCATTTCTGCCAAGTCACCGGTCGATCGTGCACGTGCGCGCACACGCAGGATTGAGCTGAGGCGCTCCTGTGTGCGCGAGTCTGTGCAGCAGCGGAGCATAAACGAGTTTGTCAGAGAAGAAGACGATGATGGTTGTTCACGGCTGGCACAGCGCGTCGTCTACTAAGGTGGGAGTTGGTGGTTCGATTCCCGTCTGCAGTGTCCTCCATCCATCAGTGTGAACCGTGGGCGTTTCTATGAATGAGGCGTGTTGAAACACTGTATCAGAATCAGCCCATTAATTATTTACTGGACAAAAAGTGAATTCTTATTTTTAACTCTGAGCCGAGTCAGAGTTAATCAGAACATCCAGCTGAATGTCTGTAAGTAATCACATTACATTGTCAAACTCAGGAACAATAAAGAGCACTACCACAGCTGTGGGTGTGGCAGCTGTGGCTGGTGACGAGTTAAACAGTGCGGTCAGTCACGTCTGCCTCAGCCTCCTGAAACACCCAACGCAGCTTTAGAACTGATCGATCGTGGC
Organism: Copadichromis virginalis; assembly: GCF_057382275.1. Taxonomy (NCBI): domain Eukaryota; kingdom Metazoa; phylum Chordata; class Actinopteri; order Cichliformes; family Cichlidae; genus Copadichromis; species Copadichromis virginalis. Next base: position 31,707,986 of record NC_140625.1, read on the forward strand.
TCAAGAGTTGGCAGTTCGAGCCCCGGCTCCGACAGTCTCGGTCGTTGTGTCCTTGGGCAAGACACTTCACCTGTTACCTACCGGTGGTGGTCAGAGGGCCCGGCAGCCTCGCCTCTGTCAGGTCGCCCCAGGGCGGCCGTGGCTACAACGTAGCTGCCATCACCAGTGTGTGAATGTGTGGGTGTAGTATAAAGTGCTTTGGGACTAAGTAAAGCGCTATACAAATACAGGCCATTTAAAACACGAGTTCACCAAGAGTTTATTCAACAAAATGCCCCAAAGCCATTTTCTTCCCTTAAAGCAGCGCACTGAGCACTTGATAACAGAGCAAATGGACCTTAAGAGAAATTCTTTTTCGTACTGACAGACACCTGAAGCATTATGGGAGTCGTAGTTCTAAAACCAAGCAAACAAAAATCAAACAATGAGCAGCTGTTTATAAATAGTTTATTCACCTTTACAGTGTTTTTATTTCTTTATAAAACAAAGAGAGGAGGAATAAAAGAGGGGGGGTCAGATTAACATGTTGCCATGGTGATATAGTTTGTAGTCAGGTGGCATTTTTTGTTTGTTGATTGGAAACTAAAATGAACACCTGTGTGCAGCTGACGTGTGACACGAGGCTCGGAGTCGGGTACAAAACCACATCTGATCGAGACCACAAACCCCGCCCCAAAAAGGGGCCGTCCTTAAACAGCAAAGCAGAAGGAAAGTTATTGTTAGCATTGTGCTAGCGACCTCGTTTAAGCTAACGTTAATGGCTGTTTTTGTCGCCGTGAAAACAAGCTGAGCAGCTGCGTAGCGTCCCGCGTTCCTTTTAGTTTTCACTGGTCAAATGCGCCAAGACACGTCGTCAGCTTTAACGGATTTAAGGTGCTCGTGTTTATTTTGTTACCGAGTTACTCAACAGCAGGAGGTGGGGCTTAGTGATGACACCACACATCTGTGAAATATAGATTTAAAGGCAAAGAGGGAGCTGCCCGTTAATGACAGCAAATAATTCTGGATGTGTTGAAACAGCCATCAAGTGTTAACAGGAGGCCAGGAAGACATGGGCCCACATTTATTTATTTATTAAACCTCAGTTAAAACGTATTTCACCACACCCGGTGGACTGACCAGTCAAAGCTTGGTCCACTAAAGCCTGGCCAGCATCTTCTGTTTGGAACAAACCGTCTCCCTGAAATCACGCTCGCCGTCTTCTGGAAGCCTGCTGAGGGGCAGCACCCGGGGCTCTAGTTTCTGTAGTTGGCCTGCAGGTTAACGTTTGAAGCTTTGGCCATGTTTAGACTGAACAGGAGCGAGAGGAGATACACTCTACGCCAATGATGTGTTGTTTTATGTTCAGGACTCAGATCTGGGGAACAGCTGACATCAGCTCATCAGGAAAGCAGAGTAATAAGACAAAAGCAGAACAGATGGCTAAACAGCCTGATCTGGACGAGTTTCTGTTGTTCTTTCTCTGACTGGACCAACAGACATGGTTTGGGTACACAACTCAGAGGAAACGTCTGAAACTACTGAAGGTGTGGTCATATGACATCCATCCGATTTACTTGAATGAAAGGAGGCTGAAACACTGACGCTGGTTTGTGAAATGCAGAATCCGTTATTCTAACGAGGTTCTCCGTGAGGATAACACGAGCAGACTATGCCACATGTCTTGATGGGTCCCAGTTCCCTTGTGGGATCAATAGAGCATCTATCTACAGACTGTTGCACAGAGAAACGGTGACACCTTAACCTTACGGCGAAAAACAAACAGAGTGTGAACACAGACTGTAATTACAAACGGACCCAAACTCAACAATTAGGAACACAAAGGCGTCCGAGCTTCATCGTGGCAGGTTTGGTGAAGAGACGCAAACAGCAGAGCTGAAGCACTGTGTGGTCGGGGACAGAAACAGGACGTCTGAGGAAGCAGGAAGTACCGGAGCTTGTCACAATGACCGCTTTTCCACTGGTGCCAGACCCAGCACACAGATCTGAGAATCGTTAGCAGATGTTGGGCTAATGTCTGCGCGAAAAGCACCCCACCCAGAGTCTGCCAATCACTGGATGAATTTCTTGCGGTAGGCCCTCCCGTAGCGTTTGACGGCACGGGTCCTAACTTCAGGAGCAGCAGGCTCTCTGGTGGGGCCGCTGTTTCAGCACCACAGCAGTGGGAAAGAGGCAGGCGCGGTGCATTAAAAGGCAAAATTCGAGGTTCCTTCACACAGAGTTGCCGCAGAATCCCTGATGATGTCAGAATCGGGGAGGAGTTTGACCCCAGCTCTGTTAACAGGTGACCACTTTCTATGAAACTCCAGGTGAGGAGAAGAGCTGAACGGAGGTTTGTATACAACCAACAATGAAAAGACACTGAGCACCTTGAACAGTCAGAGACGTGGACAGCACCTGCCTGGCCTCAAACACCTGAACCTGCTCAGCAGTGGAGAATATTACCAACATGAAATACTACAGCACTCAGTCTTCCACGTTCGGACCCATCTCTGGATCTCTGCAAGCTTCCCTTTGGGTAAAGCGGTGAGGTCTGCTGGAAAATCATTTGGAGAACCACAAAGAGTCAAAACGCAGCTTCTACCCATCGTTCTGGACTCGACCACGACCTGCCCCAAACCTCATCGAGTGACTGCGCTTCAGTAAAACTGTGGGTGTTAAGAACAAATCCACCTGAATGGAGTCAAACCTTGGACTCTGGTACAGGTCTACACTACACCCTGGTCACTGCTGAACGGGTCAGTGACAGGACGTGAGGCCAGGTCTGATAGCACCTAACAGGACTCGAGACAGGAAATGCTGCTGTAAAAATCCCAGTGGCTGTATGGCCACGCTGACGACACAGCTGCTGGGCATTAGAGATCAGGAGTGGACGAACACGCACGCTGCTGGTAGAGAGCACCACAGATGGACGACCAGTCCTGGGCTCGCTCAACAAGCTGCATGCACTGGCTGTCAGTAGCACCAGGCCACGGCGTTAGACGTGCTCACACAGGATGCCGTTTGTTTGGCTAAATGTCAATCTAACCTAAAAACCCTTGGCACTGATGAGGAGGCATTAGATCGGTCATAAGAGAGAGCACAAAGGAACAGTTGGCAGTTGCTTCAGCATCATCATCACCATCACCAAGAGCTCTGCAAACATGTTCAACCTTGGATGGCAAGAATGGGCGAGCTCCCAAAGATCTGAGGGTCAAACACACCTTCAGATCTTCTCCTTTTGGGGTCAAGCTCAAGGTTCAGCATCTTATTTATCCTGATTGCAACTGAACATGAGTGAAATCATCATTACTGATGCCTCTGCCTTCATTACAGGTCACCAGCTCTTTGACGTTAAACACATCTGGAGATCAAGATGGGAGGTTTTTTTACTGAAGGCATCGGCACTACAACTTTGGAGTTTGTGTTTTAGATCCTCATGGTGCATCCTGTGTGACCAGACCTGCCAAGACCCACAGGTTCAACAACAGAGACCCAGATACCACACCCACGATGAACTATCAGTCATAGCAGGGTCCACGATAGCTTTTAGCACCAAATGTGAGGACGGAAATCAGGCATCAGGACTAAAACTTCTACCTGTGCCCGACCAGGACGCAGATGACCCTGTAGATGCTCCGGACCATCGGACAGACTTTTATACGGTGTGACTGGCTGAAGTCAGACAGTGTTTATGGTCACTGCATTAGGCCTTATTATACTGTACATGTAATATCTTTATGCAGAACGGTGGATGTGCAAGAAGAAGCTTAATGGTCAAAACAGTCGTCCAAGAGCCCGCTTTAACTTTACATATGTTGCATGGCAAAGCCAAACCTCCAGTAGCTGAAACATCTCTAATACTCATTCTGTCAGTTTGAAACAAGTCTCAAACCTGCTGTGATGCCAACGTGACTCTCCAGCCATCGTCCCTGGTGTTAAAGGTACAATTTGCAAGAATATAAGTGCTTAAACATCTCCAAGAAGTAGTAGTGAGTAAAAACGATTAATAGTCTATGGACAGAGTAATAATTCTAGAGCGTTACCATTCTGAAAGATCAGAAACCAGAGACACACAGAGGCTGACCATCGTGATGGCGCCGCTCGGTCAGCACAGCGTTCCACCTGTTTTTTGGGCAGTGATCCCAAAATCCTCATGACCCCGACGAGGTCCCAGTGTCCATTCAAAAGATGCTCCAAATGGACCTGGCAGACCTTTAGCTTAGAGTAGTTTTACTAAAAAGAAATCCACGACGTTGTAATGATGGCACTGCCACGCTGCGGACTCCGGCTGCAGAAAGCCAAAGCTCACAAACGGCAGCTTCATGAGGACTACAGCGCAACACGAGCCGAATCAGATCTCCTGCACAGACGGAGCGCGCCTGGAAATATTTACAAGGCCGTCAAGATTCACTCGAGTGTCCTTCATAAAGTGCATGCCAGACACAGCGAAAGCCAGCGCTCTGGAGTCAAAGATTTCTGCTTCAGTCTGTGCTGGGGGCTAGCCTATATAGGTGTGTAGCTTAAAGCAGATCGCTGCAGGAATGGTTATACTGTGCAGTAGCTCATTTGTCGTTTAGCTTAATGATTGATATATTTCAGAGTACAACAAAAACAAGGTTCTTTGAAGTGTAGGAGCTGATTGAAAGACTGAACAGTCCTTCTGTGCAAAACTGAGGACAGACAGAGAAGCAGTGAAGCAGGTGTTCACGCACTCAGAGCATCCTTCAGCAGATGATTGACGGAGCTGCAGAGGATTGTGAATAATAACGTTTCTCATCTTCACTGTGACATTCAACAGCAGGTTGTCGCTTCTCTTTGTGCTTGGTCCCAAACTGGGTCCAGATCAGCGACGGGACCCGTCCGGCCGGTCCAAACAAGGCTCGGGGAGAAAAGTTCAGACCTACAGCCCAACCCAATTTAGACTGGATTAAACAGGCTGCTGCAAACTGGATCAGGAGTTTCCAGTTGAAGGTGTTTGAAGTATTTGGGAGAATAAATAAATGCGGTCACGGTGACCCGGGGGTTCGACCTTTTTAAATCAGCATCTCTTTTTACAAGAACAGATTCGCCTCACCCAATGCTGATATTTTGCCAGGTTCATCACATGACCGTCTGCCATCATCAGCATCGTGGTTTCACATTTTGAGTCAGGTAAATTAGTTTGGTTGTCCCGCAGTGATCCACGTCTCAGATTCAGGTGAAGCACAGGAACTGGCCTTCAAAGCTCCACGTGGGTCCACGCTCGACCTGAATTTGAGTTTTCAGCACACAGAGAGAAGCGTCAACACTGAGAAAGCCTGAAGAGAGCAGAGATGAAGACAGAGTCCAGACCGCTCAGCACGAAACAAAGCTGGTCGGGAGGGGCTTCGTCCCACAGACGCCGCGGCGTGGTCACTAAAGAAGTCTACTCGTCTTTCCGTTTGTCTAGATTCAAGTTTTACTCCTTTAAACTGTGATTTCCTGCGTCACACTGTCCACTCGCCTGGCCCCGCCCACATGCTTACAAATCCATGTCATGTGATTGTCCAGCTGTGTAGAAGTTTGGGGGGTGGGGATGGCGAAAGTTTTCTGATCAGAGTCCCACTGATCAGCTGCGGTCCGCCGGCGATACTCCCCGTTAGCTAACCGCCCGCTAGTCTTCGTCTGGGTTCACGAGTGTATACATACATACATACATACTGGAGATATATATACACGTATATAGCTGTATGTTTGCGTATTAGAGAGAGTGCGTGTGTGTCAGACTTTTGTGATCTGATTGTGGTCTTCGTCTTCAAACCCCTCGTTCTCAGGGTCCGAGTCCGTCGTGTCCGAGTAGCGGTAGTGATCCGGTTCGTTGTCGCTGGCGTCTGGCGTCATCGAGGACGTGCTGCTCGCGTCACAGTTGGCTCCTTCTTCTACCGTCTTGGTGAAGAACAGTTTCACCTGAAGCAGAAGAAGAAGCAGACCGTCAGTCTGGAGGTCACCTGCCTGCTGCTAACGCTTTTAAACTACAGATGGCGGGCAGCGGCGCTCTGCCGCTCATCGCTCTCTGTGCTTCTAACGAGTTTACACGCTAGCACAGCAGAAATCATCTTCCTGGTCATTACAGCTGGGTTTGTGCGGCTCGTCAACTTAACGAGTCTTTTTCTTAAAGAACAAAACAAGCAGGATATTTACTCAGCGCCATCGCCGTCAGCGGCGTCGCTGCTCAGCAGCTTACCTTGAAGTTCGGGGAGAAGTTCCTGTTGGCCTTGTCCTTGTTGGCCTTGTCCAGGTCGTTCTTGGTCAGCGTGAGGACCAGGTAGTCTCTGTCGTTGGTTTCGCTTCCCGGCGTCATCGGGGTCTGCGGCGTCCTGTCAAACAGCTCTCTGGGTGTCCCCGCGCTGCCGTTCTCCATCCTCTCTGGGACTTCCTCCGGACCCGGGATGAAGAAGGTGTTGATCCAGAAATGGAACATCTTCTCCTACAATGAGAAAAAGCAGTGAGGAAACCAGGCCGGCCGTGCGCTCTGCCATCGTGGACACGTGTCCGTGTTCCACCTCCTCTGGTCCCCGGAGAAAAACCTGTGCTCCTAAAACTGATGCTGAACATCTACAGTAAAGACTAGTTTGAGTTTGGCACTGAATAACCAAGGCTGACCTTTGACCTTTGACTGTGAGGAAATATTCAGTCCTGCTCAGACACAGGGTCTGCACAAGACTCAGCACTGACCACAGACGGCCCTTCGAGGTGAGCCCAGACAAACTACACCAGGCCACATGTGAACCCCACTCAGGACAACAAAGAGGACTCCATCACCTCCTCACCTTCTTCAGCACCTTGTTCTGCTTGTGGAAGAACTCCACCTTGATGTCTCCACAGACAGGAAGTGGCTGCGGGAACTCAAACAGCATCAGTTTGTCTTCCCTGCGGGTGTGGCCGGGGTTAGAGGTGTGGATCTTCACCTTCAGCTGGTACACGACAAACTGGGGGTCTGCGGGGAGCACAGGGACACCCGTTAATTCAACTGAAGTCGCTCGAAGCGACAGCAGACTTACTGCTCGAGACTCACTGCAGGTGCCTCCGGTGAACATGGGGATGGTTTCAAACAGCATCTTGTGGAAGAGCAGAGCCACCGGTTTGTACTGCAGCTGGTTCTTCAGCAGGAAGTTGTAGTAGACAACGTAGCGCCGCTGGCTCGGGATGGTCACACCCTGAACATCAACAGATCAATCGTGAGGTCAGGTTATATCAGAGTCTTTCAGCATCCTCATCAGCCGCCTCTGCAGAGTTAGAATTCATCCATTCATTCTGTCACGCTGTCAGGGTTGCAGGGGCACCCTGGGAACACCCGGACGGGCCGCCAGGCTGTGGCAGGGCTAACAGAGACAGACAATCACTCACACTCACACCTGTGGACCGTTTAGAATCGCCAGGTAACCTAACCCCACTAGCTGCATGTGTTTGGACTGTGGGAGTACCCGGAGAGAACCCCTGCAGACACGGGGAGAACATGCTCAGGGTTTACCGCCCAGTTACAACCTTATTCATCACAACAGCTGCTCAAGGCGCCTCGTATCACGAGGCAAAGGCTCCACATGAACACAAAAAGGTTACCTTCTTGTCGTGGGTGCGGACCTCCCCGTAGAAGTCGAGGGCCTCCTGAGCTTCTTGGAACTTGCCCCGGTGCAGCAGGTAGGCGCAGATCATCACGCCGGTGCGGCCCTTTCCCGCCTTGCAGTGGATGGCGGCGACGTGCTGCTCGTCCTCGCTCAGCCACTTGTCCAGGTCCTCGCAGAACGGCTTTATCAGCTCCAGCTGGGGCGGGTTGTGGTCCTCGAACGGGTACTGAGCGACTGGGAGAGGAGGAGCAGAGCGACGGCTCGTTACCCAACACCAGACAAACACACTGCCTCTCAAAGGTCAGAGGTCACAAGAGGACAGGCTCACCTTGGCAGTTGAACTTTGATGAGTCGTAATGTCGCTCCGCACATCTGTGGAAAGGCACACAGATGTTAGGACTGGCCGCCTCGCCGGCAGCTGTCGGCACCTCTGAAGGAATGTTTAGCTCGCTGACGTAAGGAGCTGCGGTGAGAGGCGGAGTCCACCTGACAGACGCTCACCTGAGTACGTTAAAATGAACCCCTCACCCACTTCTCTGTGCTTGACGTCACAGTATTATCCTGTTTGTTAAACCTGCGCTGCTGTCAGTACACCTGGACCTGCTGAGCTGAGTCGGCACGCCTGTGGGCGGGGCTCCTCACATGAACATTTCCCACATCAGTGAGCGAATGAAAACTTTAGAACTGAAGGCCCGTCAGGCTCGACTCCTGAGGGCCCCGGTCCTAACAGTCTGGTCTAAACTCAGCTTTATGACCTGAACAGGAAGTTTTCATTTCAAGACATCATCACAGAGGAAAGCAGACTGAGTACTCACAGGTTGTAGATCTTATAGTGATTCTTGTGCTTCGAGTCTAAAAACCTGAGAGGAGAGGCGGGGCAAACCGTTAGAGAAGCTTTAAAACAGACCGACTTTACTCACACGGCAGCTCCACGATGACATGTGGAGTGTTATTACAGCGTTATCACACTACAGTGTTATTGCAGAGTTTGCTGTGAGGCTGAGGTGAAAGTCTTTCATCCAGAAATCCTACGCCGAGCAAACCAGCTTTAAAAACCAACACGTGGTCTCCGCAGCGCCCCCTGCTGGTGTCTGAACACGACGCGGCTTTAACGAGGCTGACGTCACATTTCGAGCACGTCTGTAATCAATAAAATAATCTTCTATTATTGCTCAGCTGATTGAAGCTCGCTCACTTGTACACTTCACATTTTTGTGGCCCACCTTAAAGCAAACTTCCTTCTGATTTGCCAGGTTCAGGAAGCCTACTGAGGAGCTCCTGCTCTGGACTCACTGGAGATCAGTTTTCAGTGGAGCGATATCCCATATGGAAAAGATACATATAAATCTTATAAAGTTTGTATCTGTCTTGTGTGAAACTTGTATGAAAAGCATACAAGAGTGAAAACAAATATAAGATCCCTTGAAAAATTATATAATGAAACTTGTATGTTTTGGATACTTCCTAAAACAATATATGAAAGTAACGAGAAAGTGGCCACGTTCATGAGTAAATCATATAAGTTTTTACTATTTCTTTTCCATATGGGAATCACTGAGTCTGTGTTCTTTCTGAGCGTGGATCAAAGAAAATCTCCAGTTTCAAACTTTCGGTGGTTTTCGTTTGTGTGTCCATCCAATTTTTAAGATTTCCACCTTCGCTAGCAGCAGCGATCATTAATCCGTTAACAGGAAGTGACCCAATAACCTTAAAAACTGGGTTGTGCATTTTTTCAGTACGGGATCAGATTTCACAGCGATGTTTACAGGAGGCGCTGCTGAGCACTAAAAACATGGGTCAGAGAAGGTCAAAGGTCATCTTACCGAACCACGTCGTCGATGTTGTTCCTGTAAACGCCCTCCAGCCGCTCGGCGGGGAAACCCATCGCGATGATGTTTGGATAAATGTCTGATGGAGCGCCGCTCAGGACCAAACGTCTGAACACAGCTGGACCCCAAAAACTAGCACTCAAACATCCAATCACAGAGCTTCATACCATCACATGATTAGTCAGATCTCTCTCCTGGACTCCTCCCCCTTTAAGACAACCTTTGGGTTGGGTTTGGCTGCCCCTCATAAACAGAAGGTCTAACAGCAGGTGGCCGGCGCATACGACCGAAAACACAACAGTTCCTCTTTAAAAATGAATAAACCATCACATCATCGGAAACGAGTCGAGTTTCCCTAATCGATCAGTTTACCTCAGAAGGTGGTAACAGGTCAGGTATCAGAGTCAGCTGACAGGAAGTTTGCCAAAGCGATGAATCAACTGTCAGAAACCTGAAGAGGTCAACGACATAAAAACAGCTAAGAGAATAAAATGTAACGTCAGGCGTCTGTAAAGGCACAAAGCACCCCTACTCTGATCAATAATCAAACTGATCGGGACTTTCACTGTGCTGATCATCCTCAGTCCCTCCACCATAAGTGGCTATTTGCTTTCTGATCAATCAGTCCTGTTCAATCAGCTGCATGTGGATTGGTGCCTTCAGCCCTGCAGGAGGTCCTCTGAATCAAACTTTATTAACACAGGAGAGAAGCGAACACCACTAAATATGACCAAACAGAATAATCAATCATCAGTAGTGATCGATAGATTTCATTAATTCAGTGCTGGGTTTGTTATTTTACCAATAACACACAGGTTGGTCGATAATCGATATTCTGACCTACAGCAGATGCATCAGAGCAGCCTGGAGATGCTCCAACAGACCTCACGCCGAACTGCATTGAAAAATCTGCTAAATTAAGACTAATTAGCAGACGTGTCAGTGTAAGGGGACAGCATGAAGACGGTCGCTGCAGAAAAAACCAGCGGAACATCTGGACCATGAAGACCGACCGAGAACAGCCTTCAGGCACGAGCCAGCAGACACGAGCCCGCCTCTAAATGTGCGATTTTTTGAGTCCGGCTGCTCATCAGCAATACGCCCCACACCGAGACGCCTCCTTAAATCACAGCTTTTCTGAACAGGCTTCTGCACGGCGCTATCACACACACACACACACACACACACACACACACACACACACACACACACACAAAAAGGTAAAGGATACAGGTCAGGTCCAGGTCGAAGCCGTCCTCCTGGTACCGCCTTTTGTTCCTGCTCACAATCCCCCGGATTCTGATTAAGGCAGCCATCGCTGCGCCCCGGCCTCCGGTGAGGTCTGTCAGCGGGTCAGAGATCACTGGGAGACGGTCTGTTTTACTGCGGAGCCTCAGCTGTCTGGTTACCCTGGTAATCCTGGGCAGCTAGCTCGCAGCTAGCCGGCCTCCAGTCCCGCGATTTCCAGATTTAAAGAATAACCCGCAGAAAAATAAAGCCCAAATAAAATCCAGTAGAAACCTCGACCCGAAGCAGCACGAATCGGTCCCTTTATCCGGCCTGCTCGCTGCCTCCCGAGCCCCGCTCTGGATGGATGCTAGCCGACCTGCTAGTAGAGATGCATCCGGGCTGTCGCTGCTCTTTTATGGATCAGAACAGGGGAGCTCCGAGGCCTCCTCCCCGCTCCCGCAGCGGGCCCGGGTTTCCAGATCCCCTGCCTGCAGACAAAGACCATCTGCGGAAGGACGGCCGGTGCGGAGCCGGTCCTCCGGACGTATCCAGCAGAGCTGTTCCCGGCCTATGAGCGCAGGAGAGCCGCCGTGCCTGAATGCAGGTGAGGGGAGAGAAACCCTCTCCGCCTCGGTGCCTTTGAGCAGAGCGACTAGACGACAGTTACGCATGCGTCAAGTCTACAGCAGGAGAGACGTCCACATCCGCCCGCCTTCAAAATAAATGACCTACCTCAAAGGACTTGTTTTTTTTTCTTAAGCGTTTCCGCAAATGAATTTAAACACTATCATGGAAAAAACACATTTTACGTCCACAGTACAACCTAAAGACTTTAAGGACTTGTGTGTTCCATTTATTCAAGTTATATAAGTATGTTTTTTTAATGAATCGATCCCAGTGGTGGGTTAATAGTTAAAACACTTTTGAATCTTTCAAAAAAATATTAAATTTTTCACCAAACAGCAGCAGAACAGCAGATTTACTGATGTATTTATCATCAGAGGGACAGAGATGCTGCCAAATTTACCTATGGTGATAATAATCATAATAATAATAATATAAATTCCTGAAACATACTCATACATATTTAACGTTGTTAGTATTATTGCTATTGTACAGAATTTATCAACAGCTATTTCAGTTTGTTTTATGTTATCAATACATACATTTTTTAAATTCTATCCTTAATTAGATTACTGTTTTTTCTTTAATTTTCATTTTATGTAGTTTGAATTAATTATTTCATTTATACGTATATAATTTAGTCATGTTTACCTTAATGTATGTATTAAAAAAAGAAAATTGATAAAAGACGTCATTAAATGACGTGTGCGGGTTACATAATTCACTGTAGATCGCGAACTTTGCTTTTATTTTGTAAAGCTGCTCACTTTATTTCGGTGGGTCACTTTTCCTGACTCGATGATGCTAACTTGTTAGCGGCTAGCTGCGCTGCAATGGTTGGTTGCCATGTTGTGACGCCGCCATCCTCCCATTCAGAAAAACTCTAGGAATACGTAATGACCGGGAAACCTGGCAACCACCGGAAGTTACATAATGCAGCATGCCGTCCCAGCAGAGGATGGAGTCCGGTTCCAGCAGAGTTTCAGTCCGTTTCAGCAGTTTTAAGGAGCTGAAACGACGTGAACATGCTGCTGAAACTGAAAAGTTGCGTTTTTCCACAGAAGCGTCTCGTGCAGGCAGCAGAGCTTCGGCGGAGCCACAGCGGCCCCTGGTGGACAGACGTCGGCGCGGAGATGCGTTCTCACATTCACATTTTTTCTGTAAACTCTTGTCTATGTTTGTTGTTTGCGAATTAATCACGTTTGCGTAACTTTTATTAATCAAAATGTGAAAAATTCATATTCATTATTTACAATACAATTATTACAATCAAAACTGCGCACGACAAACATAGATGTTTACATCAGCGCTGTAATTTGCACTAATCAACCGAACACTACTGTTATAACTTGCACATTACTTTTCTCAGTTTATATATACTAACTTACATGTTACATGTCTACTTGTCAATGAATAGGTACAATACATAATCTGTACTTTTCTAATTATTCTAAATATTCTTAACTATTTAAGCATCTTTCGGTATCCTGCTCATTTTGCACACTCCAGCCTTGGTTTGCCACTTATCTGTACTCTAACTTTAATAACTGTACAGTACTCTGTTTCGGTAACTATTTCCTATTTTACTGCAGGGCAACCTGCACGTGGCGAATAAAGCTTTGATTGATTGATTGATAACTCTTGTCCATGATGGAAATATGTAAAAAGTTTGTGTTTCTGTTCTATATCCTGTTCTGTTTGTATATGTGCTTTCTTGCTGCTTTTACAACCACATTTCCCCCTGTGGGACAATTAAAGGATTATTCTATTCTATTTTATTCTATTCTAGGTCACTACGTGTTTCGATTTTGCCTGCAGGGGGCGCAGCAGAGTCGTGAGTTAAATAAAACGTAGAAGACGACGAGAATCCACATCCGGCTGTCACTGCCGTGCCGCAAAGGAAGAGCCAAAGGAATATCTGGACAGGTGAGCGTGATTCTACCTGACAGATGAGCCAGTTCCGCCCGGCTCCTCTGCTACAGGTGCCGGTGCTGCCGGTGCTCTTCGACGGAGACTCGCGTGTCTTTATCCGCTCGGAACCGCTCCGTGAGGCCCTGCAGCTTCGAAGGTCAAGCTAATGCTAAAGCTAGTCCTTTCGGTTTTACCGTGTGAGCACCGCGGGGTCCAGACTGTGTCCGGTTTTTAAAGATAAGTTAGAAGTTCCGGACCGTCAGGTGTTTGTTTTCCAGAGCAGCAGGTCTGACTCTGAGCTCAGGTGTAGACGATTATAACTCACGTATGAATATGTATGACCTGAGGTCAGCTTTCAGCCTCGCGCTGAGAGAAGGATGAACTGTGTTCAACCTCAGCTAAACCGCATCACCTGTACGTCAGCGATGCTGTTAGTTATAGCTTATTTTCCCATAAAGTCCACTACAGAATAGCTGTTGTCATGCGCAGTTATGCCTCCGTTTGCAACCACGTGATTGAAACCATACGAAGGATAAAAGAGCTTTGTTGTCCCACAGGGACGTTTGTCCTGGACAAACAGTCCAGCAACATGAGCAAAAATACAGTGCTGTCATACAACTCTGGCAAACATTTATGTGCACCGCCATCTTTAAACCGTTTTGCAGCTGCTTGCTCTGTAACCTCTGCGTAAAAACCAGACAGACCTCATAAACCATTGTAGCTGCCAGAAACCAAGACGTGACCTGATGTAACAACGTTCACATTTCATCATTGATTAAGAGAATTGTATTTCTGAGCCGCCAGACTCTGAAAAATGGCTGATTTCCAGGACCTTTAATCAGGGTCGATCACCAGGCTGAAAATCCAGCGGTTTTCAGTTTAACTACTCACAGAGTCAGCGGGAGAAGATGATCCAGCCGGCAGTGACGGTCCCTGCACCGAAACCTCAGCCCTGAGCATTTATTCCACCTGAGTGATGGGAGGCCACATCCACCAGACTCCATTTCAAATTTGGGCTGTTTAGCATTTCTGTAACATTCTTTCCTCAAACATCACATCATGACTGAAGGCCAGCAGCTGTTTGGACCAAACCCCCTTTAAAAACCTGCCACTTTAAGCTCCTCCTGCTCCTCCTCAGAGAAACTCCGTTAGTTCAGGAGGTCTTTGTGTTCACCTGGCGCTCAGGTGTCATACCTGCTGATGACTTCTTCGTTTGTGTGGCAGGAGCTGCTGAGCGCGACGATGGTGCTGAGGGAGGTCCCGGCCGAGAACATCGCCCGTCCTCTGGGCAGGAACGAGGTCATCGGCCTCCTTTTCCGCCTCACCATATTCGGCGCTGTCACCTACTTCACCATCAAGTGGATGGTGGACGCCATTGACCCCACTAGGAAGCAGAAGGTGGAGGCTCAGAAACAGGTAAGAGCAAGCGAGCAGCTGCATGTTTGATCTTCACAGGTGGCTCGGTCTCTGATTGGTTCCTGGTTTGGTGTCTTTCAGGCCGAGAAGCTGATGCGTCAGATTGGCGTTAAAAACGTGAAGCTGTCGGAGTACGAGATGAGCATCGCCGCTCACCTGGTGGACCCGCTGAGCATGCAGGTAACGCCTCGTGTTGTTAAACTGAAGCTGTTAGAAACTCCTAAAAGCTTGCCCGCCGACGGCGGCGCCACGAGGAAACGGGAAGCGCGTGTGGTTTCTGTACCTGCATGTCACATACACCTTCTCCCTGCATGCAGATCACCTGGAGGGACATCGCAGGTCTGGACGAGGTCATCACCGAGTTAAAGGAGACGGTCATCCTACCTGTTCAGAAGAGACACCTGTTCCTGGGATCCAGGCTGCTGCAGCCCCCCAAAGGTCAGAGGTCATTCACCTGCGTCCTGTTTTAGAGTCGTCAATAAAGCTTTATACAGAAGGGAGCAAGGAAGGAAAGGAAATAAGGAAACGTGAAGGTAAAATCTGAACATGGTCTTTGTAACAGGCGTACTGCTGTACGGACCTCCGGGATGTGGGAAAACACTGATCGCTAAGGCAACGGCAAAAGAGGCGGGGTTTCGTTTCATCAACCTGCAGCCGAGCACACTGACGGACAAATGGTACGGAGAGTCCCAGAAACTCGCTGCCGCTGTGTTCTCATTGGCTGTCAAACTGCAGCCAGCGATCATCTTCATCGACGAGATAGGTGACGAACGCACACACACGCGCACACACACACACGCGCGCGCACGCACACACACAAGCGCACACGAACGCACACGCACGCGCACACACGAACACGCACGCACACACACACGCGCACGCACACACACACACACACGCGCACGCACACGCGCACGCACACACACACACGCGCACACACACACGCACACACACACACGCGCACGCACACAAAGAGTGAAAGCTGAGCCGGAGAATAGAAAAAGTAGAAACGAGAGTAAAGACCTCGCCGCCCGCGTGTTTGCAGACTCGTTCCTGCGGAGCCGCTCCAGCTCGGATCATGAAGCCACCGCCATGATGAAGGCCCAGTTCATGAGTCTGTGGGACGGACTGGACACGGACCACCACTGCCAGGTATGCACACCTGTCTGTCACATGACCTCAGCGGTGACGGGGTGTTTCCTTTTAGTAAAGATGTTTCCACATGTTTGTGTCACAATGACCTGAGGAGGGCGGGGCCACTGTGCGTGTCTGTGTCAGGTGGTCATTATGGGCGCCACCAATCGCCCCCAGGACCTGGACTCTGCCATCCTGCGGAGGATGCCCACCAGGTTCCACATCAACCAGCCTGTACGTGACTTTCAAAATAAAAGCCTCAGAAGTCTTAAAAGCAGGGGGCGTGCTGATGGTGTGTTTGTCCCCGCAGAGCGTGAGGCAGCGCGAGCAGATCCTCGGGCTGATCCTGGAGAACGAGAGGGTGAGCGCACGAGTCACGTGACCTTGTCATCATTCTGCAGCGCTTTACGACAGTCCTTCTTCTTTTACTCGTTTAATGGACGTCAGCACAGGAAATGAGAGAAAAGGAAAAGAACAAACACACAAAACAAGTTTGGCAAAGGGAAGACATGTAGGGGAAAGGAAGCAAGGAAATGATGGAAGGAAGGAGGATGGGGTTGTAGGAAATGGACTGGAAATGGGGAAGGACACAAAAGGATGGAATAAGGAAGGTAGGAACAAAGGAAAGGAGGAAAGGGAAAAACGGATAAAGGTTGAAGGAAGGTTGGCAAGGAGGGGGAGAAGGAAGGAAACAAGGAAGGAAAAGAAGCCGATGGGAAGGAGGGCGGGTCGACGGACTCGAGCTCGCAGCGACCGATCTGTTTTCTCTTCACAGGTAGACTCATCGATTAGCCTCAGCGACATCGCCAAGGAAACAGAGGGTTTCTCAGGAAGTGACCTCAGAGAGATGTGTCGTGATGCGGCGCTGCTGTGTGTCCGCGACTTCGTCCACGCTGAGAACGACAGGTGGGCGTCCAGGTGTTTCTGTTGAGGTGATCAATAACAGTGACGGTTCGCTCAGGTGAGGTTTCAGTGTCGGGTTTCTCTCTCGCAGCCTTCCAGATGACATCATCCGCCCGATCCATCAGGATGACCTGCGGCGCGCCATTGTCAAAATGAGGAAGTCCAAGACCGCGGGTGGAGCCGGCGCCCTGCTGCACGCCGCTCTGGACTGAACACGCCTGGATCACACGATGACCTCAGCTCAGCCTGCAGCCGCCGCCCCTCACGCTGACATGCCACTGCTTCCTGCTTGTCCTTCAGTCAGCTGATTGGCTGACGGTGGCGGGCTTTTCTTTTTTTCTTCTTTTTTTTTAAGAATCCCGAAATCCAAAATAAAAGCTGTTTGTCAGAGCTCGCTGTCACGCGTCCGCGCCGCCGGCTCCCAAGCTTCCCCCTTTACAAAACGCTCTCATCCCGGCGCCTGAAGCTGCTGACATCGTGGACACACGCGGCGGCCATCAGGCCTCGTCGTGACAAAATGTCTGACGCCAGATGGCAGGAATAGCGTCTGACTATGGGGGGAGGGATGAGATGGCGGTGAGGCACGTTAAGTTTTTCAGGCATATGACAGCGTTCTGCGTCTCCTCGCCGTTTGTTGGGTGTGAAATTGTGAGGAAAGATGGCGGTTGGGTTCAAACAAGCCGTTGCAGCGAGGCGTTTAAACTCGACGCCTGTCACACAGAGGGCTTCTACAGCAGGCTTTTATTGTGAAAATCCTCCCAAATAGAGTATAAGAAACCCACCAATAATCAATCTGATGAACAATAAGTTTACAGGTGTGAAGCACAAACGGCGAGCTTCAGCCGCTTAAACGCGATTCAAGCTGCTTTGATGAAATGACGTCGTTATTGAAACTTTGACTCCGAAACACGACGCGGACGCTTTGATCCGTTTACAGTGTAAATAAACAAACGTGGCGCTGATGGCGTTTCAGGGGAACGCTTCTTTTCATCAAGTGTACTTTATTTGTAGTTTGTTTTTTTTATTTGTAGTTTTTAAGCTGAGCTGGTTTCTGTTAATCCTCAGAGCTCGCAGTCGTAACAGAAACAGGAAGGCGTCAGATTTTCACATTAAAAGACCGATGAACTTCCTGATAACACTGAATCATCGTTTCATCAGACGCAGGATTTTTTACTCAGTGTGTTGTTGCCTGTTTAAGTTATCATGTAATAAAGTGGCCAAAACAACAACATGTGACTTTTTCATTCATGCGGTTCTGAGGAAAAATGTTATGAAGTCTATTTCTTTATTTTATCAAAAATAAATTTGTCAAACATTAAAGTGTAGTTACGATGGAGGAGTTTCTTTAAACGTTAAATAATAAAGCTTTTTATTGAAAAAATAAATGACCCACGTTATAACTGCAGAAGCCACGCTTCGAAAAGAGGAAAACTTTATGGACGACAACAGATCCGCTGAATTTTGTACGTTTGCAATAAAACCATTAAAGCCGCTGTTACCAAGAGACGACGTTTGACCAGCTCGGACATCAGGACACGATTCTCACGTCAACAGTTCAAAGCTCTCCTTTGTAATCTGAACAATTTGTTTTCATTAATATTTCACATAAAATTACACAAAGTGAATTTTTAGAGGAACATTTGAAAATAAAGAATTTGTTTTGAGTAATAAAGAAGTAAAACAGTTTTCTACAGTTTCTTTGGTTCGAGCTGCTGTTTGGAAGTGTAACAGTGAACTTTGACTTTAAATAAGACACTTTGTTCTGTTTTGATGGTGAACTTTTTTTTTATTAAAGCTTTAAATGAAAAACCTTTGGATGAAGATTCAGAAAATAAATAAAAATAAAAAAAAAATACCCAAAAAGTTTTTGGCACAAAGTTGAAACATTTTTCACCCTGAACAAATCAAAGATTAAAATAAATAAAGTCAAAATGATTCAGATCTCAGCCCGACACCCTGACCTGGACTCACAATTTGTAAAAGACTTTTATTGTGAAAATCCTGGTAGAAAGAAAATCAACCACCGAAAAAATAAATTAAAGCTGAAGCTTCTCTGGCATAACTGAGACTAAAGGTGGAGGCAGGGGAAGGAGGGCACCCGCCCTCCGTCACGTTTACCTGCAGTTTAACCTTCACACTTCCTGCTGACCCGAGAACATCAAAGCACATTTCACGTTTAACTTTTACCCAGAAACACTCTGTACAAACAGAGGAGCCGCCCCCTGCTGGTCATTGGAAGGACTGCAGGCTGACGGAATCGTGTCCATCGTTTATCTACAGTCTGTGTCAGACTCCCTAAGTCAGACTTTGAGCGAACGAAAGGAAGAAGCTGGCCAATCAGAGCTCAGGTCCAGACATCTTCATGAGTTACATGACGTCTTTCTCCTGCTTCAAACGTCTGAACTGGGAAAAATTCTAGTGCGTGACTGGACGCTTGTTGTCAGGGGGTGGGGCTCCATGCCCCCAGGTTAGCAGGTGTGTTAGGCTTACAGTCCTCTGTCCCTCTCAGAGCTCCGTGTTGGGCGCTCGGCCCACCGCCCTCCCCTCGCACTCTCTATGGAAGTCGCAGCCGTCCAGCAGGTGGCGGTACGTTGCCCGGACGTCACGGTACAGCGGCGCATCCTCCGCCTCCAGCCCGGGGAATCGAACTGGCGACTCATTGACAAGTAGCTGCAGCCGTGGGCCTCGCTGGCAGTCGTACAGCACGAACAGCAGGTTGGCGGCGTATGGCACAATGAGACTGGTCCGGAAACGGCGACCTGCAAGACGCCATAGGGAGACTTCCTGTTAGAGCGAGACTCATGAAACAGCAGATTGTGGCTGTGACAATGATGTCATGATGATGTCACGCCACTCTCCAGAATGTTCTGTAGTCTGAACATCTTGTTTTAAATTTAAGGACTTTACGAGTGAACGTTTGGGAACATTGAATACATTCATATTTCTGGAGAATCACGTCTCAGGACATACAAGTGCAGTTCCTGGAGGACTGAGGATGACAACGACGGCGTTTTTGTGTGTTGTGTCAATGAAAACAAGAAAAACTTGTTCTGCTCTCTGATTGGATGCTATGTTAGAGGTGGCGCTTCTTACCATGCTGTGAGTCGTAGTTGGTGGCAGTGGGTGGAGTTTGGTCCTTGTAGAGTCCCAGCAGAGAGAGGAGGGGGAGGAGCGTCTCAGCATGACCCACCAAGATGGAGGCGGGCTCTGGGGACGCGTCAGTGGACCTGACGGAGACACGATCGGTTCAATCAGTGATCGATCAAACCAAACGATTGGTGACGGCAATCGGAGCTCAGAAACGAGCACAGCCGCTCGGGAGCCATGTTGAAGCGGCTTTGGGTGGTTTTTACGAAGCATCACCTAAATGAGCTTCGCTAGTTGAAAACCACCTTCAGAGCTGAAAAACACGCCAACAAACAAACAACGATCGCAGGGGCCCCACCCACCTGCGAGGACGACCGGCTCTGTCCAGCGTCCTGAAGACGTGATGGAAGAGCGGGCAGCTGGACAGGCTGTTGATCTCGTGGCCGTGCGAACGCTTCCAGTACTGCTTCAAGTCCGACTTGTACTCCAACACCTGCAGACGGCGAGTGGGGAGAGGAAACCCACGGACCAATCAGAGAGCCGTAAACACTTATGAGCCATTTGATCGCTTTACCATCGACAACCTGACCTGAGAGCCATCTGCAGCATCACTAATCAATAATGGATAATGGATTGCATTTATATGCGCTTTACAGTGCCACTATTCACTCCCTCTCACATTCACACACTGGTGGAGGCAGCTACAGTGCAGTACAATGCACGCAGATCAGTGCAGATCAGGTCCTCTCAGCTGTCTTACTGATCCCGGATCAGCCCCGGAATAACGCGGAACGTTACCTTTGCGTCGCTCTCGTCAAACAGGAAGCACCACGGCGAGTGCACGTTTTTGATGGAGAGCTCGTACGAGCACAAGAAGAACGCCGCCTCCAGCAGATCTACAGGAGGCACAGAGGGACAATCTTCATCACACAAAAAACACCGCCCCCTGTGGGACAGGAAGTCCACAGAGCGGCATATGGAGAAATTTTAAAAAGCTTAACTGCATCATGGGAGATGTAGTGTGTGTGTGTGTGTGTGTGTGTGTGTGTGTGTGTGTGTGTGTGTGTATAAGAGACCTGGTGTGAGTCGGTGGTGAGGAAGGCCCAGCCTGTCGGCCATCCTCCTCCTCACTCCCTCCATCTCCTCGCCATGTTTGAACTTCTCCACCTCCAGCAGCGCCGTGCGGTTGTTCTCCACGCCCTCCACATAACCACGGCAACGGTCAAAGAAACGCATCAACTCATCGTCCACCTCGTGGCTGTACTCCGGCTCGCCATCTGCCCAAACACAAAGGTCAGAGGTCAGGCTCAAGGACTCACGTTATCGAGAAAGCCTCTGGGGTGGTGAGACTCACCGTGGCATCCCCAGCGGCGCTGCAGCCCCTCCTGAAACGCCTCCACGCTGCTCACGCAGCGATGCTTCGAGCTGGTCAGGAAGCGCACCCTCCTCTTCCTCACACTCTCCTCGGACAGCAGAGATGGGAACACAGACGCCAGGCGGCTCGCCAGCTGACGCAGGTCATCCCGGCCCTTCATCACCAGCTGACCTGAGGAGCATCATCATCATCATCATTATCAGGGTCGGTCATACGCTCTGAGGTCACATGGTCCCCCTCACGCATTACGTTACTAACAGTACACGATTAGGATGATGTATTCAAGTATTTATTTAGGCATTTAAGTATTCGAGTACTTATTCATGTTAATATATTCATGTATACATGTTCTGTACTGACGGTCGCGGGCTCACCGTCCATGTCCTCGGTGTACCACGCCTCCCAGCGGTTCCGGATCTCCTGCAGCCAGCTCTCAGATCCGCCGGAGGCCCTGGAAGCTTCGGTCCGGACCATCTCGCTCAGTTTCCGGATCCTGCGGATGTTCTTAAGGGTCGGGTAGCGGCTGCCGTGTCGGATGACGGCGGTGAGGTGGACCGGGGAGCATTGCTCGGCCGGGGGCGGTCTCAGGACCGAAGGGTCCGCGGACAGAGGGTCCCGCAGCAGGTGCGGGTTCACCTCCTCGTACCGGGTCTTGGTGCCGAAGTACCCGGCGATGTGCGGGATGTCCGGGACCGACAGGGAGGCGAAGGACAGGCGGGGCACGAGCAGACCCAGACTGGCCAGCAGCACACCTCCAGCGGGGTGAAACACGGAGAACATGTCGGCGGGGACCGGAGAACTGAGCCGGGGAGACAGACGGGGTCCACCTGCTTCCGCCTTTCTTGCTTTGTTGATGTTCCGGGTTTGTGTGACCTTTAACCTCCTGTTTTTCCGGTGTGCGGGCCGACCAAAAAGCATCCGCGAGGTTTAAAATTCAACATTTTTCGTTAAACTTCAACTTCGATGAAAAGTTGAGTTATGTAAAAAAAAAACTGCCGGAACTAATTTAGTGGTTAAAAAAAGAAGAAGAAAAAGGTTTTACCCTCTGAAGCTTCAAATTCAACACATCAATATAGAGAGGCACAATACAGCTTCCGCTTAACGGAAGCCAAAATAAAAGCCCTAACCGGTTTGTCTCTTTCAAAGTAAAAGCTTAAATGACAACAGGAAATGCATTTTACTCAAAATCGACATGAACTTTTTTTTTTAACTAATAAAATAATAATAAAACAATTTAAAGAATCAGAATTTGTAGCTGATGAAGTTATGGAAATAGTTATTTTTCTGTATGGACACACTGATCCTAAATCAGGGGTCATTTTAAATGGTGGGCCACAGACAGCCCGCTTTGACCTAAAGTGGGCCGGACCAGTAAAACTTCCTGTCACTGTAAATTAGTTAAATATTTAACTGTTTTTCTGCATGTTGAAGAAAAAGCTGCTGTGACACAGAACGAAATCTGACAGCCGGTGTCCTGCAGGTTTTAGATCTCACCCTGGGTCAGCACACCTGAATCACATGATTAGTTCATTACAAGGCCTCTGGAGAACTTCAGGACAAGAACTTTATTTAAACAATTTTGAGTCAGAGTTTTGATAAAAGTCTTATTTTAATGGATTTATTACTTTAGTAGTGAGAACACACATGAAGTTTAAGGACAAGTTTGAAGCCTTTTGTCCTCCACGATGGAAAATCAATGAAAACAAAAAACTTTATCCAGCTGCTAAGTTCATAAACTCTGCTCTCAGCTTAGCTCAGTGTCCTGTGTCACTGAAATGAAGAGAGATGTTGCTTGTTTTACGTTTTCACTCGTGTGAACACTGCTCAGATACACACCTGTCCTGTGAGGAGAACACAGGTGGGGTTTAAAGCTTTAACAGACTCCTACACCTGTTTTCCTCCACAACAGTGACAGGAATCCTCAGTGACCACACCGACTGAGGCCTCATCCACATCGCTCCTCTCCCCTGATGATAACAAATGTGGTTTTCAGTTACAGACATCACTAAGTAGAAACACAATATAATTTCATACTTAGAAAACAGGAAATACTTTGTATCAATAGGTAACTTCACATCCGAGCAGACAAGTATCACATGTGGAGTTCCCCAAGGTTCCATCTTGGGACCCCCTCTGTTTAACATTTACATGCTCCCACTGGCACAGATTATAAACAACAACAAAATAAACTACCACAGCTATGCAGATGACACACAAATATATATCACAATGTCACCAGGAGACCGAGGCCCTGTACAGGCTCTTGGTAAATGCATTGAGGAAATTAATGACTGGTTGTGCCACAATTTTCTCCAGCTAAACAAAAACAAAACTGAGGTAATAGTCTTTGGCACCAAAGAAAAACGATTACAGGTCACCAGAGAACTTCAATCTATACATCTAAAAACCACAAACCAGGCGAGAAATTTGGGTGTAGTGATGGATGCAGACCTAAACTTAGAAAAACACATTAAGACAATAACAAAGTCAGCTTACTATCACCTCAAGAATATATCAAGGATAAAAGATCTGATGTCTCAAGAGGACCTGGAAAAACTAGTCCATGCATTCATCTTTAGTAGGCTTGATTACTGTAACAGCATCTTTACAGGTCTACCTAAAAAATCAGTCAGACAACTACAGCTCATTCAGAACTCTGCTGCTCGAGTCCTCACTAAGACCAAAAAAGTGGACCACATCAGTCCAGCTCTGAGGTCTTTACACTGGCTGCCTGTCCGTCAGAGGATAGACTTTAAAGTCCTGATGCTGGCCTATAAAGCTCAGAATGGTTTAGGACCAAAATACATCAGTGACCTCCTGACCCAGTATGAACCATCCAGATCCCTCAGGTCATCTGGATCCGGTCTTTTATCAGTTCCCAGAGTCAGAACCAGACACGGAGAAGCTGCATTCAGCTTTTATGCTCCTTATATCTGGAACAAACTCCCAGAAAGCCTCAGATCAGCTGAAACACTCAGTTTATTTAAATCCAGGTTGAAGACTCACCTGTTCTCAGCTGCATTTGAATAAAGCACCAAATCCACACTTTAAGCTTAAATTTCAAAACTTACACTAACTACTGATCTTATCTATTTCTGATTTTATCTGTTTTGATTTTATATACTGTTTTGTTTGTTTGTTTGTTTGTTTGTTTGTTTGTTTGTTTGTTTGTTTGTTTGTTTGTTTGTTTGTTTGTTTGTTTGTTTGTTTGTTTGTTAAGTGGGTTTAGAGCTCTGGGTAGCTCCCCAGCTGGGTCTAGACTGGGTCTAGAGAGTATTTTAAATTCAGGGAATTTAAAATAGAAAGTAGCTCGTCCACAGAAGGACTGGTAGCTCCCCTTACGATAAGGGTTCAGGTCGCGCGAACAGGTGTGAAATGTGTGTGTTTAGTTAGTTTGTTTGCTTGTTTTAATCAATTTTAAATCATGCTTTTTATTTGTTCTTGTTTCTAATGTCTCTGTAAAGCACTTTGAATCACCTTGTTGTTGAATTGTGCTATACAAATAAATTTGCCTTGCCTTGTGTAAATGAAATGTACCATGTGGCTGTACGCTTGTGTGCTCTGATCATCGCATCGACTTACCTGAGCTCCGTGTTTCCATTCAGGGCTCTGCAACGCTCAGCACAGAGGAGCTGTTGTTGTTGAACCTTATTTGAGTCATAACATCCAAACGTTGCCAGGCAGGGAAAATGGTGACGGGGGACCAGCAGTGTTCTGCTGCCCTTCATATTTCCAATCACACAGCGAACTGTTTCCAGAATCATCACATGACACGGTCGGTAACCGAGCCTTCAAACATCACCACACGCGTCGTCAACAAAGCCTCGATTCCCGGATTATTTGAAACGCTTCGAAGCCTCGGCACAGAAGGACATTGCTAATAACTATGTGGTGGGCCGTAAATTTGACAACGCCTAAAGATCATCAACATCAGAACGTGTTTGTTGTGAGTATTCAGGCCATCACCGTTGAACCATTCCAGCATTACCAGTAATCCCAGTCAGACTGGTCAGCAGGTATACTGGGAGTGTTCTGAGTGCACGGCGGCACAGACCGGACTCATGCTGTGGAGAAAGAAGCAGCAGGTTCAGCTTCCTGCTGAATCCTGCAGCTCTGCACACCACCTGGTCTGATGGACACAAAGCAGCACAAACTCCACCTGGATGAACAGGAAGCAGGAAGTTTAATGTTCCTGCTGTTTGAACAGTATGATGGGATGTCTATCTCAGATGGCCCCGCCCCTCCCTGAGCCTGGTTCTGCTGGAGGTTCTTCCTGTAAAAAGGGAGTTTTTCCTTCCCACTGTTGCCAAAGTGCTGCTCATAGGGGGTCATCTGGTTGATGGGGTTTTCTCTGTTTTTGTGATTTGGTGCTACATTAATAAAAATGAATTGAAGTGAAGGGTAGCTATCACTGGGTCCCCGTGTGTAACCGACAGTGATGGAATAACAGCGTTACTAACGGCCTTCCCATGTTTATATTAACATATTAACATTAACACCGCAAGGTCAAAGTTCTGTTTTATGTTACATGAATACATCTTTGTTTGAGTTTTCTTTGCGTCACAGAGCTTGTTCTGCTGAAACTGCCCCTCACAGAGTGTGTGAGTGATACTGATAACTGTCTGTGAAGGTTCTCAGTCATCCAGGTCATCGTAGCAAGCTCCTTTGATACTGATAACTACCACCGTTTGAGCAGATGACATTCAACTAAACCCCAAGTTGTTTCTCAGCTGCAGATCCCAAACAGGTGCTTAAACTCAATAAAAAGTTGGATGGTTGACAACTTTCTCCAACCTAACGACATCAGGAACCTGACGTCCTGTAATCGTGGACGGACACTAAGAGACAAAACATTTACCACAGACTCTGGAACTCTGTCCCGCTGAGCCTGAGATCTGTGAACTCTCTTTCAAGAAACAAACAAAGAAACAACGTTTGATTAACCTTTTTTAACGCTTTGGTATTTTGTTGTGAAGCACTTTGTGATTATCTTGAAAGGTGCTACATAAATGTAGCCACACAGTACACAATTACTGGGGTTCTGTCAGGATCCCGGGGCAGTCATGGACTGGTGATATTATATGTATTTTTGGTGTTGCTGCTGCTCTTCTCCATGCTTGTAGATGTGAGTGTGTGTGTATGGGTGCAGGTGTGTATGAACACTGGTTTACAGGCGCCTTCAGGCCTGGTGGGTGTGGCCCTGCTAGGGGACTGGCCACACCCAAAGCTACACACCTGCCGCTGATCAGGGCTACATAGGAGAGTCTTGGAGCTCCCGGGATCATTTCGTGAGACTTCCTGTCAGTTCTCCAGCTGGTCTGTTTGTGTGAGCCTACCTGTGTCGTTGAGGGTACTAACGGCTGCCTCTGTTTTTCCCAGGAGGATTGCTGGAACTAGAGGGCAGCAGACACACGAGCACAAACACTGGGAGAAGACACGGAGTGGAAGTCGGGAACACACGGGGATGTATTATTGTGTGTACAGTTTTCACTGTAAATAAAGAGCACTGTTTGCATCGCAGAGTACCGCGACTGGGTCCTCCTTTCCCCACATCCCCACGGTCTAACATGCCAAACCGTGACAGGTTCTTAATGTGCAGTTTTTATTGTCAATGACGACAGCAGCCACATGGACTTGTACTGAATGCAGACAATGGCCGCCCTGCGCTGCACATGCAGGTCCTTTGCATCAACCATTTCAGAAATACATCATCTTGTTAAAATACTGACTTGTTACCACTGCATTACAATTATACCAATATGTTTCAACAACTTATGTGCATATTTAACAATTCCTTACCAACAATTTAACTTCTTCACAATGATCCCGTTCCACATCCACACATCAACGTAAACAGGAAGTCCCAAGATGCGTTTCTTGCTAGGTTTTAAGTGTGGTCAAAAAAGGCACTGAAAAATCATGAAGAGGGAGGGCTCACCAACATTTGGTCCATTTATACTGAATGGATACGTAAATATTATAAATCTTCCTTCTGGCTCTATTATAGTGTTGCTAATGGTGACGTTTCTGTTGCTCAGTATGCTACACCTCTTTGTTTTGAACTGTAGCTGCTTGAGTACATGTGAGGGAAATGAGTGTGTGTTCAGATGGTTTGGACATTTGAATCATCTAAATAGAAAAAAGTAGTTAAACCTTTACTCAAAAAGCATCTCTAGACCCAGCAGTCTTAGCTAATTATAGGCCAATCTCCAACCTTCCTTTATATCAAACATCCTTGAAAGAGTAGTTGTCAAACAGCTAACAGATCATCTGCAGAGGTTTATTTGAAGAGTTTCAGTCAGGTTTCAGAGCTCATCACAGCACAGAAACAGCTTTAGTGAAGGTTACAAATGATCTTCTTATGGCCTCTGACAGTGGACTCATCTCTGTGCTTGTCCTGCTAGACCTCAGTGCAGCGTTCGATACTGTCGACCATAATATCCTATTAGAGCGATTAGAACATGCTGTAGGTATTACAGGTACTGCACTGCAGTGGTTTGTATCATATCTATCTAATAGACTCCAGTTTGTGCATGTAAATGGAGAGTCCTCTTCACACACTGAGGTTAATTATGGAGTTCCACAGGGTTCAGTGCTAGGACCAATTCTGTTTACATTATACATGCTTCCCTTAGGCAGCATCATTAGAAGACATAGCATACATTTTCACTGCTAATCAGCTATGTACCACCACCTAAGCAGATTCTTCCTCTGGATGGCATTACCTTGGCCTCCAGTAACACTGTGAGGAACCTTGGAGTCATTTTTGACCAGGACATGTCCTTCAACGCACATATTAAACAAATATGTAAGACTGCGTTCTTCCATTTGTGCAACATCTCTAAAGTTAGAAATATCCTGTCTCAGAGTGACGCTGAAAAACTAGTTCATGCATTTATTACTTCCAGGCTGGACGACTGTAATTCATTATTATCAGGAAGTCCTAAAAACTCCCTGAAAAGCCTTCAGCTGATCCAAAATGCTGCAGCAAGAGTCCTGACAGGGACTAGAAAGAGAGAGCATATTTCTCCTGTTTTGGCTTCCTGTTAAATCCAGGATTCAAAATCCTGCTCCTCACATACAAGGTCTTAAATAATCAGGCCCCATCTTATCTTAATGACCTTGTAGTACCATATCACCCTATTAGAGCACTTCGCTCTCGCTCTGCAGGCCTACTTGTTGTTCCTAGAGTATTTAAAAGTAGAATGGGAGGCAGAGCCTTCAGTTTTCAGGCCCCTCTTCTGTGGAACCAGCTTCCAGTTTGGATTCAGGAGACAGACACTATCTCTACTTTCAAGATCAGGCTTCAAACTTTCCTTTTTGCTAAAGCATATAGTTAGGGCTGGACCAGGTGACCCTGAATCCTCCCTTAGTTATGCTGCAATAGACGTAGGCTGCCGGGGATTCCCATGATGCATTGAGTTTTTCCTTTCCAGTCACCTTTCTCACTCACTATGTGTTCACAGACCTCTCTGCATTGAATCATATCTGTTATTAATCTCTGTCTCTCTTCCACAGCATGTCTTTATCCTGTCTTCCTTCTCTCACCCCAACCAATCACAGCTGATGGCCCCGCCCCTCCCTGAGCCTGGTTCTGCCGGAGGTTTCTTCCTGTTAAAAGTGAGTTTTTCCTTCCCACTGTCGCCAAAGTGCTTGCTCATAGGGGGTCATATGATTGTTGGGTTTTTCTCTGTATCTATTATTGTAGGGTCTACTGTACAATACAAAGCGCCTTGAGGGAACTATTGTTGTGATTTGGCGCTGTGTAAATAAAATTGAACTGAATTAAACTGAAAATTAAATAAAAGTAAACTGAACCTGTAAGTTCAGGTGAGTGAGTTTTAGCACTTACTGCAGCCACTGTGATGGCTTTCGCTGGTTTATGTTGTTTTTTACATTTAAATAAAGATGTTGAGATCTTTTCTTGGCTCTCACTTTTCTCCTCTCCTCCCTCCCCTTATCTTCCCTGCTTAGCCTCTTGTGTCCTTGTCTTGTCTCGTGTGTATTACTTTTCCCTGGAACACTCTCTCACAGTCTGTTCTCTAAAACCTAAAGAAAATTATGGATTTGATCAACTGGTCTCTGAGTGCTATTGACACCCTTTTCTCAACGAGAAGTCTGGGCTCAGGAGAGCCTGAGTGCCCTGGAGGGACTGTCCCTGCCGGATACACAATGGACGGGTGGCAGAACTGGAGGATCATGTGTCTGGCGGGACTGTCAATCGAGGACGCTGAAGATATCTACCTATTCGGAACCATGATAACAGGGTTCATGCTGATCGGAGTTGGCTTGGCCCTGGCTTATCGGAGAATTAAGAGAGCAGAACCGGCTGTTCAACCCCCCCAAGGCTGCCCGCTGGAACTGAAGCGATGGGACGAGGCGCGACCTCTCACAACGAACGCAGCATGGGTAACACCTTGGAGACGCTTACAGCTGCCGTGAAGACTCAAAACAACAACATTGAGCGTATGGTGGGATACATCAGAGAAAGGCCTGCTCAAAATGAGACCCTTGTGCAAAAGTTGGATCACATCGCAGAACGGCTCACTGCAGTTGTGAGGTCTCAAAATCACAAGAATGACAACACCACGGACCAGAAGTTTGATACCATCATGGGGAGGCTCGCGGCTCTCCAACGGGAGATTGAGAGACCAGCGTCAGAGTGTTAAAGAACAGCTTTGAAATTCTCATGAGCTGCTCGCATAAAAGAAAAATCAACAATATCAACATGCGGACAACACGGCGCCAGCTGCACGGGCCCAAGGCTGGAGACGAACAAAAACTCCCTGATAACAACTGTGTGATGACCATTCTTCCCATCCCATGCCAGGCCACCTGGATTGGCTAGCAGACTGTTTACTTAGCCTGATAGGGCGAAGGACACTGTCTCAGCTGAACTATGGACACGCACACACTTACACTGATAAGCACTCACACATCCCCCCTCCCCTTCCAATGCCTTCGATGCTTGTTGCCTCCTGGGAACACGAGGCGAGTCTGGGCTCGCGCTGGAGAGTCGGCACAGTGGCAGGATGGCTGCTGTGTTGCCTGGGATTACTCCTTTCCCCTACCCAACCCTGTTGCTGGTCACGTGCTCTATAATGTTGTGCTGTGGACATTTATGTGCTTTCTGTGCAGAGGAGTTTTTTTGTTTCCTGTTCTCATGCTGTCCTCCTGTAGCCCAGCATGAGTAGAGGTCTCTTTTTTCCTCTTGTACTTTCCCATTGTAGTGTACATTTCAGTGGTTTTTCTGTAATGCATCCATTCTCTGACTTGTATCCCCATGTGATGTCTGTGTTGTGTGTGTAAGGTCGGGGGGCGGGTTCATTCCACTGCAGGGCAACCTGCATGTGGCGAATAAACTTTGAACTTGAACTTAAGCTGAAGCTAGCAGTTAGAGCCACCTGTGTCAACATCCACCTGCCGGTCAAAGTGGCCACACCCCTAATAATGACTGACTTATAACTATAGCTGTTACGAAGCAGCATGTATACAACAGACACTAAAGAAATAAACGGTTTTCAAAGTGTTTTATTGTAGCCAATGTAGCCCATCAGAATCCTTTTATATGGACGAGGAGCTAAAGTTTTCCACCAACATTCAGAGAAAAGCCTCTTTGGTAATGAAGGTTGTCGACGGTGTTTGAAGGTGGATCAGAAGTATGGTGTGGGGTCGCGTTTGTCGCACATCTGGACGTGGATGTGTGAGGTGATTCCCGGATAAACGCTCTGCATGGGCAGCATGGTGCCGATCCTCTGCCCCTTCCTCACCGTTCCTGAGGTTCGGTCCGGCCTCACGTAGAACAGCTTGAAACAAAGACCTGCAGGACGCAAACGCAACGCCTCGATCAGTGAATCAGTACCAGGATCAGTAACTCTGTTAGTGCTGGCTGCGCGTGATGACCCACCCTGTCCTGACAGGTTGATGCCCTCGTTGATGGCTGCCTTACTGGGGTCGGTGTAGACGGTCAGTTTCCCGTTA
>NC_140625.1:31744040-31759040 GCF_057382275.1 Copadichromis virginalis
TCTCAGGTAAACAGGGAGACGACCGGTGTTCGGGACGGGGGTTATTTTGCAGGACGTCTCAGAAATGTGTCTAAATCTTTCAGTGAGTGCATCTGATAGCGGCCCACTGCTGATCCCTGTGGCGCTCCACAGGCTGGCCTCAGCTGCTTAGAAGTAAATAAACAGATGCAGTCGGTCCCACAGTGGGCTGTGGAGCGACTTTACCTTGGAGAGGATGATGAAAGCTTCGGGGTCGAGAACGAAGACCTCGCCGCTCTCCGTCCCAATCACCAGGCAGCTCACGCCGTCCTCATCTGCCATGTTCTTCTTCAGAGTCCCGATGCAAGTGATGACCGTCTGAAAGAATGAGCCAATGAGAACATGAGCTGGGGACAGAAACTGAGAAACTGCTGTCTGTATATTTAGACCTTTGATGAGGCGCTGCTCCCTCCTTATGTTCATTTGTCTTTATGCTCCTGAGAACTTACAGACCAGATGATGAGCCATCTGTCAGAACTGCTTTATGTCTGCAACAGAGGCTGCATATGGAGTCCCACAGGGATAGCTTGTAGGTCCTCTTTGGTTTGACTTTTCTATGAAAAGGTGAATTAACCTGTCAGATGGTTGAAAACTAACCAAACTAACCTAAACTAGTCTAACTAAACTGTGAAATCTGATATTGTCACGAACTTTGAAACCTGACCTTCCACGAAACAGACTTACACTTTACGAAATGTAAAACATCACCTGCTGTAAAACCTGAGCATTTTGAAAAACGTATGTGATACATTAGATAACTACGAAGCACCAGCCCTCGGTCCACAGGCCCGGCCGATAGATCAGCAACTATTGGCCAATAAAGTTTTGCATTGTAGCGAGAGAACGTCTCGCCATTCAAGATTCTTTCTTTGTCACGTGCATGGTTATACAGGTGTAACACGCAGTGAAATGTGACCTGATACGCTCCTCGACTGTGCAGAGAGACAGACAGAACTTTATATACAGTGAATGAGTATATACAAGGAGAGCATTATGTGCAGCAAGTGGGTGAGTTATGTGCATTATATAAATAGGAATAAAATCAAATAAAACAATGTGGAAATTTACAGCTTGTGTACGTTGCGTGAGGAGGGTGTTAAAGTGTCTTGTGCTGTAGTGAGCAGCGTTCTGCTGTACGGATCACTCTCTGGAGAGCTTTTTGGTCCTTCACACAGCTGTTCCCAAACCACAATGTCATGTTCTGTGTGAGGATGCTCTCCACAGCGCCTGTATAGAAGATCCTGAGGATCTTTGGAGAGACCCTGAACTTCCTCAGTTGTCGTAGGTGATACAGGCGCTGCCTAGCCTTTTTGGTCTGGACCTGAATGTGGGCAGCCCATGTCAGGGCTGAGGAGATGTGGACACCAAGATACTTGAAGGACTGCACCCTCTCCACTGGAGCTCAATTGATGATAATGGGCTTGTAGTCTCTATGCTGACCCCTTCTGAAGTCCACCACCAGCTCCTTGGTCTTGCTGACGTTCAGCTGGAGGTGGTTGTCCTGGCACCACGATGCCAGATTCTTCACTTCATCCATGTAGGCCGCCTCATCGTTGTTGGAGATGGCACCCAACACCACTGTGTCGTCAGCAAACTTCACAATGGTGTTGGAGCCATGGGTGGCCACACAGTCTGAAGTGTAGAGGGAGTAGAGCAGTGGCGAGAGGACACATCCCTGAGGTGCTCCTGTGTTGATGGTGATGCTGTTGGAGAAGCACCTGCCCACCCTCACCACCTGAGTTCTGCCAGTGAGGAAGTCCAACACCCATGCACACAGACGGCTGTTAAGTCCCAGATCCCTCAGCTTTGTGAACAGTCTGCTGGGCACTTTTGTCAGTGGCGAGACCCGCGTTGTAGGTGGCGGTCTTGGTGTTCACTGCAGCGCGGATCGATCTGTCCACCCACGGTTTCTGGTTCAGGAATGTCACGACTGTCGCAGTGGGGATGATCTCATCCACTAGCATGTTTACGAAGCTTACTGCTACATCCGTAAACTCGACTGCGCATGCTCTGAACATGTCCCAGTCGACGTCGTTGAGCGCGTCCTGTAGCGTAGCTTCTGATTGGGGAGACCAGCATTTCACCTCCCTCGTAGCTACTTCATCCCTCCGAATGTGTTGCTTATACTCCGGGATGATGAGGAAGATGGCGTTGTGGTCAGACTTCCTAAAGGCCGGGTGTGAAACAGCCTTGTAGCCCTGCTTGTATGGCGTGTAGCAATGGTCCAGTATCCTATCCCCTCGTCGGACAC
This sequence comes from Copadichromis virginalis, assembly GCF_057382275.1. NCBI lineage: Eukaryota > Metazoa > Chordata > Actinopteri > Cichliformes > Cichlidae > Copadichromis > Copadichromis virginalis. Next base: position 31,746,310 of record NC_140625.1, read on the forward strand.
GTGATATGTTGGTGAAAGGTCGGCATGACTTGTCTGAGGTTCGCTTCATTAGGTCTCCTACTACAATGAGGGCTGAGCCCAGATCCCTGTTTTGAAAGGCACTCAGCACATCATGTAGTTCGGATAGAGCCATACCTGTGTCCACTTGGGGTGGGATGTAGACCACTGCAGCGATTACCGAGGTGAACTCACGGGGAAGGTAGAAATGGCGGCACTTAATGCTCAGAAATTAGGAATCAGGAATTCCAGATGTGGCGAGCAGCCGCTGGAGAGAGTAGAAATGCTCCTGGGGTCACACAACTTTCTGTTTACCATGAAACACACTCCTCCACCTTTGTTTTGTTCGACTCTGCCGTTCTGTCTGCGCGGAGCACGAAGAATGAATCCGACGGAGTTACGGCCTGGTCCGGCACGGTGGGGGTCAGCCATGTCTCCGTGAAGCACAGCATGTTGCAGTCCCTCATGTCACGTTGGAAGGTGACTCTTGCCCTCAGATCATCTAGTTTGTTCTCCAACGACTGTACATTAGCCAGCAAGATGCTGGGCAGTGGTGCGCGGTGCGCCTGCTGTCTCAGTCTGTTCCGAACGCCAGCGCATTTCCCCGGCGTTTCTTTGTTCGGCGCCTGGGGTGAGCGTCCTGTCCATTGTTGTTGGCCGCACCGCGTAGTATCTCGGTCGGCCATGATGGGTCTGGTTTAAAAGTGTCCAAGATCACCGATGTTGAGAAGGGAGCTACTGTCCAACTATAAAACTAGAAGTTCCTGGAATGTATAACAAGGTAATGAACAAGTAAACAGCTAAAAAGGTGCACAGTCTGTGCGGAGCGGTCAGAAGGCGTCTGGACGTGGCTGCGCCATCTTGTAAATCATTCTTTGATTTACATGATGACAGAGTGTTTTGGACTGTTGGTGATGAGGTACAGATTTATACAGTGAACCATCAACACAAACAGGAGCTGACATGTGAAACAGGTAGAAGAAGAAAACCACATGAATCATAAAGACAGATTTAAAAGGACTGCGGTGATGTCATTGTGGACGATGCGACCTGGGAGTTACCTGGCGCTTGATCGGCTGGTGTTTGAGCAGTTCAACAAACTCGTCCATCTCGTGGGGCTCCAGAGACAGGAAGCTGAGCGAGCGGACCGACAGCGGCACATCGGCCTTCTTCCTGATGCTCTCCAACATCTCCTTCAGGGTCAGAGGGTTGATCTGCCCCTCCTTCACCTGCTGCCACACATCCTGACCAATCAAAGCGCAGCAGCACGTCACAGGTACATTCAGGTGTGTTTACAGTGAAAAGGACACGCTCACTGCTTTTAAATGACATTAGGTTCAGTGTGGTGATTTCCGACTAACATCCACTGAACAGTAGCTGATATGGCTCCTCAACATAAGACAGCACATCATCAGGGCACAGTAACATCCTGTTCAGACTGATCTAAACGCTCTACCACTCCGGAGCCTGCATGACATCAGAAAAGAGGAGGATCCTCCAACTGTAATAATAATAATAAATTTTATTTATAAAGCGCCTTTCAAGACACCCAAGGACACTTTGCAATAAGATAAAACATAATGGAACAATGACACAATGAAGAACAATAAAAACAAAAGCACAAGATAAAATGAACAAACAGTGGGTTCACAGTGAATATGCAGATTTGAACAGATGGACTTTGAGCTGGGATTTAAACTGGGGGAGAGAACCAGTGTTTCTTATTTCTGGGGGTAGAGAGCTCCACAGCCTGGGAGCAGAGCAGCTGAAAGCTCTGCTTCCCATGGTGCTGAGGCAGAAGGAAGCTGGATAGAAGGAGAAGATCGAAGTGAGCGGGTAGAAGAGATAGTGCTTAACAAGTCACAAAGGTAAGGAGGAGCGAGGTTATGAAGGGCCTGGAAGGTGAGCAGAAGAAGTTTAAATATTATCTGGATTTTCACTGTGAGCCAGTGGAGTTCCTGAAGAACAGGTGATGTGCTGGTAGGAGGGGCTCTGGTGATAATGCGAGCAGCAGAGTTCTGAACCAGTTGCAGCTTATGGAGGGATTTTTGGGGAAGACCATGCAAAAGAGAATTGCAGTAGTCATATGGGAGGTAACGAGACTGTGGACAAGAATGGACGTAGACTGGGTGGAAAGTGAAGGACGTAATCTCTTAATGCTGCGTAGATGGAAGTAGGCGGAACGGGTGAGATTATTGATGTGAGATTTATAGGAAAGTGAACTGTCTAGGATGACACCAAGGCTCTTAACCTGAGGAGAAGGGAGAACTGAGGAGTCATCGATGGTGAGTGAGAAATGGTTTGCCTTCAAAAGGTTGGATTTGGTGCCAATAAGGAGGATCTCAGTTTTATCCTCCTTGAGCTTTAGAAAATTAGAGGTAAACCAGGATTTTAACTCGGATAGAATGGTCTGTGGTCATCTTCACATCTGCTACAGCCAAACAGAGGATGAAGTGCCTGGAGATAAACATAACTGGACCCCTGGTTCATTTAAGGACTGTTTGTCCTTAAATGAACCAGGGTCCCCATGATGTAGGTAATATAAGCACACACACTCGCATACAGACAGACCTGCTCCAGTGTGTTGATCTCCAGGCCAGGCAAGGTGAACTTGAAATATGGCCGCAGGTTCTTGTAGACGTAGATGCAGGGTCCGGAGGCCACAGCGACAGCGGGGATGCGGGGCTCGTGCAGGTCCATGAAGAAGGCGACGAGGCCAGCGGGCAGGTCAAGCAGGGTGCTCTCGCTCATCAGCGCCGTGCCGCGGTACACCTTCAGCTTCATCCCCGACGACCCGGAGCCCAGATCCCCGACCACCAGCCGGTTCTCCCCGTCCCCGCTCAGGTCTGCCAGGTCCACGCAGGACGAGAAGGTGTAGATGCCAGCCACCGGGTCGTAGTGAGCGTCCAGCCACTTCCCTCCATCACCACTCGACTCAGCGGAGGACATCACAGCAGAAGGGGCAGGCGAAGCTTTATTCACACAGGGTCGTCACAGGAAGAGGCCTGAGCACAGACCGTAAAAACATGGAAACAGCTTTCTGGTCGGAAACCGCTGTATTCTATCTGAAAGCTACCAGGTGACGACAGTTGTAGCTGAGTGGCTCGTTTTGGTCACGCTGAATAAAAATGAAATGTGTTAGCACGGCCTCCTTCACTACATCCATGAACCTCCTCTGAGGTCTTCTTCGTCTCCTCCTGCCTGCAGCTCCATCTTCATCCACCTTTGGCCCATATAGCCACTCTCTATCAATACCTGAACCTCTGCTCCTTCCACCTGTCTCCCTTTCATTCAAACACCTTTCATACCTCCACCCTCCAGGCTCTTCTCCACTCGCTCCTTTCTCTCCCCACAAATCTGCTTTTTACTTCACTCCTGGTTTAATAACAGTTTGTGATGTGAGAGGGCGCTGTTACCTACACACACGTGCTGCTCTCTCGAGACGCAACGATATTTAATCGTTGTATGTTAGTCTCTATCAGTATCCTCTGCCTCCTGTCATGTGTATTATTAATTGACCCCTCTCAGCTCGCGTACCGTGTTTGATGGATCTGATTTCTAGAACTCTCTCACCTGTTAGAGGTGAATCGCCACACTATGGACCCAAAGAGTTAATCAATAGCGGCACTAAAAATAATTCCCCTCCTCCCGGGTTGTCTCACCGTTGCCAAGGCAACCGTGTCGCTTCGTCTTCGTCCTCCGCCCGTTTGCTTCTTTTCGCGGCGTTTCTTCGGTGGAGCCGCTGCAGCTTCGCCTCACGGAGTCACTTTGGTCCCGATAAAGAGGAGTAAATCCAACTGGATCCGCTGCAGTCAGCATCTAATCCCCAAATCCCCTTCAATCCTCCTGCCCGTTACCGACGCCACACGATGACGTCAATTTCATGCGGCGGTGTTTGTTTGTTTTTTTACCGAACAAGAATTCATACATAGAAGAAAATTCAGTCGAATAGAAGAGAAAATTAAATAAAGTTTATGTTACATTTTTTCTTAAAGGGCTGACAGCTATTCTTAATTTCAAATATGACGGTTGATTTCTTTAACCACACTTGTTCATTTGTTACTGGCTTCGATAACTTATTTCTATATTTCTGAAATATAGAAAACTCCAAACTCGACAATCACTAAACAAAACCAGCAACAACAAAAAGCAGCGTCGTGTGACTTTATTTGTTAAAAAGAAACACTATATTGATCTCGCGAGATTCTATATGAAGGCAACAACGATTCTGTGACGTTGCTTCGTATACGTTCTGTGATTGGTCGTACTGTTCTAGTTTAAAAAGTAAACCGCGGAGAGGACAGCGCAGCAAGGCCGATAGGCAGTGATTGTTTCTCATGTTTGCGGTAGTAAATAGAGTGTGTGTGAAATAAAATATACGACACGTGAGTTCGAGTTTCATACAATATCGCTTTAATTCGTAATCCTGTCATTTAAAACGAAATTCCGCTTTGCTGAAGTCGTAAAAACGCGTAGATGAGATGGCTAATGCTAACAACAAAGCTAGCGGAGTGTAAAAACGGTCTTTGTTTACCTTCTGTTTGCTGTTGTTTCTTTGTGTTTGTTTGCTGTGATTGGTCAAAGATGTGATTTACTCTGAGCTGTGTTTGTGTGACTGTGGTGGCCAGTTTTAGTCAGGCTGTTTACACTCCAGTAGCTTGTATTGGGGCAGTGCTGGAGTCAGGCCGAACTCCATTATCATTTCTGGGAAATTAAAACTCTCGTTTGAATCTCAGTCGCACAGAAGCCGGCTGATCATGGGAGACATGTTTAAAGGCAGCACCTCATTTAGCTGGTAAAATCGACGCAGATTAAAGCTCTATTAGGCGCTTAGCGGGCGTCTAGGCTGCCTGTGAGCTGTAGGTGAAACTCCCCGCGGGGAGACTGATAAAACGGTGGTTGATTGGACTGATGTGTTTGCAGAGAGAATGGATTCCAGTTTAGCTGGAAGGCCGGAGAGAGTGGGACCAGTGGAAGTGGGGGACATAAAGAAGGACCTGCTGGCTGAGTTTTCTGCCATGCCAACACAGGTAGGTCCACCACGGTCTGCCCTGACCTCGGACACAGTGTTGCCAACTCGTCAGTAAGGAAAATCGCTATTGGCTGTCCTAAAAGTCGCTAGAAGTCGCTAAATGACATCATCGCCTAATCTGCATAATTGGTCATGCTAATGTAATTGTAACCTATGTTGTTGGAGAGAGAAATAACATCGTGGAAGATAGGGCTGCTCGATTATGGCAAAAATGATCATCACGATTATTTTCACTGAAATTGAGATTTCGATTATTTGACGATATTTATTTAACCCTTTAAGACCTACCATAGAACCAAGTCCGCCAGAGCTTATATTATATTTTTTACATGCTGTAGTGCCATTTTTGGGAGCATTTCAAGTTGCTATACATCAATACAACTGTTATAGCCCATATTTTAATAATATGTATGCATTAAGTCCATAGTAATTACATTAATTACAAAAAAGTGCAAAAAACTACAAAAAAATTGAAAATCGTTTTTGTTTTTACATATATTTCTACTTGGGGAAATTTAAGAGGTTTATCCCTCAAAACTTTAAATACAAAAAAGTTGCAAAAAATAGTTTACAACAACAGGAAATTTATTTTGAGTGTCTTCATAGTTTTATTTTGGAGATGCACCAATTTTTATATACTGCAGGAAAAACAAAAAACAATCCTATGATGCAAATTTGCAAAGAAAACAGCAGGTGCATCAAAATAAACTATTTCCAGCAGTGCAATTTGAGTTCTAAGCATCCCAGAAACTATTCAGAAAAGTATAGAGTCAAACAGAGGCGGAGCCAGACATTTGAAACACCCGGGGCTTAGCCCAAAGAGTAGTATGCATGTGGGATTTTTTTTTTTTTTTTTTTTTTTGGGGGGGGGGGGGGGGGGGTGTAGAAATGACTAAAAGATTAATAGGCTCTGTTCAAAAAAGAATGACTTCATATAGGGAAAAATATATATCACATGTGCAGGACACCTTAAACTAGTTTTTTAATTAAGCAGCAAGGCAGAACAAGGTCAGGGCTGTATCAAGACACGAGGACTAAACCCCAATTCAACCAGACCCAGAACTGATCCAGAATTAAAACAGGACTACAACAGTTCAAAATCAGGACTACTTGGGACTTAACCAAGACAGAACCAGAATCAGAACTAGATGATAGCACTAAAAATCATCATAGACCTGCACTACACTTATTTTTTAATTCTACCAAAGTACAATATTTAGATTGAGAAAAGTTTATATAATTATTTAGCCTTGTTGTGCAAACAAGCCTGCAGAACTTAATAAATACAGAATTTGAAAAATAACAAACCTAAAAAGAAACACTAGGTACGAGATACATGAGGACCTATGATACGGTGATACTTTTGGTAAACAACCATTTGACTAACATGTGTGTCTCACCTGCTCTTGTTCATCTGTTCTGTCCTCGTTCTCCTCTCTCTCCCTCTTTGTGCTGACAATCATCAAATATACAGTTGAAACCAGATATTTACTCTTCAGATAAAAACACTTTTTTAATTGTAACATCAAATCAGACTAAATGTTTATTTTTTTAGATTGATAAATATAAAAACATATTTGTTAACTTTAAGAGTAAAGAGAGAAACTATCTGTATTTCTTAATTGCAAATGGCACCAAATTGTATTCAAACTTGAGCCACATTTATGGAGCTCCACAGTTCTTTTCCTGGTGTTTTGGTTGATATCTCTTGATTTTCCCATGTCAAAGAAACAGGCTCTGTGTTTTGCCTTATATGCATCCACAGCTGTGCCACCAATTTACTCACATGGACTCTACTAACCTATCAGAAGCTTCTTCAGCTCAGAATGGAATCGTCTGGAGTTTTCTTATTAATTAACAATAAATTTAGTGTACATGTACTCCTAAATTTGATGAAAGTGATAAAAATAGCTCTGTCTCTCTTTATTCTGAAATTTAACTAATTCAAAATACATTTCAATATTTATCTAAAACAAAAATTTACTCTAAATTGATGTTGTACAGTAAAAATGTTTTATGTTTTCTCCCTAAAGTGTATGTAAATATCTGGTTACAAATGTGAATATCCTGCTGTGTACTGAAATCCCTCTTGTTTTGCATAGAAATATACTGAACAACATACAAAGCATAATATATAAAATAACATCTGAGTTTTTTCTTTGAAAGAACCCTCGAAGGTCCATTCTTATGTTTCAGTACATAACTGAAACCGATTTAGTCGGGGAGGGTAAGAACTGAAAATATGAAATAAACACATGTAAGCTAAGACTCTCTAAAAAAAATAGCATTTGTTCGGCTTTTCATTTTGCCATTTGTTGATTCACTTGAAGAGCAAGTAACGTAATATTGGTCAAGTGATCAGTTTCATATCAATCTTTCGTGATGCACCGTCATATTTACATTATTTGTACGGTACGAATGATTTGCTTTGGTACCTGGTCAAACTTATGGCTGGCTCCGTCTCTCCAACAGCGCACTCACGGGCAGCAGCTGCCCCGCCCCCTCGCTCAGTCGCTTAGTGCCTGAGCTTGGATCATACCAATATCAGGGGGGGATTCACGCACAGTCGTAAATTCCCACAGTGTGCACTATGTGCTTCGAATATTGTGTGTACTTTTTGTTTTATACAGTTGTCAGCCAGGCATCTAACTATGAAAAAATTACACTCCAAAATACCCCGGGCTTCTGACAAAACAACCCGGGCTTAAGCCCCGTAAGCCACCCCCACGCTCCGCCCCTGGAGTCAAACATGACTTATAAAAACACCAGTATAGGCTTTTAAGGCCTACAAGTAAAAAACAAACAAACTAATTTTCCGTGAAAATGAAAATGATTGGCTCGGCAAAGCGTGTTTCTGGAATATTATGTTTTTGTTTCTGCAAGCGCTTTTTATGCAATTTTTGCAAAGCTTTATGTGGAAGGAAGCTGATGGCATAAGATGTAAGTACACCTCCTCCGGTTTCATATGCAAAACAAATTATTGCGCTAGCTTACGCTGTTCCGGTTCTACAGGGATTTAAAGGGTTAACAATAACAATGTATTGAATAATGACTTTAAAAAAAATAAAATAAAATAGTGTGCAAATACTGATAACAGTGCAAATGTTTGCAATATAAAAAAATAAATGAAAAATGTAAACATCTGTGTTTAGTGAACTTTGCAGTGTTGCTCTGTGGCGCAGCTATGACACTGTAGTAAAGTTTACACACTGTCTACTTGATCCACGTCAAGTAGAACCCATAATGTTTCCACACCACTGAAGTGTTTTTTACCTCTTTTCAACCAGCGGCAGTCACTCTCCTCCCCAAATAACTTCTGCTTAGCTTTCCGAGCTTCCCTTGGGTCCTCTTAATTGTTGTGACATGTGTTGGAAATGCAGAGAGGTGCGCTTGATTTGCCACACGGAGCAGCGCGAGAGTAAAGCACGAGGGAGGGGCTAATAATCGGCTCAGTCATTTTTAATGATCGTTGAAAGCCCAGATCGTAATCGTGATTAAAATTCGATTAATTGAGCAGCCCTAGTGGAAGAGACATAAAGTGAGTAAAAAAAACGTCCTAAATGCATTTAGAGTTTATTTAGAACTACAAATTAAATTTCTTTTAGCAATTATGGTTTTTTTAATGTCACAATTCCAACCCTGCTACTTTCCCCGGGCTTGGACCGGCAAAAGTGACCCGAAATAGGCGCTCTGGTGGAGTTACTTTGTGTGTGTTTATAAGTAGTTTTAAACCTTGTGATCCAGTAAAAGAAGAACACTGCGTTACAGCACCCGCTGCTTGTTGAGAGTAAAAGCGACACGCGCTTTCACGTCTTTTTTTTAGCGACTTTTTTTTTTAGAAATAAAGTCACTAAGGGGTCTGAAAACTCGCTAAATATAGCGACAAAGTCGCTAAGTTGGCAACACTGCTCGGACAGGCTGTAGTACATCACGGACCCATCCATGGGACTTGCAGAGCAACGTCACACTGTGCTGTTGTTCCTGCACATGTTTAAATCAGAGTCTCGTCCTTTGAACCACATACACAGAGAGATCCACAAACACCACAAACTGTCTTCCACACAATGAAGATCTCTGTGGTCCTTTTATGTTTGATGCCCACTGATGTGTGTAGGGATTATTCAAAGCATCAGTACAGTCACCATTAACAGTGATGTTTTCTTCCAGTTTGCTGTGAAATCAGAACCATTTTCTTTGTTTATTGTTTATTGGTTTCCAGGAAATTTTCCATTAAAAGCATCCAGTGTATTCATCCTCCATGCACACACATGCACATCTGTACCTGCTGTTTCCTGTAACATGCCGTCGCTGTCTGATGGTTACCTGTTCTAGAGTTGGATGCAGGTCATGTAACTGATGCTGCTCTCTCTGCAGGACGACGCTCAGGAGCAGTCGGAGAACCTGCAGGTTTACCTGAGGGTTCGACCCTTTACTGCAGCCGAGAGCGGCAGCGGAGAGGCACAGGTGACACACACACACACACACACACACACACACACACACACACCGCAGTGTTTTACAGGGATTCACTATTCCAGCTTTCTCCTACTCTGGGTGTCTACAGCAGAGATCAATGGTACCAGTTCTGTATTCCTCACCGAGGAGCATGCTGGATGTCATTCAGTTAAAAACAGAGGACTGATGTGAGACACAGGTGAAGCTGGCAGGAACCAAACTTCCATTCAGTCCACGCTCAGCAAAGCTTCACTAAACACAAATTTTAAGGAGGATAAGACAGGAACTTCTTCCTCACATAACGTTTACACGCAGAGGGAAACTTTCTTATTCCTGATTCCATCATCTGTTATGGATCAGATCTGTCACACGCACACCGTGGCGTCTTTGTGACCTGCTCACAGACCTGGACTGTTCACAGTCTGTAGGCCTGAATGAGCAGCGCAGGTGTGTTTTCCTCTGTAGGACTGTGTGACCATCGAGGGGCCGGACACTGTGGTCCTCAAGCCTCCCAGGAGCTGCCAGTCAAACCGACAGAGCGACAAGTCCCTCCCACAAACGGCCCAGAGGTTCACCTTCACGCAGGTACGTGTCACCTGACCGGAGCTGTGCACACCCGTCCCACTTGCTTCACGCTGTTGTTGTCGTGGTGCCTTCAGGTGTGTCGTTTCTGTTGTGGTTGTATTTCAGGTGTTCGGTCCGGAGGCGAGTCAGAGGAAGGTGTTCGAGGGCTCCGTTCGGGGTTTGGTCCGAGACGTTCTGCAGGGAGGAAACTGTCTGGTTTTCACGTACGGAGTCACCAACGCCGGGAAGACCTTCACCTTCCTCGGTCAGAGCGCCGCCCCCTCCTGTCTGCCATCACCCGCCTCTCTGCCCGACTCTGACTAACTGTCCGTCTGTCGCTCAGGTCCAGACCACGACTCGGGTCTGCTGCCCAGGTCCCTGTCGGTCATCTTCAACAGCATCGAAGGCCGCCTGTACGGCCGCTGCGACCTGAAGCCTCAGCGCTGCCGAGACTTCAGCAGACTGACTCCAGACCAGCAGGCGACCGAGAGCAGCAGCAAGAGGAACCTGCTGAGGATGCTAAAGGAGGTGAGGCGGGCGACGGGGAGCGTCGCAGCATGGTGTGAGCGCGTGCGGTGAGCTGAGCTGTCTCTGCTTCCTCTCCACAGAGCGACAGAAGCGCGACAACTGGAAGGTCGGCGTTCCTCGAAGGTCAGTGACTCTGATTTAATCAGGATGGGACTAAAAGCTGGAGAAACGCCGAGCTTATGATCTTTGAAGGTGGTGTTAGGCGTGATCACTGATCTGTGAAGATAAACTGCAGGAGTTGAGTGTGTGGGTTATTAATGTCACCTCACACTGATTTGCTCTGATGAAACAAACAGCGTCTCAGTCCAGCAACAGATGGACTCATTTGCAGGTCCTGGCTGAGATGTTTGACGCTTTCCTCAAACAGTTTTTCTATGAATAGAATTGACGTCTGATTAACTGTAAGCTTTAAAACAAGGTGTGTGCGTGTGCGTGTGTGTGTGTGTGTGTGTGTGTGTGTGTGTGTGTGTGTGTGTGTGTGTGCGTGCGTGTGTGCGCGTGTGCGTGTGTGTGTGTGTGTGTGTGTGCGTGCGTGCGTGTGTGTGTGTGTGTTCAGGCTCGTCTCTGAGCAGTGACAGCAGTGTGAACAGCGTCTCAGAGGCCGACAGCTTCTGTTTGGACGTCGACTCAAACGTCCGTTTCTCCGTCTGGGTTTCCTTCTGTGAGATTTACAACGAGAACATCCACGACCTGCTCGAACAGGTGACACACACACACACCCACTCTCACAGAGTACACGAACACATTCATGTTTTGTTTGCACATTTTCATCCTGAGCCTCTTTAAGTTAACCATTAAAACATTATTTTAAATTTTAGATTTTACCATTAAAACAGGAAATAACAACAATAACAGTAAATCCATGAAAACCAAACACACACTGCAGACTGGACACGTCCGAAATGTACACACAATAAACCAACAAATGACCCAGGGTACATTAAAGAGGAAAAACATGGATCCTTGCAGACATGCTGCTGTGACCTCACTGGCGGCCTTGATGATCTTGGCTGTGATTGGCTGAACCCGTCACTAACTGTTTTTCCTCAGTTTTATTTTGTACAGCTGAAGCTCTGCCTCACTGAGACTTTAACTTGTAATTACTGAGCGCCTGCAGCACGTGCTCAGTCCTGTTATTGGTTGGTAGCAGGTCAGCTGATCCTTATAAAGCCAGAGGACAAAAAGAAGTGCAGGCAGAAGAAACCGGAGCCTTCTTCTTTCTTGTTGGGATGTCCCCTTCAGTGAAGGTGTTGACATGGACACCGGGCATCAACGGTGTTCAGCAGTCACGACCTCTGACCTGTAGGTTCTCGTCCCCGAGGGCTGGTTTATTCTGCCGGCACCTCTTTTTGTTCTCTGGTTTTATAAGGATCAGCTGACCCGCTACCAACCAATAACAGGACTGAGCACGTGCTGCAGTCACACACACACAGTCACACACACACGTGTCAGTTTTCTCTGAGCACGGCTGCTTTACTCTTTATTCCCTCGGTTTACAGCTGCTTTTACTGCATGTGTGTCAGCTGTCTGTGGTGTCAGTGCAGCTGCAGGGGGCGCTGTGCCTCCTGTGACCATGTGACTGACTGACTGTGTGATGTTCAGGTTCCCGGCGGCCAGCAGAGGAGGACGGTCCTGCGTCTGTCTCAGGACGTGAAAGGAAACTCGTTCATCAAAGGTAACACTCGCTCTCACAGACGGCCCGAGGGTCGGAGTTCGTTTAGTCCGCAGTCACGTCCCGCCCAGCTATGGCCACGCCCACTGAAATCACTGCAATATGTGAGCCACACACAGGAAGTACTTTAAATCCATGACTGTCGGTGGGCACGACAGATTATTATATTGCAATCAAACCTGTTACACGGATAAGCTGAGTCGCTGATCATTAATATTAATTATTAAACGTGTTTGATGAATCCACTGTTTCTCACACCGGCTGCTCTGTTCCTCCCAAACCATCTCTGCGCTTTTATTTTGAAAGTTCCTGCTAGGAGCTGAAAATAAATAAGTTGATTGAGACACTGTAGGTTACCGTGACGATGATAACCTGCCGTGGTCGACACGAGATATTCACCATCACGAATACTCGTGTGGCCGAGTGCGCTTGTTGTCATGGTGTTTCTAAATCAAAGCAGCCGGCTGCGAGGCGCTGAGGCTC
>NC_140625.1:31764040-31849040 GCF_057382275.1 Copadichromis virginalis
CTGCTGGCGCTCAAAAGTATGTAGACGGGAACATCAGCATATGCAGCACACACGTCCACGTACTTTTGTTCATCACAGAGAAACACTGAACTTATCTCACTTTGTCGCCTCTCCTGACTCCTCCCCTTTCTGTCCTGCTGTAGACCTGGACGAGTGTCCAAACTGTGACACTGTGTTGGTGTCTCTGGAGGCGGAGCAGAGGGAGGCGTCCAGACTGCAGAAGGAGAACAAAGCTCTGGTGAACGGGATCTTCCAGCTGCAGACGGAGGTCTTCTTCTTCTCCTTTTCCTCCTCCTTCTTTTTCTGCTGCTTCTTCTTCTGCTGACGGTCTTTGCATCCCTCCAGGTGACCAGCCTGCAGGTGCAGCTCAAACAGCAGACTGACAGATCCGACAGCCTATCAGAGCAGTTCAAAGCCACAAAGACCCGCCTCCACGACCTGGAGCACCAGTCAGAGGAGAAGAACAACTCCATCAGCAGTCTGACACAGGAACTGGAGCACCTTCGACAGGAAGTGAAGGTTCTCTTTTTTTGTGAAAGCCGGTTGGTTGATCCTGGATCGTGTTCATGATGACTCACTGGCTGATGTGTTCAGGAGGAGGAGGGGCAGAGCAGCAGCGTTTTCCACGCCGCCATGGAGGAGCTGAAGAAGGAGAGCGAGGCGGCGCTCCAGCGCTCTGCTCAGAAATCCCAACAGATCGAAGAGCTGCAGACAGACAAGCGGCGGCTGGAGGCGGAGCTTACGCTCAGGTGATCGATATTGCCACCAATCAGGTTTTATCGATCCATAAACAGAGGTTGAAACTCTTCTTCTCCTCCTGCAGTGAGAACAGGTGCGCTGAGCTCAGAGAGGAGCTGGCCAATCAGAGAGCAGAATTCTCCCACCAGCTGGAGAGCCTGAGGGCGGAGCTCGATTCAGAAGGCGACGCCCTACAAGCAGCATTTCAGGACAGCGAGGAGAGGAGGAGGCAGCGGGAGATGGAGGTGGGAGGTAAGTAACCAATCAGATGAGCCGAAGGGGACGGTCAGCTGGCTGCTGCTCTCAGCTGATTGGCTGATGATGTTGTTTGTGTGTCAGAGCTGCAGCGAGTCTTGGATGAGAAGGAGAAAGGTCTGGAAGAAAGCCGCCAACAGGTGGAGACGCTCAGTCGAGGTAACGCGCTCTGATTGTTTACCTGAAAACTGTTTCCTGTTAACGCTCACGTCAGGGCACACTGTGCGCGTGTGTGTCTGTGTCTGTGTGTGTGTGTGTGTCTGTGCGTGTGTGTGTCTGTGTGTGTGTGTGTGTGTCTGTGTGTGTGTGTGTGTCTGTGCGTGTGTGTGTCTGTGTGTGTCTGTGTGCGCGTGTGTGTGTGTGTGTCTGTGCGTGTGTGTGTGTGTGTGTGTGTCTGTGTCTGTGCGTGTGTGTGTGTCTGTGCGTGTGTGTGTGTGTGTGTGTGTGTGTGTGTGTGTGTGTCCGGCACTGTCTGTCTGTGTGTGTGTGTCTGTGTGTGTCTGTGTGTGCGTGTGTGTGTGTCTGTGTGTGTGTGTGTCTGTGTCTGTGTGTGTCTGTGTCTGTGCGTGTGTGTGTGTGTGTGTGTGTGTGTGTGTGTGTGTGTCCGGCACTGTCTGTCTGTGTGTGTGTGTCTGTGTGTGTCTGTGTGTGTGTCTGTGTGTGTCTGTGTGTGCGTGTGTGTGTGTCTGTGTGTGTGTGTGTCTGTGTCTGTGTGTGCGTGTGTCTGTGTGTCTGTGTGTGCGTGTGTGTCTGTGTGTGTGTGTCTGTGTGTGTGCGTTTGTGAGTCTTTGGTTTGATTCCGACCTGTTTTTCCTGTCAGAGCTGCAGAGGAGGGAGGAGGAGGAGACGCTGCCTCTGGTGGAAGAGCTGAAGAAGGAGATCCAGAAACTGCAGGAGAGGAGACAGGAGGAGGAGGATGGGGGGGGCAAGAGGATGAAGAGTGGGGAGTGTGAGGCAGTGATGAAGCAGAGAGACACTCAGGTAAGTCAGCCTCAAAAAGTACAAGAGAAGAAGAAATGCCGACGGGTTTTCACGAAGGAGCGTTCTGCTTTATGTTTTTACTTTTCTTTCAGGACCTTCGAGACTCTCCTCTTAGGTCCAACATGGCCGCCAGGAAGAAAACTCCCAGAACCACGGGGAGGAAGAGGAAGAGCTGCGAGCTGGAGGTAGGGCGGAGCCTATTTAAGCCTATCGCTGTGGTTGTGTGAATAATTAAGATTTTAACCCGTCACTGCATCCCGGGTTAAAATCACCACGTGTTAGACTTTTATCGTCTTCTGAAGCGCGGCCTCATCTCGCCTCACTGTGCCAGACTGGCAGGTTCTCGCCGCCAGCAGCCTTCTCAGCACGGAGGAGTCTAAGGGCGCCGGTATACTCAGTCTATCCGTTATACAGCAGGAAGCCGCCACAGTATTCTCCTGAACGACAGGTGCCGCCACCAGCATCACCTCGACAAGCTGACGCTCCGTTCTTCTTCTTTCCTTTCGTATAAATCACCAGAGGGTGGAGCCGCCTCCCAGAGTGTGTTTGTTTGTGTGTGTCTCAGGCGCTCTGACATGTGTGTGCTGTTGTGTTTCAGGTTTTGGTGCACAGTGAAAACAAGAGGAACAAACCGAGGGGAAACGCCCGTTGCGTTCAGGTGAGCCGTCCCAGCCGACAGGTAGATGAACTCACGCGTCCTCAGAGCCCTCACCTTAAACCTCCTTCTTCTTCTGTGGTGCAGGAGAGAGGATGCGCTCTGCAGAAGATTGAAGAGGCGATCCACACCTCACCGTGCGTCCTGGGCAGCAAAGGTCAGCCACACCTCGACCACCCAGCGCCAGCAGGGGGCAGCGCTGAGCTGCCACCGTGTCTGATTTTATGTTACAACAGAAAGTTTAGCTGAAGTGTTTCTAACAGGCTCGTCAGGCCCTGCGGCTCCAGAGCGAACTCACCGTCCCGTCCTCTCTGCAGATAAAAACATAAGCTCGGTGGAGAAGGAGGCGGTAACCGTGGCAACCAAACCCCGGCGAGGCCGCAGGAAGCTTTACAATATGGACCCGTGGGCGCCGATGGTGGACTCGCCACACACGGTGAGACGGAGTCTGACTCTGAGGCACGAAGCAGAGTCGGCTGTTTGTTTCTAAATATGAATGCGTCTTTGTTTGTCCCGTCAGACGCCCGGAGCAGCGGCGGAGGATCGGGAGAGCGACCACAGCATCATGAAGAGGAAGCTACGCTCTCAAACCTGCAGGAAGTGACATCATGATTGATCTTTAATGTGCGGCGTTCTTCATCTGTCATCAGTTTGTTTGTTTGTTTGTTTTTAATGTTTGGACCTTTAAAAAAAACAGAAACCCACCAGTTCACCTTTGTGAGGCTTTAAATTTAAGGTGGAATTGTTTAAGGTGGATCTCTGTGACTGCTGTGATGTAAATAAAGGTGAGCTGAATCATGTCCAGGTGAAGCTTCTTTCAGCCGCACTCACGTGAGGTCGTCGACATAAAGACAAAGTAAATGTCTCGGTGAGCGGTGTTCGGTCCGTCCCTGCAGCGGGCGGAGGCCGGGGCGCCTCCTCGGTACGTTTGTGCTCGAGCTCTGAGTCTGTCTGCAGTGCCTCAAAGGGATTCATGCTGTAAATAAAGTTTTACTGTAGCTTCCTCAGTGTGTGACTTCACTTCCTGTCTGGTGCTGAAATGTGGAGATGTCACATGAAGGTTCAGACTCCAGTGTTTGAGGGAGTACCTGAGGCGGCTGTAGCTCAGGAGACGGAGCCGAAGGTTGCTCCACTCTGTCCCTGGGCAACACGCTGACCTCTGAGTCGCTGCTGACGTGTTCACGCTGACGTGTTCACGCTGACGTGTCGGGGTGGGCGTGTCAGATAAAGTGGCTTCAGAGGTCTTACCTGAGCCACCTGGGGCTCCTTCAATGACATCACCTCTGCTGGCAGCGAGGACTCGAGGTGAGCCGCAGAATCAGGATGAAGCTGCTGATTCCTCAGCTCAAGCTCTGACACCAGCAGCTTCTCCTTGCGCTGGCTGACCTGCTGGGTGGAGGAGGGCGGAGCAAAGTTGTCCTCGCTGTTTATTTCAGGGTAAAGCTAACGTGAGCTGGACGACCGCAGAGCTCCAGCTGATCCATGAAGAAAACGCAGGAGGCACAAACTGAGGCAAAGCTTTTATTTTCCTGTAACACGTTACAAACATCAGCATCACTCAGACTGTGACATCACGCTCTCCACCAATCAGCAGCGTTTTCAGCCCCGCTGCTCACACGCTGACATCTACCAGTACCTGTCTCAGGTACAGGTAACCTGAGTTACACCTGAAGATGATTCTGGTCCATTCACACACTCTCTCACACATAATGAGGCAGCTCAGACAGGAAGCTGTGAGTTTCTTCAACATTAAAACAAAATCATTCGTTTTCATTTTCAGCAGACTAAAAAGATTTCACTTCCTGTGAAGTCATCGTTTGATTGACACCTGTCAGCCTGTTTAGCCGTCTGCTTGGTTTTGGTGTCGAGGAATCTGATTGGTAGGCTGCGTTCACGCTGCAGGCGAAAGCATCAAATCTGACTTTTCTGACCCTGTGCGACCATCTATCCGATCATGGTGTGACAGTGTGAACGGCACAAATCCGATATCTTCACATCCGATCTGGGTCACTCTCGTATGTGGTCCTGAGTCCGATACATATCTGATGTTTTAGAAAGCTGCTGTTTGATGGTCACGTCGCATTAAATCCGTCTTTTACGTCACTGACACGAGACAGACGCCAATTATCAGCGCCGGAGAAGACATGGCGAACGCTTCCTGACCATCCAGTGAAACTGCTGGGAAGACAATGTTGGAGAAACAACAGCAATAAGGATCATTGTTTGGCCAAATGTAAATAACCAAACAACTTTACAACTTAAAGGAAAATTGGGAAACGTAAGGTCGGAAACAAGTCTTTACATTAAGGCCATCAGTCACACATACTGTTTGGTCTGGGTGTAAACAGAGCGCGTTGTGTGTGGCGTCTTCTTTTGCGCACGCGTTCACACTAGAGCGCGTTTGCTGTCGCATTTTATTTGTAGTGTGAACGAGCAGACAAAACAATCAGATTTGATCAAAAAATCTGAACTGAGCATCAAGACCTGCAGAGCGAACGCAGCCTGAGGGCTGTGAGGTAACACCTTCCTGTTGAAGGTGACGAAACCACCTGATTGGTCAGACAGGCTGAGGTGGAGGGGCTCGGGTTCCCTGATGACAGTTTTCAGAAGATTGCAGCAGCACCGAATCTGATCGATGGTGGCAATGGCGAATTCCAGTGACGGCGGAAAGAATGACCGCGCTGGCCAGCAGAGCGGCACCGCTGAGGAGGAAAGTGGCTGTGTAACTTCCTGTAACATCAACCAGCCAGCCTGCAGAAAGAGAAGAAGAGTTTCAGGTGTGACATCATCAGCAGGCGATGTCAGAGTGATGTCATCCGATTTCAAATATCCAATGACGTTTGTGAGGACAATTAGACGCACGGTCTTTAAACACATATTTAAAATTTAGGTGGATTTAAAGTTTTTTCTCTTTTAAAGATGGATGAAGCAGGAGGGTGGAGCTGTTTCCCTCACCTCCAATGGGCGGGCTGACCAGGTAAGGTATGGCGTGGAGGAAGTAGACAACGCCCAGAGCTGAGGACAGATACGTAGTTCCGACCACATCAGACGTCACCACTGGGATCAGAGCCACGTAGGCGCCGTCGAAGTAGCCGTAGAGCATGGCAAAGGGCACGAGGAGCGGGAACGAACAAAGTAATGGCGTGAAGAGGCAGCAGAGACCCTCCATCCCCACCGAGAAGACGTAACAGGCCAGGCGGTGCGGCTTCAAACACCTGAGAGACAAACAGGACGCCCGACGGCATCAGCACTCAAATGTCAGCCATGTTTGTGTGAACTGTCCCTTTAAAAAGAAAGCGTTCTGCTGCAAAGTCGAGTGGGCGTCTCCATCGCTATCACCTGCAAACATCGTGACGCTCGCTGTGATGCTGAAGTCACGCCTGCACGAGCTCGAAGGCGCCGAGCAGCACCAATAAAGGTCAAAATCCTAAACACAGAGCGACACGCCGGACGTGTGCTTTGAATTCTCGCAAACGTATCAAAGATGAAGTAAAATCGAACATGGAGGAGACGACTCGCAGCTTGGGTCAGGTAAATGGACTGATTCTCATTTAACACTTTTCTACTCACGCGGAGTACTCGGAGCGCTCAGTCACCCAATCACTGCCATTCACACAAGCACTTTCCAACTACATCCACACTCCGAGAGCAACCTGGGGTCAGTATCTTGCCCAAGAATACTTGGCATGCCAGGGATCGAACCACCGACCTTCTGATCGGTGACCTGCTCTACCTCCTGAGCTACAGGAACCCCAAAGCACCTAGTTGAAGCACCTTTGGCAGCAAGTACAGCCTCAGGTCTTTAAGCGTCACGTGTGGACGGAGTTCATCCTCCACCAGGACAATGACCTGGTGGAGGATGAACCTTCACCCTAGTCTGAGGTCCAGAGCAGTGGAAGCAGGAAGCACCTGCG
This sequence comes from Copadichromis virginalis, assembly GCF_057382275.1. Lineage (NCBI taxonomy): Eukaryota > Metazoa > Chordata > Actinopteri > Cichliformes > Cichlidae > Copadichromis > Copadichromis virginalis. Next base: position 31,770,584 of record NC_140625.1, read on the forward strand.
CTGAGCCCCGAGAGTCACAGGAAGGCTAATAAACGTACTCGCGCTTCCCCTCTGGAACGAGGCTGTAACGTGTGGAACAGGCCAGCGTCAGTGTTCGTCCTCGCGCACACTCGCCTTACCTTCTGTCCGTCAGCCAACCGAAGGTGATGTTCCCCACGATGTCGATGACCCCCAGGATGGACATGAGGAAGGCGGCGTGCTGGTGGCTGATGCCGGCACTCAGGGCGTAGGGCACCAGGTAAACGAAGGGGAGGCTGCAGCCGCTGGCCAGAAACAGGAAGGACACGGCCAGACCCAGAAAGTCAGGCAGCAGCAGGAAGCGGTACTCCCCACAGGACAGGAGGCGCCACATCCTCCTCAGCCTGGGGGCGGAGCTTTCAGGTGGAGGAGGCGGAGCTAGGAGGTCCACAGAGTCTTTGGGAGGTTTCTCCACGTCCTGCTGTGAGATGTCACCTGCACCAGAACGCACAGGTGAGTCTGATTCTGATTGGCCCGCTGAGGGAACATGTGATTGATGAGAACACCTACCACACTGCTCCTCCTGCAGTGCTATTGGTCGGAGCAGCGCTCCACAGACGCACAGGTTTGCAACGAAGGCGCTGAGGACGAGCAGTGCCCCCCTCCACGAGTACAACTCGATGAGCATCTGCACCACCGGAGCCAGCACGAAGGTCCCGATCCCGCTGCCCGACATGGCGACACCGTACGCCAGCGCCTTCCTCCGCTGGAAGTAACAGCCCACCAGGGCGATGGCGGGGGTGTAGCACAGGGCGAAGCCCAGACCTGCGGACAGATTTTACGTGTCAGCATGATAAAGAGCACGCCGCTGTAAGATGGGGAGGACATGTCTGAGTCTGACCTGTCAGGATCCCGGCGCTGAAGTAAAGCATCTCCAGGCTGGTGGCGAAGGAGCTGAGCAGGAGGCCGCAGGAGGCCAGAAGGCCCCCCGCCACCACCGCCGCCCGGCTGGAGCAGCGGCTCCCCACCAGGCTGCCGACGGGAGCTGCACATACAGACACGCTCAGCCTCACGTGACCACAAGAACCACTCTGTGATGTCTGATTGGCGGTACTCACCACACAGCATGGTGCTGCAGTCCAGCAGGCTGTGGATCCAGGCGGTGGCGGCGTAGTCGGCCCCGAAGTGAGCCTGGAACTCCACGAAGAAGATGGAGACACACCTGCAGACACAAGAGAGGGTTAACACTGCCCCCACCTTTGACGCTCGGCTGCAAAGACACACCATGACTGTCCCTGAAAAAAGTTTCAGTGCACTACAGTACCCATCATTCTTTGCTGCTGCTCAGATTTAAATAGAATTTCTTCATCTTTTGCAGTCAGCTGACTTTGTAAGTAAGTAAGTTTATTTATTAAGCGCTTTTCACAGACAGGCAGTCAAAGTGCTGCACACAAAGATTTGTAGCTCACTGATTGGATGTTTCTTGCCTAAATGCATCTTGGGAATTGTAGTTCTCCCCCCAAAACAGACTGTACATAAAGATGGACGTAAAGTTAAGTCTTCAACGTGCATTCTCCCTAATGCTGATTAGAGTCAGAACAGGAAGTAGGGAGGGTTTAAGGCGGCACTTCCTGTAAACAAAGCATAGTCAGGGCAGGCGTGTGTGTGTGTTATGTAACGTGTGCCAGTCACACATAACTTCAGGATTAATGTGTCGTTGTATAACTGCAGTGAGAAACATGGGGGACGGGCCTGCTCTCTCGCCTCACTGTGAGGACATAACACACGCACAGACGCACAAACACACTCTTTCACAGCGAGCTGATGGAGGGGAGGCGGAGCTTTGAACACATGTTCATGTTCCACAACAAAGACTTTAACTGAACAAACACACACATCCACACATGTGCAATAACACTAAGTGCAATAATCTTTTCTGGCATCGTTGTATTTTTACTCAGTTGTATATAGCATTCGTATTCTATTTTTATCTTATTGTATATTTTTATTCTATTTTATTCTACTGTATATAGTATATTATTTTATTCTATTCTGTACAGCTGTGTACTGTATTTATTCTTATTGTATTCTAATTTTTGCGTCATAACTTTTGCACTGTCCACTTCCTGCTGTGACAAAACAAATTTCCCACGTGTGGGACTAATAAAGGTTATCTTATCTTATCTTATGTTTCTGAGAAGTTTTCCAGCTGCAGCAGCAGTCGCGCCGGTCTCCGGTCGGAGCAGGAAATGTGGGTCAAAGGTCACAGGAGGAGGCCGCGTGTCTCTGTGTTTAACCCATTCAGCCCCGGGGGCCAGGCCGCAGCAGGGCGGACCCGGCGCCTCCGGTAAACTTCCTGTTTGGAAGAAAGGAATAGCATAGACGATCCGGTCACTGCGGGCACCGAGGACTCCTCCGTCAGACGCGTCCACCCGGGAAGCACAGCTGAGTGTCACTAATTACTGGATGGAAGCAGGTTTCCTTTGGCTGACAGCAGTGTCAGGGCGTTTCTGAAATGTCAACCGCTCTGCCGTCCTCAGGGGGCGGAGTCTTTAACGACAACATCACAGATGCGGCTGGTGGTGCAGCGGTGCAGGTGTTTGGTGTAGGGGGTGTGGGGCTGTAAATCCCCCGAGCGCAGAGCGAGCAGCAGAGCTCCAGAGTCTTTGAGCTGCACGTGTCCTTCACATACAAAGACGCTCTCCTGCTGGAGAGCTCTGCTTTTAGCTTGGAACGACGTTCTGAGGGTAGAAGGTGAGCAAACACCGGCGAGGCTGTTCGGAGACGATCTCAGAGGGAAAACCGGTCACGCAGCTTACTCCTTACGAGGAATAAGTAATCTGAGTACTAAGATTAACTGAACCTGAAACAAGCAGCCTGCACGCACTGTGGAGCCAATGCCAGCTCAGCCTCCCCCACCCATTAAAACCAGTTCACCCCGACACACAGCCCCATCTCCCAGTGAGACCAGCTACACGCACACACATAATTAGATGTTGACTGCTCTCAGATCAGTGTCACGTGCTGAGAAACGGTGTGTTTTTGAATCTGTGTGTTCTGGTTTCTGCCTGGTCTGACTGGTGCTCTGCAGGCCTGCGGTAAACATGCTTACATAACATATTCTTAAATATTTTATTAATAATCTTAATCTGCAGAATAACGAGGAACTACAGTGTAAAATAGTGCACACCCCATGCCCCCCTGTAGACACACCCCTGTATGTGCTGAAAATACCTGTGAGGTGTTTTTCCTGTTATTATTCCCCGACCTGCAGAGTGTAATACTTCATCATAAACACGTAGCACTAGCTGGTGTGATGGTACTTATAGTGCTTTTTTACTCAGTCTGTTTTCACACACTTCATTCAAACGAGATGTCCCACCGATGACCCACTCTAACAAACAAGCCACAGGTGCCCAATATAATTATAAGTTACTTCTACTGAGCATGCTCCTAATGCAGGGCGTTCAGACTGATGGTGTGGATGTGATGGTGAATGAGGCGGAGCAGAAGTCGCATCTTTTTGTGCAGAGGGATGAATTCTGTAGACCTCGTCAGGCATGTTTGAGGCTCATACTCTTTAAAACTTTGGATGCTAAGTACCAGCAACAAACACCATCCACAAACCTGCAGCAGCTCTCTGTGCGCTCTCACTTCTGTGCAGAATTGTGAATCAGTGATTCTGAGAGGCGGTTGAACTCTGGCCCACACATCCTCTGGCTAAGTGCTGAACTCCACCCAGCTTCACGCTAGGGCTGGGCGATATGACCTAAAATCCATATCGCGGTATAATTTGAAGCACGTGTGGTAACGATATATATCGCGATATATTCTTTTCTTCTGTATAACGTGTTTTCCACACTTAAAATCCTTTAATGTTCTCAAAAATCGAGAGTGTGCCTTATGTATGACTTCTGGTTGTGCTTACTGACCTCGAACCGATTTTGGCTGCAGAAATCTGTTAAAAATGTTTTGATGGATGTTTAGAGCATTACAGCTGCCGTAGGGAGGAGCTTCGCGGAGTAATCTGGGTCCAAAACTCCGTCAACTTCACGTCCCAAAGTCAAACGAACACTGAGAGTTAAAAACGGTCTAAATTCTTTCATCTTTAATTAAATCATCAGCGTTGCTGCTTTACCAGGTGTAACAATTAAGTTTAACATCCATGAAAACAGGATTTATTAAATGTAACAGAGTTAGAAGTTAGCAGGAAGTTAGCTCGCTAGTTTCCACCTAAACATGACATAGCATGTTCTGACTGAGAGATTTCTGAAGCTAATTAAAACGTACAGCTCTGCTGTCACTTCCAACATAAATGAAGACAGAAAACTAAACAGCAGTGGGCCAAACTTCACGGGCCAAAGTTCAGTCAGGAGAACAACTGAGATCATTCATCCACAATACGAGGTTAGTTATTGATATACGGCAACAACATGGGAACAAAGCAGCTGCGAGAGGATTCAACATTAATGAATCAATGTTACGGAAGCGCAGTTTTTGGCTTTCCCCATATTTCAAAAGTGCTTCGCCTCTTTGCTGTGACTGTCGCCCGCCATAATTTGCAGATGATAATGGTTTTAGCCGCTGCGACGCTTTCGACTAAAACAGGCGCAGCTTGATGACATCATCAACATGCGCTATCACGATATAGTCAAAATCTCTGTCGTTGGCCAAATTTATATCGTTTCTATCATATATTGTTTATATCGCCAACCCCTACTTCACGCCACCCAGCTTCAGGCCTCAGACGCTTTTTCACACGCAGCCACGTCACTAATTAATTAGGGATGGGTATCATTTAGGTTTTATCCGATACCAGTATCAAACCGGTACTTTTGAAACGGTGCCGGTGCTCAAACGGTGCTCGAACCGGTGCTTAAAGAATGGAGAACACAAACTTTGCCCAAAAACCTCTCATGTTCAGCTGTTTTTTGTAAAAATATAACAATGTTAGCCTTTTCTGCAGCTATGGGGCATATATGGTATCACTCTTGGATGGAAGCAGTGCTTAAACAATGGAAAAAACACAAACTTTGTCCTAAACCTCTCATGTTTAACTGTTTCCCACTTTTTCTTTGGTCATTTTAGCCTTTTTGGCCAGGGTGAAGGGAGTATCTGCCATCAAACAAGAAGACAGCCGCATGTAGCTATGATGATGTTTGCTAGTTCACCTTACATGCATTAATGTAATAACGTGGTTAGCCTACTCAACGTAAATTACACACGAACAACATTAAACTACTCACGCAGAGAAGAACGGCTGCTGCTGCATCATCATCCTCATCATTTCTGCTACACTGGCAGGGCTAGGGGCCAGGACTCTCCTCTTCGTGTTTTTGGGGGATGTTGCTAACTCCGGGTCAGATAACAGGCACCACACCCGCAGTAGATGCGCTCGGTGTGAGGTCTCGCAGCAAGCTATCAAATACGGCGCATTTCTCGGCTTTTAACAAAATGCTATACGTCTCCAGGTGTTTCATCGGATTGGAGGTGTTACCTCCTTTGACAGTATCACAGTATCAGCTTAAAGCACTTGTTGCTGCTGAGTTTGCATCTTTTGCTGTGAAGTACAGCCAGACTTTGCCTTGGGCATTTTTAATCTGAAGCTCTGCTCTAAAAGAACGTACGTGCCTGGACCCGCCTACTATCCTCAGAAACGTAAAATGATTGGCTAGAATCCAAAGTGTATCACAGCTCAGGCGGAAAAAAAATAAATGTGCGCTGCTTTTCGGTCTGGTTACTACCGTTTATGTCAGTACCGGTGCCATGATACCGGGACCCATCCCTATAATTAACCTCAGTAATTGGCAGATGTTTCTCCAGCAGGTTTTTTTAAAAGTAGTACACAATGTTCCTTTTTTGTTGCGTGTGTAACAAAGAGAAACATGCTGCTGTGTCACAGTGAGAAGACTGGTTTTAATTTTAGGGCAGATCTCTGGACCGTCTTCTGTTGAATGGTTAAAGGCTGTTTGGCAATCGCTCTAATTGGCCTGAAGTCCTCGTTACTGAGTCATGTCACAGGAATGTTGTCTGCATGTCTTTGATTCTTCTTTCACTGAAGATTTTGTCTCTGAAAATGTTTTGATCTCTTTAAACATGTCCACATACACGCTCAGGTGCCTCTTTAAAGGTGTATCAGGGCCATAATGAACCCAAAGTGACCTCAAAATGCAAAACAACAGAAGCGATTCTTGCCCGTCTCTTTTATGTTTGCACAAATCAGTAAACTCTGATATAACAGCCAGTCTAACAGACACCATCATCTGTAGCTACACTAACACGGCTGTGTGCAGTGTTGGTGTGGACGTCCACGATCCCTCACTCTGTGCACCAAGACTGTAAGGGTCCTCACACAGCTATAAAGACCAGTATATGGATGTGCGTGTGTGCGTTACCTGGTCACTGCACGTGTGCACACCGTCACCATGAAGCAGCATCCAACAATCACCCACCCCCACCCGCCATCCGGCGGCGCCCCCCGGCTGTCCCGCTGCTTTCCAGCAGCCATCGCTGCAGCTTCACCACGGTGGCTGACCCTGGAGCTTCTGGTGCAAACCTGAAGCTGGTCAGCTGCTTCACAACAGCAAAACAAAGGTAAAAGTGTGGCTTGGACCGCAGGTGATCAGGTATCCAGGGGCACTCAGCCCTCCCCCAATGAGGGGTGGAGATCGGCCAGGTGAAGCTGGGTGGCAGAAGGACAGAAGAAGGAAAGGAAGACGCTCAGATTGTCTCCAGCAGATTAAAAGTCTCCTTCAACTTCCTCTGAGTCGAACCCAGTAGAGTCCCAGTGGAGTGACAGTGGAGTGACAGTGAAGTCCCGCCACCCTAATTCTGTCTGTGGGTCTAAAAGTTCCTGCGGTCAATGAGTGACACCCCCCCACCCCCACCCCCCCTCAATCATTAACCACACTGTGTGAACGCTGAGGCCCCCAGCCCGGACCTGATGACGGCAGAGTCAGCAAAGAGTACTGCTGCGAAGGGAGCGCTTAGTTCTCCACACCCTACCTCCCCCCAGGGCCAGGGGTGGGTGGGGCTGACTGAAGGGAGGATGTCTCAGGTGTCGGGTGACGCAAACAAGCATTTCCAGTCAGACAGACCAGAGAGACCACAGTGTGTTCCACAGCAACCAGTGTGTGTCACACCCGAGGGGTGTGCTATACACCAGGACCAGAACAAAGACTGGGACCAGAACAAAGACTGGGACCAGGACCAGAACAAAGACTGGGACCAGAACAAAGACTGGGACCACGTCCAAACTTTAAAGGAATATGTAGAGATCTGAGACAGACACGACCGTCTGCGGTGTTCTTTAATAGAGCATGAAGGTTGAATAAAACCAGTATTTTCACCATTTTTGTGACTAAACACATTGAAATGAAAACAATGGCCTGCTGGACTCTGTGTGGTTTTTTAAAGTCCTCCGATATTTCTGTCTGTCTCAAATTTCAGATTCTTTCTTTTTTCATGATAAATAAGATCAAACAAATTTAAAGGCTTTTATATTTAATATAAATTTAACATAAATATTTATTATAAATAATATAACTCTTCAAAAACCGGCAGATCTGAGACAGAAGGACCGAAATGTGTTTGATGAGAAACTGAATGTGTCGTGATAATCAAATGTACAAAGTTCATTAATTCACTGGTTTCCACACAAATAACATTTCAGACAACAGCAAATGTTCTGGTGTGTTTAGTGTTATCACTCTGAGACAGATGGCCAGCAGGTGGAGCCCTCCACCAATTAGCACGCTGAGTGTGATCACCTGTGAAACACCTGGTGCATGAGCCATGTGTGCACCATCAGACCAGCGTCACCAAGCTTGGAGTGAAAGTTGACACAGCTAATGCAGGTAATGATGCAGGTTATGTCGGTGTGATCAGGCCTCACTGTGACGCTTACAGATGGCCCAGGATGCTGCTGCTCGCCTGCTGACAGGGACAAACACTTGTTGCTTGTTTATCTTAGAGTTCATTTAAAAATGTTATGTTTGCTTTTAAAGATTCGAATGGCTGAGCTCCTACGTACCTGGCAGGCCTTCTGCACCTGCGCACTCCACAGAGGTGTATGTTACTGTGTTTTACTGGAAAGAACTTTAGCTTCGATTTTATAAATAAAGTTGGATTGGATGTGTGCAAACTGCAAAGACAGCTCACATCTGGATCCGTGTGCATTTGTACACGTGTGACTGCACTTTACTGCAAACTGTGTACGCACAATAGGAACGTGTTTTCCTGGATAACGTCAGTGTCTGCTGCTCTTTCTGTTTCTCAGTCAGAGCTGTAAAGAAATAAAGAGGACCGGCCTCCACCTTCGCTGGAGGATGTGAGCCGGGGTGTTGTGATCCGGCTTTCCAGGTTTAGATCAGTGATTCAGTCAGCTCACGATAAAAAACACGAGTTAGAAAAACTGGGCCAAGTTCAAAACGTGACATTTCCACAGACACGTGCCGGCTGTGTCTGATTACGAGCAGTTCAATAAAACCCTAAAACCTGCTCCTCTGTGTGGATACTGCAGCGACTCGGCCCTTTGGACGCCTTACTGCTGGTCGTGTGGCTCCTCCTCAGTTAATGTTAACAGTGTCAGGCCTCCTGCTGTGAAAGAGCCAGAGCAATCATCGCTATCCTTTTACTTTGTCATGCTGTTTGGACCGTGCACAACCACATTTCAGTGACTGATTAACAACGCGTGGGCTGCGGGGTTGTGCAGTGTCGTGTATGCAGACATATTATTGGAGCAGTTTGAGCCCTTTGACTGTTATGTTGTGTATAAATGTGTGTGTCCAAAAGCTGCTGCATCCTGTTTGAGTGAGGTTAAAGGTCAAAGGGTTTAAGGACAGGTTCGTCCCACCACTGCAAACGTTCCCGGTGTCTCCGGTGTCTCCAGACATGACCGTGGTTTTGTCCTGATCCGGTTTCTTTTGTGACTCCACTGATAAAATGAAGGGAATCCTGAGAAGGATGAACAAAAGTCCGCTGGTCTGAGATCAGCTGATTCATCACAATGTGATGATTCGTGTCTGTGGCAGGTTCACCCAGCGCGGCGATGCTACCCTGCAGCGGCCATGAATGCTGTTGCTAATAAAATCACACCTGGATGGATGGAGGGGTTAATTGGCTGGTTTACCTTAAAGTTCACGTTATCCAGGTGACTGTAACAAGCAAAGGTAAGTAACTAATGATGCGTGACAGGAGAGTGAGCCAGCTAGCATGTACCTGCTCACAGTAGCTTTAAGGTTTTATCTCGAGGGTTAACTGTTCTCAGTCTAGTCTGAGTAACGAGCACCAAACTGTCCTCCATGTCCTCCTGCAGCACATCCACCCGCACACTTTACACGACTTTAATGTCTTACTGGCAGCTCTGACCTTTGAACTTTGTTCAGACAATACAGATTATGATTTTACAGCTTCACAGAAGGAAGAAGATGTTTTTCCTGTGAAATAATTTGATTGTGGTTGTTTCCTGGTGTTTCCACAATTCAGACTATGAAAACAGAGAAAAGCAGCAGAAACTCAGGATCTGAATCAAATCTGAAGACCTGAAGATGAGACACGTCGTAGTTTTACTGGGTGAGTTTTCTGCTCTGCACTGATGATAAACCTGTTAAAAACAATCTTTAGATTAGAACAAACAACTCATGATCATCGCTTCACTCTCATGGTGTGTTTAGACCAAACACAAATCCCTCTTTTCCCATGATTACATATAGAGATACAAAATTTGAGCCTCAGTCATCTTTATGGACCGCCAGCCCTGTATCATTCAGCTTTGATATGGAGACAGAAAAAAATAGGAAGGGAAAAGTTTGTAAAATCAAAATTCATTCTATATCTCACAAATGTTCATTTCTGTGCAGATTGTACCTTCTTATTTTCCTTTGGCTTTGCTAAAAAATAACGTCTTATTGCAGATTATATTCTGCCACTGAGAACCTCATAAGCTCTTTTATAAAAAGGTACTTTAATTTAGCAATACACACAAACAAACAAACAAAAAAAAGAAAACAAACAAACAAACAAAGATACTACGCACTAACAATAACATAATGGCACAGTGAAACCCGCAGATCTGCTCGGCCTAGGGGAGCTCCCCTCCACCTCTTTACAGGTCCCATGTCGTTAGGTTTTTACTACTGTCCACTCAGCACTTTGCAGTCCATCCCTGATCATATTTGGAAGGGTATTTCCAGTCTCTTTTAAAAACTACCTTAAAAAAAAGTTTAAAAACTATTTTCATCGTTACAAACATAAACTTACCTTTGTGGTGTTACGGGGACCTGCTCTTAAGGACTCACTGAGGACAGGGAGACTCGTCAGGTCCCCACAATGCAAACATCAAACTTTCCTCGAGGTTTTGGGATTATTCAGAAATGTCATAAACTTTTATCTGTAATTGTTTGAAGATCTGAGTTTATTTTTTAACTTTGCATTTGAATAATAAGGGAATAAAATGATTAAATTTAGTAACGTAATGATATGAACCGTTACAAATTATTTAACTTAAAAATCTTAATTAATGTTAAACTTTAGAATAAAAGAGAAAATCTGAAGACTTTTGTCCTAAACTGAGTTTAACTACTTAAAGACCATCTTTTAGTGTTTTAACTTATATGAAAATATTTGGTCTGAATAAATATGCAATAATTCTGGTTATTTATTTTCTCCTAACTGAAAACCCAAGGCTGTGTCCATAAAAGTCTAAATCTGTGTGTGTCCAGCTGTTTTGTGGGTGTGTGACGGCGTTAAGTTCGGTCAGCTGTGCAGCAGTAACCCGAGCAACAGCCGGAGGACGTCGGACAGATGGGGACAGGGACAGTACGGAGCCGGACGGTACTCAGAGATCACGTTTTTGTTGTAAGGCTGGTGTGGACGATGTGGCACAGCTGCTCACAGCTGGATGTCTGCTGGTTACAGGGGGACCAGACTCCACCAAGGGCTGGACATCAAGTGCAGCGACGGCGCCGCTGTCTACGCTCCGTTTGACGTGACTCTTAACGGGAAACTGACCGTCTACACCGACCCCAGTAAGGCAGCCATCAACGAGGGCATCAACCTGTCAGGACAGGGTGGGTCATCACGCGCAGCCAGCACTAACAGAGTTACTGATCCTGGTACTGATTCACTGATCGAGGCGTTGCGTTTGCGTCCTGCAGGTCTTTGTTTCAAGCTGTTCTACGTGAGGCCGGACCGAACCTCAGGAACGGTGAGGAAGGGGCAGAGGATCGGCACCATTTACCATTTACCATTTACCACAGCTTTTTTCTGCTTCCCTGTCTTTGTCATGGGGCGATCGTGGCTCAAGAGTTGGGAGTTCTCCTTGTAATCGGAAGGTTGCCGGTTCGAGTCCCGGCTTGGACAGTCTCGGTCGTTGTGTCCTTGGGCAAGACACTTCACCCGTTGCCTACTGGTGGTGGTCAGAGGGCCCGGTGGCGCCAGTGTCCGGCAGCCTCGCCTCTGTCAGTGCGCCCCAGGGTGGCTGTGGCTACAATGTAGCTGCCATCACCAGTGTGTGGATGTGTGGATGTGTAAAGCACTTTGGGTCCTTAGGGACGAGTAAAGCGCTGTATAAATACAGACCATTTACCATCTTTGCTTTTTTATTGAGTGAAAGAAAAACGAGTGCTGCTGTGTTTTTAAACTGAGAATACGAACGAGTTGACACGTTTGATCAGAATCACATAATAAACTGAACAATAAAGTAAATAAAATTTCACTTTACTTTGTGTTGTATAATAATAAACAGAGCAACTGGGGTCAGAGACAATCATCAGTGTCCAACGTTCACAACTAAAATTGTATTGAAGATTAAAGTTTGTATTATTGAGACTGTGCAGCTGTCAGTAGCCTGATATTGTAAAACCTGGTGCATGACTCCACCCACCAAATGCCCTGACGGTAGAACTGCACGACGAATTACAGGCCAAAGCCGTGAAAACAGTCAAGAGAAAAATGTCGTAAAATCTCTGTGCTTTATATCCAAGTTCTTATTATTCATCCTGACTCTTCATTAAAGAGCTGAGGGAGCAGCTGGTCCACCACAGGTCTGTCGCACGGCGCCCTCTGCTGGCCAGTCACTGCCATTACAACCGACGTCAGCTTCTCAGACACATGAAGGAAGAGCTCAGCTGTAAAGACATCTTATCTTAATGACCTTGTAGTACCATATCACCCTATTAGAGCACTTCGCTCTCGCTCTGCAGGCCTACTTGTTGTTCCTAGAGTATTTAGAAGTAGAATGGGAGGCAGAGCCTTCAGTTTTCAGGCCCCTCTTCTGTGGATGGATCCACAGCCGTGCATCATTATAGCCCCGTGTCCATTAGTACCTACTCTGCTCGACTCAGAGAATCCAGTGACATCATTAGTATGCAACACGACAACAACAAAGGTGGACGTTGAGGCGATGATGTACCTGCTGCTCAGTCTGTGGCTTTTCGTCTCACTCGGGGACCACAGTTTTGTTTTTAGAGTTATTTCCTTTGTTGTCGGGTTCCAAAAATGGCAGTTTTCATTTTCCTGAATGAGAAGCTCTCACAACTCATCGAGTGACGCCACTGACCAGCCAATCGGTGGCATGCAGTCGGACGACATCACATTTTGGTACCTGCTCAGATCACTTGGAACCCGGCCGAGCAGGTACTAAAATAGTAGCAGATACTGTGACCTAATGGGAAACTGTGAAAACTGTGGCAAACCGTGCCGAATCGATTCTAGTAGGTACTAATGGAAGGGGCGTATGTATTCCTTTGACCTGCCTCCTTCTGCCCTCCTCCCCTCGCCTTCACAGATGGCTGCCCCACCCTGATCAGCTCTGGGGGTCGTGTGATTGTTGGGTTTTCTCCTGTAGAGTTTATCTTGCAGTATAACGCCCCTCCAGGTGACTGTTGTTGTCATTTGGTGCTTTATGATAAACATGAATCTGCCAGTTCTCCCTGTGCTGACTCAGTCTGCAGTTCTGCTTCTTGAAGTTTCTGTGCTTTTGTCTTCAGTTTGTTGTCCTGATTGTCCAGCCTTACTGTGTCCCTGACATTTTGCTTGATTTTGTGTGTGCAAGCTTCAAACTGCTGCAGTGCCTTTTTATTTCCTGCGTTTCTTCCCAAAGCTTTAATTCATCCATGACTCCTTCCTCTGGAGTCTTGCTGTCGTCCGGCTGCTTTGGCTTAAAGCAAACGGTCTCTGTCTCTGATGTGCTTCCTGTTCACGACTGCCGATACAACACGTGGACTTCCAGAAAGTACATGAAGGTGTTTCCCACAAACATTACCAGGAATGACTTCACCTGATAACAGCGCTTTGGCGGGATGATAACTCTCACTGCGGGTGGCCCAGATTCTACAAACTGCACGTGTCAGGAAGTTTGTTTCTGGGCCAGAGGCTGGACCATCAGCCCCACGTGGTCTGCAGTCATGCACTGATCTGTTCCCTTACAGTTATCACACAGTACAAAACATTACAGATAACGTAGTGTGAAACTGAAAGTAAGGCCTGCGCCTGACAGCACACGTGTTCTGGGTGCTGTTTTTCTGTTTGTCAGTGGTTTACTTTCCACTCAGACCTTCATGTGTTTATTTGTGTTTTTCACTTTAATCCCAGTTACTGCAAACCACAACAGCTTCAGCTTTAGGAAAGAGTCTGGTGTTCCACATTCACAATACACTAATGACTACCAATCAACCAACCAATCAATCAATCAATCAATCAATCAATCAATCAATCAATCAATCAACCAACCAACCAACCAACCTGCTATAATAACCTGCAGTGTCCACACACTCCCTCTTTAAGGACTCTGGTCTGAGCTGTTTGTGTCAGTAACTCAGTACTAATTCTGACTTTATGGCTGATTGTGGTAGTTTTATAGCAGCGCTCAAGGAAGTACAAACGTGTTTTTGTTGGACCGATAGAAGAAAAACACAAACATTATCTTCTGGTCTAGAACGTGTTTACAGATTGTAAAGCTCTGCGTGTGTGATCAATCATTCTGATAATTTATTCCCATGTTTCTTGCTTCTGTCCGACATACTGACAGGGTTTTGGCTGATCTGAAGGACAGTGGATATCCAGAGGCTGTGCTAATGTGCCAGAATAATTAATCTAACTCAAAGCTCAAGTTTGACAATAAGTCAAAGTCCTCAAGGACCATGTCAGAGCTAATAAGGGTTATAAATCACATACAGTCATCTTACCCAGGTTGAACCACACAGAGCGGATCAGTTAATTATTAATCTTTCCACATAAAAAGCCCAGACTTGAGGTTTTTCATCAGATCATTTCAGCAGAACGATGACGATGAAGGTGAGCTCAGAACTTCAAACATCTGAAACATTCACCAGTAATTTGATATTTGATTAGATTAAAAATCAAAATCTTCTTTTTTTATTCTTTTCTTTAAATTGTTGATCTTCACCATGTTTTCATAAAATCGGAGAACGTTGGCTCTGAGGTTGAGTTTGCACTGCTGCTGAGTGACAGTCAGAAAAGCAGCAGCTCTACATGATGCTGGAATAACATGCGAATGTCTGTTCCAGCTGCTGTCAGTCCTCCTCCTGGTGCCTCTGCTGAGCAGCTGTGCTCCTCTCGTGCTCCCGCTGGACTGCAGCGACATCTACAACGAAGACAGCAGCCGACCCAGCGGCGTGTACACCATCTATCCCATCGGAGCCACGTCTGCTGTTCAGGTAAACTGGAGCTCACTGGAACTGACCTGCTGCACCTCCTGAGCTACAGCTACACCACAAATTCACTAGCTTGTCAAAATATGGGAATTTTCATAATTAAACTACATTCTAATGAGACAATAGAGTAAAATATACTTGTTTTAGTTTAAATGTACATGAAATCTTGTTTTTTATATGAAACAAAACACATTCACATGTGCCTAATAATATGGCCAAATACGGTTCTGATAATCAAACTTCTACTTTTATTCCATAATTAATATAATAATGATAAACCACCCAAAATTAAACACTAGCTTTAGTTTGTATAATAATCCCATAATACTGCAGTAATACAACATTACCACGTTTCACTTTGTCATATTAGTTCTTAAATATTTAAAAGTCTGCTCTGCTGTGAGAGCACTTTATCACTTTAAAACTACACATTAATTAATTCCAGTTTAGTTGTATCGGCATGGCACAAAATCCTAATAAAATCCTAATCCTGACGAGGTTTGTTTTACAGCCAGAACTCTTAAACTAACAACACACTTACTTCCTGTCCCGGAACAACGCAACAGAAAATGTAAGACAGCCAACACAACAGTTTTCTCTTCAAAGGGCTACAAAACAGGAATAAAATGAAAAACATCCAACAATTGAGGGTGACAAGAATAAAGACTCATTGACTCTGTGGAGTCCCAAAGAGTGACGCAGATTTAACTCTGTCTGTGAAACTGGATTTAACAAATAAGAGCTTAACTTTAACAAATCAAGGTTAGCCTAGAGTCACACTAAAGCAGCTAAAGATGTTTGGACTAGAGATGGCACGATACCACTTTTTTATGTCCGATACTGATATGAATCCGATATAGTGTTTTTTAATCAATAAAATTGTTTTTTTAAAATATCTTGCTGCGTTTTGTATGAGTTCAAACTCAAGTTTAAAAACAAACACAATTGAAAGCATGTGTGTATTGTTTATGTATTTATACAAAAGCACTCATATATATTCAAATAATTTAAAAAATATGTTCATTTACCTGTTACTTCACACCAAATCCGGTCGTTGGTACTTCCTGGCTTGTGTAGCCCCGAGGTAACAAAAGCTCAACACTGCCCCCTAGCATCCTGGAGCACTTCTGTTGTGCTTTGTACGTGCTTTGTCTGTAGAGGCCACCGTAAATGTACTTTTATTTATTCACTCCACATAAAATGTAATAAATAAATCATAATACAAAAACCAATTATTCACATTTCAACTTTTAACCATTTAAATTTTCAGCTTTTTCCTTTTAAACAAATTTAAAGTGAAACAACACAAAACACAGCAAACAACAACACAATGAAATATAAATTATAATATAAAACAAAAAGAAGATTCTCTGTCATATGGACCTGCATGAATAAACTTTCTGAATCCTTTATCATCTGCAGCTGAAAATAGTTGTGGATGATTACTATACCTTTCTAATGTGACGATGCTGTCCCTGCTCTCTCTCTCCCTCCCGCTCTGTTCCTGTGCTACTGAGTGTAATTATCGCCCCTCCCCCCTCTGCTCATCGTTCATGTCAAAGACCCGGCTCTAAGAGCCGTTTCGTTCGTGATCGACACATCACTAGACGGCACAGATGGTACCTTCCCAAAGGAAAAAGTACTACAGCTTACTAGGGTATATATATTAGACTTAATAGTTACTATATGCAGTGATGGACTTCTATACATCAGATTAAAACTTTGGGTGTAAGATTCAGATAATTATTTATTAAAAGCTCGACATTTTAAATGAGAATAAGAAAGAAAAGTATGTCTTTGTGCCCCCTTTTCCCTGTTCATGCCCTATCGGCCCCCCTGGCTAAACTTTGCTAGATCCGCCCCTGCACAGTTACCAGCGTCAGCTACGTAGAAAAAGATCCTGGTGTAGAAAGTAATATTAAATAAATTCTAACAACAGCTGATCAAGCTTAAACGTGCTGCTGTTGTTCAGCCGCTGGTTTCCTCTTTCTGCTGCAAAGTGAGACAAAAACAAACAAGAGAGACGATCAGCTGATCATTGATCAGTTTCATGATTGGAGTAGCAGCAGGAGAGAGAGCGAGAGATGCAGTCGCTCCATATATCGGTGTTTAAGCTTAACGCAGGAATGCTTTACAAACACTCAGAGATGGACTTGCACACTTGCTTTACTTCTCTCTGGGATCACTTCCTCGGAGATGAAATGCTGGTTTGAGGCTACAAACACACACAGCTGCTCTATCACGTGACCACACTGCTGCGACGAGCTACGGTTATGAGCAGAGTTACCCGTGTGGGACGTTTTGATATTTAATGGATCGATTACATTTTTTATTTCTCTCCGATATCCGATCCAGTGATTTAGGTCAGTATCAGACCGACACGATACGTAATTCCCATGTTATTACGCTGTATCCATATAGATGGCCCACCCTGTAGAAAAATTGTTTGAGTTTGAGTTCATGAAAAATGGGGGCAAAAACAAAACAAAAGTTGTGTTTATATTTTTGTTCAGTGTATTTAAAATAATATTTTAATATTCTGTGAAATGTATATGAAATAGTTTTTAATAAAATACTTTTACAGTTTAATGATACTAATTTATTTATAAAGTCTGAGCTGAGCACTCAGTAGGAGGTTAAACTGTGACCAGTTACAACCAGTTCCTGCTGATACTTCTAATCAAACTGATATCAGTATTACACACTGAGATGTTTCACTAATGTGTGTGTGTGTGTGTGTGTGTGTGTGTGTGTGTGTGTGTGTGTGTGTGTGTGTGTGTGTGTGTGTGTGTGTAGGTGTACTGTGACATGGACTCACTAAATGGACGCTGGACTGTGAGTATTTGAACTCCCAGCTTATTTTCATTTTGTGTGTAAAATTCAGTTTTATTTATGAACCAAATCACAACAACAGTCGCTTCAATGTGCTTTGTATTGTAAGGTAGACTCTCTGTATGTACAATAATACATACAGAGAGAAACCCAACAATCATTTGACCCCCTATGAGCAGCACTTTGGCGACAGTGGGAAGGAAAAACTTCCTTTTAACAGGAATGACTTAAAATGAAATGAAAATGACTCCAAGGTTCCTCACAGCGTTACTGGAGGCCAAGGTAATGCCATCCAGAGTAAGAATCTGCTTAGATACCATATTTCTAAGCTTTTCAGGGCCGAGTACAATAACCTCAGTTTGATCTGAATTAAGAAGCAGAAAGTTAGCGGCCATCCAGGTCTTTATGTCTTTAAGACATTCCTGCAGTTTAACTCATTGGTGTGTGTTATCTGGCTCCATGGACAGATAGAGCTGGGTGTCATCTGCATAGCAGTGTAAATGTATGCTATGTCTTCTAATGACATCCCTAAGGCAGGGGTTGGCAACCTTTAACGCTCAAAGTTGCTGGTGGAATTTTATTTATGAAAGAAAACATTCTGAACTCTGTAAAAAGACACCGTGAGTTGAAGGTCTCCCTCAAATGAAATAAAAAGCAAAGTTAAAATATACATGCAGCAAACCACTGTTTTGATGGACACGTGCAGTCTGCATAACTGTCTCTCCTAACAAGACCAGGTTTCCTCCAGAAAGTTTCCCAATTACCTGTGAAGCCCACATCTTTGGTGATCACAGTGGTCGTACACAGGAAGGCAGATGATTACGGTAGCAGGTGAATGAGGTGGAACTCCTACTAGGACAAGCTGAGGCAACTGATGTGAACAGCAGTCTCCCTGAATGTCTCCTCCTGAGGAACGAGGAGGTCAGGTGGTGCAGGAGCAGGATGGGCGGTGACCAGCTCAGTAACAGGAACAGCACTGACCCTGGTGTTGAGCACAACCAGCTCATGATGACCTGATGGTGGAGAACATGAGGTGGTCGTGTGTGGAGAAAGGATACAGTGCTGTAGAAACAGTTAAAGTGTGTAAAAGACTGTGAATGTACTGTTTGCTGTCATCTGAGAGAAAACCAGAGTTTCTCTGTAATAAGCAGAGAGGAGCAGCGGTGTGGGGAAAACCTGCAAACAGGCGTCTGGCTGCACTGCTGCAGGCTTCCAGATACTCACTGTTGGAGGCTACAAGGAATCAGCCCAGCTGTCTGCACGATGTCCAAACTAAAGTCGCAGGGCGTTAGTGGTACCTGTCTGTGGTTCTGACTAATCTTGAATGCCGTGTATGTCCAGCTGGTTACCCACCTTCTCGTCCCCAGGTGTTCCAGAGGAGGACGGACGGCTCGGTGAACTTCTACAGACCCTGGAGTCAATACAAGATGGGCTTCGGTAACCCTGCCAGAGAGTACTGGCTCGGTGAGCAAAGTGCAAAGCTGAAACTCTGATGTGACTTTGTGGACACATGTTGAACCAGAGAAGCTTCACATATCAGAGACTTGTGCATGTTTCTGGTTGTTTATAGGCCTCGAGAGTCTCTTCCACCTCACTCTGAGGAAAAGGTACGAGCTGCTGGTCGACATGGAGGACTTCAGTGGAAACGTGGCGTTTGCCCGTTACTCCTCGTTCTCCATCAATCCAGAGTCCGATGGATACAGACTGCACGTGTCCGGATTCATTAACGGAGGGGCAGGTGGGGAAGTATTCTGCTCTGACTCTGAAAGATGAATAAGTGTCAGGTCTTACATCTGGTTCCTCGTTTAAGCTTAGTTTGAAACCTCCAACAAGTTTAGTTCCAGAGATGTTCCAGCTGTTCCATTTACTGATGATGTCATCACAGCATCATGTGACCTTCGTGCTGTGCAAACAGGAGTCGCTCACCGAGGGCTCTGCTGACTGTTTCCATGGAAACAGATAAAAAGGTTGGAGCTGTATCCCACCACAGATCAGGTGGTGCGGAGACATACAGGATCAGCAGGGAGCTGAACCTGCTTTGAGTCCAGTCTGGGTTGTGGTCCACTGAGAACACTCCCAGTACACCTGCTAACCAGTCTGACTGGGATTAGTGGTAATGTTGGGCTCATTCATCTGTGTTTCTGCAGGAGATGCCCTGAGTACTCACAACGGACAGAAGTTCTCCACATTTGACAAAGACCAGGACAGCTGGCCAGGGAACTGTGCAAAATCCTTTCTGGGGGCGTTCTGGTACAGCGCCTGTCACGATGCAAACCCTAATGGGGTTTATCGTTGGGGGGCAGATGGTACTATCTTTGCTGTTGGTGTGGACTGGTACCAGTGGAAAGGTCATGACTACTCCCTGAAGACCATCAGCATGAAGATCCGTCCTGTGCAGTAAATCCGCAGAACAAACACAGAGGCATTTATTAAATATATAACTATAAATCTTTTACACACGACTTTTCAAATTTGTACTTTGTTCATTTGATGCATTAACATTTTGTGTGTTTTGTATGAAACTTAAACCAAATAAATCTATATGAAGGCTGTTCAAACTGTACTACAGCAGCACACAATATGAAGCAGTTACAGTAAAACGTGAGACTGTTGCAGATTTTTAATGTGTGTTTTCACAGTTTAACAGTGTAACCTGTTTATCCATACATGACATACTGTGTGCATGTTGGATTTACTTCATTCAACAGTGGACATTGGTTACACACAGATGTTCTGTGTTGGCAGGACCTTAAACAGTTGAGTTAAATTAACACAAGTGATTCATATTCAATAAACTTGAGCATTTAGTGTTGATTAAATGTGACTGAAACATGTTTTGATGAAGTCATTTGAGCTTCTGGAATATTTGAATCCATCACAATTTTCTCACTTTGCTCCAACACTGTTCAATAACTTTTACCCCAATGCTACTTGGTCACTGAAATACTCCGTGTTATCTTCATATTACATGTTGGTATCATATTCCAGTATCAAATACACAATTTTCCAATGGAGGCCTTATAACAGATTGTAGATGGTTGCCAGGATCCACCAGTAACCTTTCAAAATAAAATGTCTGATTTCACTGCAGTGACAGCAGGTAAAGAACTGACCTGACATCACTGCTCTACTAAAACATAAACCAGCAGTAATGCCAGTTTTTCACTGTTTTGTCGAGGTTCTCAGAGCATCTTTAACTTTCAGAATCAGTATGACACGAATGTTTCAGAGCAGCAGTCAGACTGTGAGTGGGTCTGGGTGCAATTCCCCCCTCTAGGGGCAAGGGTACCTAGACCCGGTTTGTAGAGTACGCTTGGGGAGTGTGATCGTGTGTACAGCGTCTCTTTATGTCTGTCTCCACGTTGGTTGAGTGTGGAGTAAGTGCATATGAGAGCATGAGGGTGGGAATGGATGTTTGTGTCTGTGTGTGCCTGTATGTCTGTGTCTATATGTCAGGTTGGGTATCAGACGCCACCTCTCTGGGGACACCTCAGGCCCTCCAAGGTTTGGAGGCCTATCTCCACCCACCACCACTTCCCCTGCCGATGGCGGACTCCCTCAGGTGTCGGTGTGTTGGTGGTTCTTTGTGTCTGGGGGTGGGCGTCCGGGTACACACCGGCTCACTCCTTGGCGGCCGCTTGTCGGGGCCTGGGGCCTGGGGCTCGGTCACTCAGGCGCAGCTGGGGGCCGGCGGAGCTCACGGGCGCGTCACTGCAACTCCCCTGGCGGAGCGCGGCTGCTGGGCGAGCCCTCATCTGGGACTCTCCTCAGCTCTTTCTGGGACAGTGGCGCGGCTGCCCCTCTGTTGGTCTTCCATGGTCTCTTGTGTTCTGGGGGCCTCTGGATGTCTGGAGTTTTGATCTCCTCCATACCCGCTTCATACCCTGGAGGACGGGGCTGTGGCCCCCCCACACTCCCTAGCAGATCATTACATGGAGAAACCTTTGGAATGCAAGCATGCTGATCCACACAGGTATGCACACATGGGTATTCACAGACGCGGACTAAAGCTTTCTTGGCTGCTGCCTCAAAGCACACTGTGCGCTGTCTATCTTGCGTGCTGCACAATATCGTTTATTATTTAGTAAATATTGATATCTATGACTAGCTAGTTTATTGTGATGGTGCTTTGTTTTCTCTATTATTATGTTGCTCTTTGTTGTTTGCTGTCTCCTCTGTTTGTTTTTTTTTGTTTTTTTCTCCATACAGGTGACCCAGGAGTTTTTTTTTCTCTCTCTTCCCCCCCCTTCTCACCGTCTCTTCTCCCCTTTGGTTTTCTTTCTTTCTCTCCCCCTCTTTCTTTCATTCATTCCCCCTGTCCTATTTATTAAAAAAAAAAAAAAAAAAAAAAAAATGACAAAGGATGAACTGAAGCTCTGCCATCACGTAATGTCGCATACTGCTGTTTCTGATGTCATTTAAGAAAAAAAAAAAGAAAAAAAAAGACTGTGAGTGTGTTTGATGAAGCTCTGATACCTGATATGAATCATTATCAGATGCATGCTGATAATAAATGAGAAGCGAACGTCTCTTGTTGTCTCCTGTGTCATTCCTTGCTGCCCTCTAGTGGTCACAGTAACAAACTACAGCTCCACCTTCTTCAGGGGCAAAAATGCAAATATTAAGTTTCCAGATTAATTTAATATCTATTATCAATAATAAATCTATTACCCATGACTTCTCATAATTGCACTCTAGTATTAATGAGATGAATATACACAATGCTCGTGGCTCCACTCCAGCTAGAAACCCTGCCCTCAGTGTTATGCTGCGTGAGCCACAGATACTCCAGCACCAGGGGAGCACCAGGCGCCTTAAACAGAAATAAACTGATCTTTTCAACATAGTTACTCAGCAGAGTGAGGTGGATCTCCTGAGTGCAATGTGTGATGTTGTTGAGTCATGTGCCATTCAGAGCAGCAGCAGTTGGGTGAGGGGAACCAGTGGGACCCCCAGCTTTTGGGCAAGGGTCTCATCCAGAAAACTCAGCTCTGCTCTGGAGTCAATGTGTCACAATCTGGCTATGAAGCTGAACATGGAGACCTGGCATACATAGAAGAACCTGGAAACATGACATGAACATAGCAGACGACCCAGTTCAAGACCTTCTACATTATCTTCTGTGGATCCAGCTGTGCATGTTCCTTGTTCAAGTTTGCTTATTTCTTTCCAAACTGTTGCTCTACCTGAGCTAGAGAAGCTCGAGTCAAATGCTAAACCATGTGGCTCTCCAAACAACGACATTCCTCCATGTTTTCTTAAAGAGGTGTTTCCTCCCGTTGGACCACATGCTCTGAACTTAATCAGTACCAGCCTCTTGTCAGGTCAAGTACTGAGTGAGTTTAAGCATGCAGTTCCCCGCATCCCTTCAATTATGACAAACTGTAGACCCATCTCTAAGCTTTCTTTTCTGAGTAAGATCCTGGAAAAGATTGTTCACACCCAGCTGATGGACTATCTAAATGTTTTTCAAACTCCAGAAGCTCTTCAGTCCGGTTTGAGCCGTTTCACAGCACGGAGACAGCTCTCATAAAGGTTATGAATGTCATTTTGTTAGCGACTGGTAAACATGCAGTGCTTGTTTTGTTGGACATGACTGCTGCATTTGACACAGTGGATCATGACCTGCTGATCTCTCGACTACAGCATTGTGTAGGAATTTCCAGCTTGGCACTTTCATGGATAAAATCATGTCTCTCTAACAGGAGCTTCTGTGTTGAGTTGGGTTCGGCTTCATCCTCTGTGGCCCCTCTGCCATGGGGTGTACCGCAGGGATCTATTATTACGCCATTACTGTTTCATCTCCTGCCACTGAGTGCGATCTTAAGAAAACAAAAAGTTTCATTTCATCTATATGCTGACGATTGCCAGCTTCATCTACCTTTCAGTCACTCTGATAGCTCCCCGATTGGACTCCAGCTTGATTGTCTTAGCGAAGTTAAGTCATGGATCGCCCTAAATTTTTTACATTTTAATGAACGTGAAAAAGAGGCAATTTTATTCCGTCCCAATTGTTCCCCTGGTACCTCAGATGTTGACTTTGCTGCTCTGACCCCTCACCTGAAGAACTCGATTACTAATCTTGGGGTAAAAATCGACACTGCACTAAGGCCACGTATATGGGGTGGTGAAATCTTCATCCTATCACCTCAGACGTCTGTCGAAGGTTAAGCCTTTTCTTTCCAGGTGTGATTTGGAAACTGTCATTCATTTCTTTTTACAACACAAAATTAAAATGTAACAGTTCTTCTAAACAACAAATATTTGTGACATTATTTTAAACTGTTCCAAAGAAAGAAAATCATGTTTACTCACAGGTACAGTTACACATACACTGAACAAAAATATAAACTCAACACTTTGGATTTTGCTCCCATTTTTCATGAGCTCAACTCAAACATCTGAAAAATTTTCTACATACACAAAAGACCCATGAATCTGAAATATTGTTCTTAAATCTGTCTAAATCTGTGTTAGTGAGAAGTTGTTGTCAGGATAATCCATCCCTCCTCACAGGTGTGCCTTAGACTGCCCATAATAAAAAGCCACTCTGAAGTACGCAGTTTGATCACACAGCACAGTGCTGCAGATGTTGCAGCTTTTGAGGGAGCGTGCAGTTGGCATGCTGACTGCAGGAACGTTTACCAGAGCCATTGCCTGTGAAATGAAAGTTCATTTCTCTGCCATAAGCCGTCTTCAGGCGTTTCAGAGGATTTGGCAGTACATTGAACCGGCCTCACAATTGCAGACCACATGTAACCACACCAGCCCAGGACCTCCACACCCAGCATGTTCACCTCCAGGATGGTTGACCAGGTGGAGACCAGCCTTCCGGACAGCTGCAGCAACAATTAGTTTGCATAACCAAAGAATTTCTGCAAAAACTGTCAGAAACCGTCTCAGGGAAGCTCATCTGCATGCTCGTGGTCCTCATCGGGGTCTGGACCTGACTGCAGTTCGTCATCGTAACCGACTCGAGTGGGCAAACGCTCACATTCGATGGCGTCTGGCATGTTGGAGAGGTGTCCTGTTCACAGATGATTTTACTGTTCAGGGCAGATGGCAGACAGCTTGTGTTGCATCAGCGTATACGACAGCGAGTTCCAGTTCCTGCCAATATTCAGCAACTTTGCACAAGTTTTGAAGATGAGTGGACCCACAGCCCACAATCAACAACCTGATCAACTCTATGCAACGGAGATGTGTTGCCCTGTGTGAGGCAAATGGTGGCCACACCAGATACTGACTGCTTTTCTGCCCCCACCTTAAAGCAAAACCTGTGAGGAGGGATGGATGATCTTGGTAAAGGAAAAGTTCTCACTAACACAGATTTATGAAGATTTGAGATTCATGGGTCTTTTGTGTATCTACAGGGTGGGCCATTTATATGGATACAGCGTAATAACAGGGGAATGGTTGGTGATATTAAAGTCCTGTTTGTGGCACATTAGTATATGTGAGGGGGCAAACTCCTCAAGGTGGGCGGTGACCATGGTGGCCATTTAGAAGTCGGCCATCGTGGATACAACTTTTGTTTTTCCAATAGGAAGAGGGCCATGTGACACATCTAACTTATTGGTAATGTCACAAGAAAAACAATGGTGTGCTTGGTTTCAACGTAACTTTATTCTTTCATGAGTTATTTACAAGTTTCTCTTTGTTCACAACCATCGACATGTCGAAGAGGTTAACACGTGAGGAACGGATCGAAATCGTTAACAGCGTGTTGGGACTCTGGGATGGATTCAGGGTCATGGTAGGAAGATGTTCTGACACACTACCCAGAGCTTTTCCGAGCGGCACATATTGATTATTTTAGGACAAAGAAATCAGAAAAATATAATGCACTTAAATGATTATGACAGTGATTTGGTTCAACGGTTGAATAAGGCATCTGCACTCAGGGAACATCTTGATTCGAGATATTTTCTTGGCTCACAGAGAAGGACTCAGACTCCTGTTGCCTCATCATCGACCTCGATCTGCCAGTGTTAGCATCTAAATGTACATTACACATGTTACTGTTAATAAGAACCCAGCAAACACTGAACAAAGTAAGAGAAACTGAAACCATCACATCAGGAATCCACCCCCAGCAACATTTTTTTAAAAGACTGCTCGTGCTAAGTGTGTTACTCATACCCAGCGTCCCCGTAACGATAACAGCAGTTTTAATAAGAGAAAACAAGTATTTAATTATGACGTATTAGAGTAAATATAAGATTCCCTCAGTAACACCTGTTATAATGCGATTACACTGAATTATCCATAAAAGCCCTTAATAATGATTTCATGCTATGTGAGTCATAAAGCTGTGATAAAGACCAAGAACAGTATAACAGTTCACTATCATTCTAGAAAAAATAACATATACAGCAGCGAGATAAACTCAGACTAATGACAGTCCACATTTCTTTTTCATTACGTGGCCAGCAGGGTACATGTTTGGGGTTTTCTTCTGTAAGTGATGCCCTGTGAGAACAAGACAATCAGCAGGCTGAAAGGAGCTGCTGAGGTTAGGCCACCGGGTACCACAGAGGACCTTCTGAGGTCTGGTAGAGTTCAGGGACGGGAGGAAGCTGCTGTTACCGGGCAGACCGGCAGCATGGTAGGCAGGGTTTATCTCGCTGGTGCGTGAAATAATATCCCAGCACCAAAGATGTAAATGTTTGCTTGATAGAATGAAGCTAAAGGTATTTTTCGAAAGCATGATACTAAATGTTTCTAACTCTGTGTGACTGACTCTGCTGCTCTAATTAAACTGGGCGTAGGGCAGCAGAGTTGGTTTTGTAATAGACATAGAGGCCTGGGTACACAGCCTCTGTGAAGGTGGTGCGGAAGGTGTAGAAGTGACTCAGTGTGTTATGGGAGACTTTGTAGAAAGACAGAGTGCCAGCAGGCCAGTCAAGAAACACTCCGACTCTGCTGCAGCCGGTACTGGGAAGACTTTCGCTCCACACTTTACCATTATGCCAAGCACTGAGCTCTCGCTCGTACACACCAAAATACCAGGATTTGGTATTAGAACCGAGCGCTGCCTCGTCACTCTTCCCCTTCCTTACAATGCTTTGGTACATAACAGCTACACCAACGTTATTACTAGAACCAGTACTCCACTCCACTTCCCAGTAATGGCGCCCAGTCAGCCCCTCCCTGCACAAAACCTGAGTCTTTGTATCAAACCTCTCAGGACAATCAGAATACGTCTGCCATGCTCCACACGTTGCCTTCTTGTTGCCCTCAGACAGAATCAGGTAGTTGTTTGCAGTGTTTGGGTCCAAGGTGAGATCACAGGCGTCTGAACAACAGGGGAAAAAACAACCGTTCGGCAGTCGTTACCACACAGTCCACTTTACAACGGCACACTCACATCCAGCACATTGTTTAGAGGAGTGGGGTCTAGAGGCTTCTTGTGGTGAGATTTGGGATTGCAAATGTACCCTGGCCTTTTGTATCAGGCATGTAGGAGAACCAAGAAGCCACCAGGTTTCAAACATGGTGTCAAAGTTAAGTCCTGCATTTCCTCTGATGTCCACTCAGCAGGTTTTGTTTTAAAGGTAAAGCACACTCACGGTGAATACGTTTGTCTCCTCTTACTAATATTCTGTTACTGATGAAGATATTACTGATAACTGCATTGCATCACAGTGTCTGAAGGTATAATCAGTACTTCACCTCTGGTGCTTAAACCTTTGAAAAGTACTGAGTATATCTGATATTTTCCCACTTTTGTAAATTTATATATACACCGATGAAAGTTCCTAACATTGACAATCTATTGAATTAACTCGTAGAAAAAGTCCAGCCAATCACCTTATCATTTTCCACTCATCCTCGGGTTAGTAGCATTGCATATATTTTTGCTGAACATGAAAACAAATAGGTAAATATGGACTTACACCAGAGGAGTTCTTGTCTGTCTTTCACAGAAGCGACACAAGGAACAGCAGGCTTTGAAAACTCTTCAGTGACCCGACGGCCCTTCCTGTAGTGGTAGATGGTTGCTCCTTTGTATTTCTTATTTGTTTCTGATGCCACAATGAAGCTAAACCTGCTGCTGCTCTTCAGGCCTTTGGCGATGCTGCAGAACTCTTCAGCTTTCTGTCTCAGGTTGGCTACCACTTCAGCTGAGAAGAACCAGTGGTCTTTTGTTGGTGGAGTGAAGCTTTTATTATGTGAATCATGGCTGTGGAGATACTTTTCCATCTGGTCCAGGTAGGGGTCGTCAGTTTCCACAGAGGTGAAAACAAAGCTCAGGACATCGTCTACATCCTGAGCAAGAACCGCTCTGTCGAACTCGGACTCATCTTTAGTGATTTTTATCCCCTTCATTGCTTCCACACAGGACCTGATGACGTTGATTTCTCTCTCTGTATTATCTAACCACTTGTCTAAGTTCTCCAGACTGAATGGTGACTTCTCCTGGTCGTCTAAGAGTTTCTCCAGTGAACTGTCATCTTTACCCTCAAGAATGGAAGGGAATGTCTCCATCATAGCCTGTCTCAGCTTTTTTCCACTATCTTCACAGAGGTTTTGGAAACGCTTCAACTTTTTGAGAATCTGTGGAAAACTCTGAACCACGTCTTCATCCAGAGAGTCATTGCATCTCATTTCCATTTCTTTGATGATTTCTAGAGCATTCTCAGCTTTCCTCAGTAACCCGACACAAATCTCTCCCTTCATCTCTTCAGCGGTTGGGTCCAGTTTCTTCAGCGGTGTCAGCCACACTTTGACAGGAACTGTTTTCTCTCCATTTCCTCCAAGGAGCTTTGGAAGCTGTGAGTAGGTCTTCACTGCATCTTCAAATGTTGAAGGGTTGCTGTCGAGAATGAAGTCTCCGTAGAATTTGCAGGAGAATTTATCAGTCACAGCTTTTTCTTCTTTACTCCGCTTGACGTCAACCTTTGCCTCAGAACTATATATAATGATCATCTTAACTGCTGCCTGCATGCGGTCCTTCGTCTGCTGAACACTGCTGCTCTCCAGCTTCTCGCTGTCAAACACAAAGAAAGCATGTGCCCCATATTGGATGCCTGTGACTACGTGTGTTGCGTTGCTTTTCTTAATGACGTCTTGTATTTGTGTGGTTTTTGCTTCAAGGTGAGTCATTGCCAGCCGTTCAAATGCAGTCGTAGCTTTGAACTGAAGCGTCACTCTGCTCTGGTTCTTGAACTTCTTGTTGTCATTCAGAAAGCTGCAGGACCCACTCTTTTCAGTCAGTCCACACAACCAACTAGTTTTAGAATATGTATCTACATCCAGCAGAGAAGACTTGGTCTCAATGGAGTCTGATGTAGTAATTTCGTAGGTGGTGCTGGCCTGATTCTGCCTAGTGCTGTACCTTTTAATTGTTTCTCTGTCCCACAGAGTGAAATCTACAGAAAACACAAAAAGGAAATGTTTTTGTGAAAAAATTATTAACGTTTCTGTTGATTCAGTAGGAATAAAGCTGATGAGCCACACCATGCAGATATGGGAAAGAGTTTTTGGAGGTAGGGTAAGGAGTGAAGTGATGCTCAGTGAGCAGCGTTGTGACTTCATGCTGAAAAAGAGCTACAGATGGCCTGTGGCATTGACTTCCCAAGTCATGCACCAGTACCCCGGAAAGACTCCTCCTGCACCAGCTCTGACCCATCAGACCACATCAGGATCACCTTCAGTTTGCATACCAGCCCCGACTCTGCGCTGAGGCCACCATCATCTACCTGCTCAATCGTGCCTACACCCATCTGGAGCACTGTGATGGTCGTGTTTGACGTTTCCAGTGCTTTCAACAGTATCAGGCCGACCCTCCTGGGTGATCAGCTAACAGTGATGCAGGTGG
This sequence comes from Copadichromis virginalis, assembly GCF_057382275.1. Classification (NCBI taxonomy): domain Eukaryota; kingdom Metazoa; phylum Chordata; class Actinopteri; order Cichliformes; family Cichlidae; genus Copadichromis; species Copadichromis virginalis. The sequence continues at coordinate 31,799,873 of NC_140625.1, forward strand.
ATGCTGCTCTGGTGTCCTGGATTGTTGTTACCTGTTGTTACAGGAAGATCACAATATGTGCGTCTTCCACATAGCGTGTCTGACAAGGTGATCGGCACCACAGGGGACCGTCCTCTCCCCCTCCACCCTCTACACCACAGACTTCAGCCACTGCACACAGACCTCCATCATCAGTAGGGTTTCTGATGACTCTGCGGTGGTTGGATGCATCAGTGAGGGTGATGAGTCAGAGTCCTCATCACCCCCATTAGGGTCTGAGAGGTGGATGTTGTCCAAGATAAAGACAATACTGGACAATACCTCCCACCCACACCATGACATGCTGGGCAATCACAGGAGCACGCTCAGTAAGAAGCCGAGATTACCCATAATGCACCACAGAACGACCATTATCCTTGATCAATGGTCTTTGATCAGTGATCTTTGATTAGAGGTTGTTGATCAATGATCATGACAATTTGCATATTAATGATGAAGGAGCTGACCTCCCAGCCCATTGTTCCTTCAGTGGTTTCAGTCATTATACAAATGTCCTGTTTATAAGGTTGAAACCTGCAGTCAGCTGAGACTGAAGACGTCACCTGATGATGATGATGATACGTTTCTCCCACTGAAAATATCCAGATGAACAGAATCAAGCTTTTGGGTCATCTCACAGTTCTTGTGTTTAGTGCTGACAGCTTCTGACAAGAAATTCTCCTTTCTGCTGTTCAATACTGAAGAAATGTAAACTTTTTAAAATGATGCCAAACTGCAAAACTCTTAGCTGTGTCTCTAATCAAACCTCTGTCACCTCAGCAGCATCAGGTAATGCTCACCTGCTGATTCATGGTTTTCTTAGTTTTTGTTCTACTGCAGAATATTTTCAAGGTTATCTGCTATCGTAGAGCATCCCCAAAGCAAAGGGACGACTCAAAGCAGCGACCGTCACCTGATCTGAGGCCATGTCTCCAACCTGAGAGAAACAATCCAGCAAAATGCATCAAAACCAAATATTTCTTTATTTATTTCCAAACTGGTCGTGCAGCACAGTTCATCGCATTCTTTTCAAATTAAAAACCATCTAGAGCAGCACACATTGATCCACATTCATGTTTTGAAAAACAATGGCGAAGTTCTGATCTTGGTGACATCACAGCACGATGGTTGCAGCCATGGTCCTGAAACAGGTTCCTGCATCAGTCAGTGTTTAAATCTTTAAATGGTTTTGATCTCATTAGACAAAATTTGCAGATCTCAGTGAATCTCTTGTGACTACAAAACACATTTTCCAAACTGATTCATCTCTCCGGCACGTCCTCCAGGTCGTTCTTAAACACAGTGCATCAAAACTGCTCACTCGAGACTGATGAGATGAACCTGATATAATTCCAAGGATGATTCCTCAGGTAGATAAAGGAGGAGGAGGAAGATCACATGGACAATAAGATGCTTACATGTCTCAAAATATGATTTATTCATGTGAAAAGTGTCCTCTTCCTCTTTCTGCACACACAAAGTAATGTTTCCTTGATCCATCCACCTGCTTTTGTCTTATTATTATTTTGATGGGAAACTATGATTTGAACATTTATTTTTAATACTGAATTTTGTGATTAGAGTTGAGAGAAAGAAATACAAAACTCAATATTCAGGCTTAATTTAATTGTTCTCAGTTTTTTATTCGTTATTTTTAGCAGATTCCTTTTTCTTCCTCTCTGCCTCTCGGATCACTTCCATCATCACGTCATCGCCGAGTTTCAAGACTTACACCTGTAGTTGTGTTTCTGATTCATGTGTCACGAGTGAATCGCAGTAAAAACTTGTTAGTGAGTCAGAATTTGCAGAAAGTGGGATGAAACAATTTTCACAACCTGATTTACCAAAACACGATGAAACTATTTAGAATGTGAAGAGCATGTCAGAGTCAAATGAAATCATCTCATTGTACAGAAGACAGAGCGAGTGAGAGGAGAGCATCCCTGATTACCTGCTGTAGGTGTGCAGTCCTCAGTCTTCTTGGCTCGCAGCTGCAGAGTCCCGTCACACCTGCAGGTTATTTTATAGCTGATAACGAACGCCTCCCTCCTCAGACCCACCTGAACACGTCCACCTTTTTTTATCTTCAGTTTCTTATTCAACAGGTTCCTGTGCAGGGTGTGGTATTCTGGAGAAAGCCTCCTTTTCTTTGTGATTTTCGCACAGTTTGGAGTCTGTTAGTGATGCAATAATGATAAGTGGTGTAATAACAAGTGTTTCCTTTTTTTTCTTTTTCTTTTTTTTTGTGTCCCGTTTGGATCTTTAGCATCAGAATTGTTGTCTTAAGGCCAAGAAAGATGCCAAGCGGCTTTACTTTACCAAGTGGATCATCATGGCCTTGCCATATTGGTCCATTTGATTGACCTTTATTATAATTATGAATTTATTTGATTTGATTTTCGGTTCTTACAGACGGGACAGACATGACTGGGGGATAGGACAGGGAGAAAGAATGAAAGAAAGAGAGGGAGAGAAAGAAAACCAAAGGGGAGAAGAGACGGTGAGAAGGGGGGGAAGAAAGAAAAACAACAAAAAAACAAACAAACACCTGGGTCACCTGTATGGAGAAAAAAAACAGAAGAGAAAGCAAACAACAAAGAGCAACATAATAAAAAAAACGGCACCATCACAATGAACTAGCTAGCAGTAGATATCAGTAGATACTAAATAATAAACGATATTGTGCAGCACGCAAGATAGACAGCGCACAGTGTGCTTTAGGCAGCAGCCAAGAAAGCTGTGGTCCGCGTCTGTGAATACCCGTGTGTACACCTGTGTGCATACCTGTGTGGATCAGCATGCTTGCATTCCAAAGGTTTCTCCATGTAACAATCTGCTAGAGGGTGTGGGGGGGCCACAGCCCCGTCCCCAGGGTATGAAGCAGGTATGGAGGAGGTCCAGGCCCCAGACATCAAGAGGCCCCAGAGTACGAGGACCCAAGAAGGACCACCAGGGGGGCAACTGTGCCACCCTCCTGGGAAGAGCTGAGGAGAGCCCCAAATGAGAGGTCACCCCGCAGCCACGGAGCAGAGGCCAGAGGGGGTTGCAGTGGTGTGCCCGCGGGCTCTGCCGGCAGCCAGCTGTGCCAGAGAGGACCGAGCCCCGGCTGGGCCCCTTCCCCACCCCCCGGAAGGGGCCCAGGCGCCAGGCGCCAGACCGCACCAATCGGCCACCAGGAGTGAGTTGGTACATACATGAGCACCCAGCCCCAGACACCAAGAACCACCAACACACCAACGACTGAGTGCCCTCAGTCGTTGGTGTGTTGGTGGTTCTCCGGCAGGGAGTGTGGTGAGGGGAGATAGGCCTCCGTACTTTGGATGGCCTGAGATGTTCCCAGAGAGCCTTTTCCTTTTTTGTTTTCTTTAGGTCACGAGCAGTTGTCCAAGCATTTCACTACATATCGTACTGTGTATGACTGTGTACGTGACAAATAAAATTTGAATAAAATTTGAATTTGAGAGGTGGAGTCTAAGACCCAACCTGACATATAGACACAGACGAACAGGCGCACGCGGACACAGACGTGCATTCCCACCCCATATACACAAACAAACACTCGGCACTCACCCAACGTGTAGACAGACACAAATAGACACTGTGCACACAGTCACACTCCCCAAACATACTCTATATCCCAGGTCCAGGTAACCCCGCCCTCAGAGGGGCAAGCCGCACCTAGACCCAGGAGATGTAACCCTTCTCTCTGGGGTGGAGGCAAGCGGACCACCTCCTTATCTGCAGTAGCGGGGAGGCCCCGCATCCCGGACCCCAATCTGACGGCCAGCACCTCCTCCCAGCCCCCCAGCTCCGACGGTTAACAGAATGGGGGTGAGTGAAGACCCCAAACCTCCCTCCGCCCGCTCATATATGTACCGGTTCACTCCCGGTGGCTGCTTGGCGGGGTCTGGCACCCGTGGCTTGTTCGGACCTCTTCCAGGGGGGTGGGGGGCCCTCGGCCTCTGGGCCTGGGGCTCGGTTCACTCTGGTGCTGCTGGCTGCTGGCAGAGCTCGCAGGCACGCCACTGCAACTGCCTCTGGCCTCTGCTCCATGGCTGCTGGGTGACTCGTCATCTGGATCTCTCCTCAGCTCATCCACACACTGTTCATAGACATAAACTACACCTTTCCTGGCTGTGACCTCAAAGCACACTGTGCGCTGTCGGTCCTGCGTGCTGCACAATAACATTCATTATTTAGTATTTACTGTTATTTACACTTAGCTGGATTAATGCAATGGTACTATGTTTATTATGCTGCTCTCTATTTTTTCTCTTTTTTCTCTTTTTTTCTCTCTCAACAGGTGATCCAGGAGATGTTTTTTCTTTTTAAGTGCCCTTTCTCACTGTCCCACTTCCTCTCTGTTTTTCTGTTCCTTCATCTTTCTTCCTCCCTTTCTTATCCCCCAGTCATGTCTGTCCCGTCTGTAACGACTGAAAATAAAATAAAATAAATAATAACAACAAAGGTCGATCAAATGGAACAATATGGCAAGGCCGTGATGATCCACTTGGTAAAGTAAATCCGTTGGTCATCTTTGTTGACCTTCAGACATAAATTCTGACGGCTAAAGATCCAAACGGGACAGGCAAAAACAAACAAACAAACAAAAAAAACAACATCTGCGTAAACAAGCTTGAACGTTTCAGGTTATGTTGTGAGTGTAAGAACACCTACAGTGTTCCCTGGAATAACGGCTGCTGTGCCACAGAAAGCAGATCAGATCAAATCCCTTCTCAGGAACTTTGCACTTGATGTTTTGGTCCCAGGCGTTCCCACAGTGCCCTGCAGCTCTGATTACATCACTCCCTCTGTGTCTGTTCACCTTTGAAGGAATGAAACCATAAAGCAAACATGGCAGAGCACCTGACTGAACTAAAGAGTCAGTTTAAGGAAGGAGTGTTGTAATGTGTGTCGACTTGTGTGGTTATCATTGCTGAGAGATCTGATTTCTTCAGAAAACTTCCAGAAAGTGCTGCATGGAAATATCTCAGTAATGATCCTGATCCGTGCACATGCACGAGCAGATCAGAGTGCAGTCCCACACACCTCCGTGCAGCTCACCTCCTCCCGTCATCCTACAGAGACTGTAGGACACTGTGGGACACTGTGGGACACAGAGACCACCAAAAGAGTCAGTCTGTCTCTCTGGACATGCTGTACTCTGTACCACCCACTGTTATCATCTTCAGTGCCCTATACCAACACAGAGCAGCTCACCTGAGCCGTCGTTTCTTTCCTGATCTTTTCCTGTCTTCTGTTATCAGACCTGAGATGTGACTGCTTTCTGCTGTTGCTGATGACCCCAGTTAAGTCTACAAGACATGCTGTGTAAGTAAATACAAACAACGACAGTTTGGTCTGCATTTATTCAAAAATCACATCCCACAGACTTAGAGGGTCCACACTGTCTGCACTGCATATAGTGAAGTCTGCAAGTCAGTGAAATTTGTTTTGTGCCCACATTATTCTGCAGATCATCAGAGCGAAAGTTATTGTCCATGTTTGCATAGCCCTTTTTAAAAGTATGCTTTCATGACATTATTGTGTGTGGGGTGGTGGTCAGGGCTATCCACACTGACAAGTGGGACATTGAAAGTCACCTCTCCAGTGGGGAGGGAGCCTGAGTCTAAATTGGAGTGTGTTCTATAGTAAATGCTGAAAAATGTGTTTAAGGAAGGAAACAAGTTGGTTATCTAAAAATCTGATTGTTTGCCTGCAGCAGGAGAGATGAGCCCTCCGTCACAGATGGTTACTGGGTCCCTCATCTGGGGCTCTCCTCAGCTCTTCCCAGGAGGGTGGCACGGGTGCCCCTCCAGTGCTCCTCTTTGGGCTCTCACCCTCTGGGGCCTCTGGATGTCTGGAGCCTGGATCTCCTTTATGCCTGCTTCATGCCCTGGGGGACGGGGCTATGGCTCTCTACATCTTCTAGCAGACCGTTACATGGGGAAACCTTTTGAATACAAGTGCACTGATCCACACGGGTGTTCACTGTTCATAGACATAAACTACACCTCTATTGGTGCTATTTCCAAGCACATTGTGCGCTGTCTGTCCTGCGTGCTACACAACAACATTCAATATTCAGTATTTACTGCTGTTTACACTTAGCTAGATTAATGTGATGGTGTTGTGTTTAGTGTGTTGCTCTGGTTTTTTGCTTGTTTTCTCTTCTTTCTCTTTTTAAGTGCCCTTTCTCACTGTCCCTCTCCCCTTCAGTTTTTCTTTTCCTTCATCTTTCTTTCTCCCTTTCCTATTCCTCAGTCATGCCTGTCCCGTCTGTAACAACTGAAAATAAAATAAAATAAATAATAACAACAAAGGTCGATCAAATGGAACAATACGACAAGGCTGTGATGCTCCATTTGGCAAAGTAAATCGATTGGGTATTGTTAAATCCTCCCAATTCTTTCGATCTTTGGACTGGAGGAAGGACAATACTCGGTGTATAAATGCTCAATCAACAATCTTTTATTCCATACAATACAACACTTTATGAGCATAAACCATCCGGATGGGGAGACATGCACGAAGAGGGTCACAGCAAATCTCAAACTGGTGGAGGGTTACTCAAACTCTTATAGCCTCTATTGGCCCCCACCTAGTCGTAAAAACCTAAACATTCACATTCTTTCTAACTCCTGACTTATGGCCTTGGCTCCCTATTTTGTCTGCCTTCAACAACGGTGGGGGTGATGTGCTCTCTGTCTCCTCTACTATCAGAAAAAGCAAAGTTCTGACTCTCTGCAAACAGTATTTCTTATAACTCAGCAGTATAATGCATCATAAACAATATCATTCATTCACACTGAATCAGCAATTTAATACAAATCAGTTTAATAACTGTAATAGTTATCACCTTCTTCTAATTCAGGAGAATACTACAAACTATCCATCCATCCATCCATCTTCATCCGCTTTATCCGAGGCCGGGTCGCGGGGGCAGCAGCCTAAGCAAAGAGGCCCAGACCTCCCTCTCCCCAGCCACCTCCTCCAGCTTATCCGGGGGAACACCAAGGCGTTCCCAGGCCAGCCGAGAGATATAATCTCTCCAGCATGTCCTGGGTCTTCCCCGGGGCCTCGTCCCGGTGGGACATGCCCGGAACACCTCACCCAGGAGGCATCCTTGCCAGATGCCCGAACCACCTCAGCTGGCTCCTTTCGATGTGGAGCAGCAGCTGCTCTACTCTGAGCCCCTCCCGGATGGCCGAACTTCTCACCCTATCTCTAAGGGAGAGGCCAGCCACCCTTCGGAGGAAGCTCATTTCTGCCGTTTGTATCCGCGATCTCGTTCTTTCGGTCACTACCCACAGCTCGTGGCCATAGGTGAGGGTAGGGACGTAGATCGACCGGTAAATTGAGAGCTTCGCTTTTACACTCAGCTCCCTCTTCACCACGACGGACCGGTGCAGCGTCCGCATTACTGCAGCTGCAGCCCCAATCCGTCTGTCGATCTCCGGCTCCCTTCTCCCATCACTCGCGAACAAGACCCCGAGATACTTAAACTCCTCCACTTGGGGCAGGAACTCCTCCCCGACCCGGAGTGGGCACTCCACCCTTTTCCGGCTGAGAACCATGGCCTCAGATTTGGAGGTGCTGATCCTCATTCCCGCTGCTTCACACTCGGCTGCGAACCGTTCCAGTGCGAGCTGGAGGCCCTCACCCGATGAAGCCAACAGAACCACATCATCCGCAAAAATCAGAGATGAGATTCTGAGGCCACCAAGGCGAAAGCCCTCCGCCACTTGGCTGCGCCTAGAAATCCTGTCCATAAAAATTATGAACAGAACCGGAGACAAAGGGCAGCCCTGGCGAAGCCCATCACCCACCGGGAACGAGTCCGACTTATTGCCGGCAATGCGAACCAAGCTCTTGCAACGGTTGTATAGGGATCGAATGGGCCGTAGCAATGGGCCAGACACCCCATACTCCCGCAACACCTCCCACAGGACACCCCGAGGGACACGGTCGAATGCCTTCTCCAAGTCCACAAAACACATGTAGACTGGTTGGGCAAACTCCCATGCACCCTCAAGTATCCTGGAGAAGATAAAGAGCTGGTCCAGTGTTCCGCGACCAGGACGAAAACCGCATTGTTCCTCCTGTATCCGAGGTTCGACTAACGGACGAACTCTCCTTTCCAGCACCCTGGCATAGACTCCACGCAACATTGCAGAGGTGTGTCAACCAGGACAGCCCTACAACGTCCAGAGCCTTCAGGAACTCAGGGCGGACCTCATCAACACCAGGGGCTCTGCCACCAAGGAGTTGTTTAACTGCCTCAGTGACCTCGCCCCCGGAAATTGGCGGGTCATTCCCCTCATCCCCAGACTCTGCTTCCTCCTCGGAAGACGTGTCAGTGGGATTAAGGATGTCAGCAGCGCTCCGCCAGCACTATACACAGTGCAGGTAGAGCACCGCTTTCCCCTCCTGAGACGCCTGACGGTTTGCCAGAATCTCTTCGAGGCAGTCTGAAAGTCTTTTTCCATGGCCTTTCCGAACTCTAAGAAGGCTAGGTACTCTGAACTGCCACTCGGCGCATAAGCACAGATGACAGTCAGGACCCGTTCCCCGACCCTAAGGCGCAGGGAACAAACTCTCTCGTCCACCGGGAAAAACCCCAACGTACCGGCAGCAAGCCGAGGGGATATTAGAATACCCACCCCAGCCCGCCGCCTCTCACCAGGGGCAACTCCAGACTGAGACAGAGTCCAGCCCCTCTCCAGGAGACTGGTTCCAGAGCCCAAGCCATGCGTAGAGGTGAGCCCGACTATATCTAGCCGGTACGTCTCAACCTCACGCACTAACATAGGCTCCTTCCCCACCAGAGAGGTGACATTCCATGTCCCTATTGCCAGTCTTGGCAGCCGGGGGTCAGTCCGCCAGGGCCTCCGCTCCTGGCCGCCACCCGGCACACAATGCACCCGACCCCTATGGCGCCTCCTGCGGGTGGTGGGCCTGCGGGAGGATGGGCCCATGTCTCCTCTTCGGGCTGTGCCCAAAGGCCCGGCCACCAGACGCTCGCCCTCGGGCACCCTCCCCGGGCCTGGCTCCAGGGCGGGGCCCCGGTAACCCTATCCCGGGAGGGGTAAACTGTTCCCTCGATGTTCTCTTCATAAGGGTCTTCTGAATTGCTCTTTGTCTGGTCCCTCACCCAGGACCAATTTGCCATGGGAGACCCTACCAGGGGACAAAGCCCCCAGACAACATAGCCCCTGGGATCCCTGGGACACACAAACCCCTCCACCACGATAAGGTAGCGATTCACGGAGAGGACTACAAACTAAAACTACATAATAATTTCACAATCTTTAATTAGGGGTATAACATGGCATAAGATAATATAATAATCTCACAGTATCCTTGTTGGTCTTCAGACAACAATTCTGATGGCTAAAGAACCAAATGGGACAGGCAAACAAACCCCCAAAAAAACAAAACAAAAAACAAATGGTCAGTGAAGATGGTCAGGTTCAAGCTCACTGACTCTCCAACCCACATCCACTGCCACTGTGCTGAAGGGAAGTTAAAGACTTTCTTCTGCACTTACATTTGCATCACCTCGATCCATGACAGTCATTCAGGCAGTAATGCCTGGACTGGAAACAAGCCATCCTTCAAATATTACAAAGTTCGAGCTCCTGTGTTGGAATGAAAAACAAATGTGTTGTTTAAACTAGAGACTGCACTTGTGACAGAACAATAAATATGTTTATATTGATGATATCAGTAACTATAAAACAACGTTGTGGTAGGCCTAAACGTAGTTTCAGAATAATTAAATCTGAGACTGTTTCATTGTGAGATTATAACAGTGATGGCAATATAACTGTTTGATGTTCTGATGTGTCTAGGATTCTGTTGTTCAGAGCCCACAGAAGATATTCAAAGTGTAAATTATGTTATTAGGCATCTACTTAAAAGACCTTTGTGTGTTTCTGCCAGAGTTTCGGTCGTTAAAAGTCAAAATGGAAATCGAGAAGAGGACAAAGACATGCTGTGGAAGAGAGACAGAGGTTAATAACAGATATGATTCAATGCAGAGAGGTCTGTTAACACATAGTGAGTGAAGAAGAAACACCCAGTGTATCATGGGAATCCCCGACAGCCTACGCCTATTGCAGCATAACTAAGGGAGGACTCAGGGTCACCTGGTCCAGCCCTAACTATATGCTTTAGCAAAAAGGAAAGTTTGAAGCCTAATCTTGAAAGTAGAGATAGTGTCTGTCTCCTGAATCCAAACTGGAAGCTGGTTCCACAGAAGAGGGGCCTGAAAACTGAAGGCTCTGCCTCCCATTCTACTTTTAAATACTCTAGGAACAACAAGTAGGCCTGCAGAGCGAGAGCGAAGTGCTCTAATAGGGTGATATGGTACTACAAGGTCATTAAGATCAGATGGGGCCTGATTATTTAAGACCTTGTATGTGAGGAGCAGGATTTTGAATTCTGGATTTAACAGGAAGCCAAAACAGGAGAAATCTGCTCTCTCTTTCTAGTCCCTGTCAGGACTCTTGCTGCAGCATTTTGGATCAGCTGAAGGCTTTTCAGGGAGTTTTTAGGACTTCCTGATAATAATGAATCACAGTCGTCCAGCCTGGAAGTAATAAATGCATGAACTAGTTTTTCAGCGTCACTCTCAGACAGGATATTTCTAACTTTAGAGATGTTGCACAAATGGAAGAAAGCAGTCTTACATATTTGTTTAATATGTGCATTGAAGGACATGTCCTGGTCAAAAATGACTCATATTTGCATTCAGTGTTATATTAATATAAGTGTTATTCTAGAAATTTCAACAATGATAAAAAAAAAGTTACCACAAATTGTTTTTAGTTTAGTAGAACTTGAAATGTTTGTCAGTTTGTAAACAGTCAGATGCATCAAGTTATTCTTAGATATGCATACTTGTAATAAATAAACTGTCCTAACATAGTTCTCATAAGTAAGTTTAGCTTTGTTTTTTAGTTTTTAACCATCATATTCTAACGTGACATAACCCGTGTAAACAAGTTTGAACATCCCATGATGTGCGTGTGGGAACGCCTCAGTGTTCCCTGGAATAACGGCTGCTGTTCCACAGAAAGCACAGCAGAGGTAATGTTATGGTCCACCGACACTCCCACACTGCCCTGCAGCTCTGAGTTCACCGCGCTCTGTGTGTCTTACACCTGTGACATGTCTGCTTTATGGCTTCTGTCCTTCAGAGTAATTATGAGTGTTGATGAGGATCGTTTAGATTCCTCTGGTGTATAAACACATTTTTCATTCATGCTTTATTTTCTCCAACCTTTATGACAGCCCAGCTACAGACAGCTGCGACACCAAGTGATCCTTTGATGTGATTAACAAACGTGCAGAGCAGAAACCGTGAAACTCGTTAACAGCCTGTGCCGTGGCAGCGCATGCTCCAGCTGTTTTTACACTGCTGTATTTTCTGTTTATTGCATTTCCTTTGATTACAGACCTTATCTCTCAGTATAATATTACTGCTATAATGGCTGCAATCACAGCATTGTAAGATGGTGACAGATGTACCCTTAGGCCCCTCCTCCATTCAGAGATGGTCTTTCCCTTTTCACGTAAATGGCCTCCTTGACTCCGCCCTCAAACCAGCGTTCCTCCCTGTCCAGGATGTTACATCCTCATCATTGAAAGAGTGTCCACTGGCCTGTAGGTGTGCATAGACTGCAGAGTCCTGGCCTGGTGAGGTGGCTCTTCTGTGTTGTGTCGTCCTCTTAGCCAGAGGTTGTTTGGTTTCCCCGATGTATAAATCCTGCACTTAACAGCGTACACTCTGTTACTCTGTTTGTGTCGGGGGACCCGATCCTTGGGGTGGACCAGTTTTTGGCGCAGCGTGTTTTGGGGTTTAAAAGCCACAGAGACCTGGTGTTTAGAAAAAATGCGTCTCAGCTGCTCCAATACTCCTGACACGTACGGGATCACTGCAGGTTTTCACTTGGGCAGCGGTCGTCCTTCTCTCCTGGATCATCTGCAGCTTTCTTTAGGAGCCTTCCCAGCTTTGACAAAAGTCCAGCTGGGATAACCACACTTACTCAGGGCCTTCTTGATGTTCTTCTGCCTCCCTGGCTGCTGTGTCAGTGGGGATGGTGTTCGCTCTGTGTTGTAGCGTCCTGGTGACGCCCAGTTTGTGCTCCAGTGGATGATGAGAGTCAAACCTTAGATACTGATCCGTGTGTGTAGGTTTACGGTACACGTCAGCTTTTAGATGTCCCCCATTACTGATGGAAATCTCAGTCTAAGAAGGCTAACCTGCCACTGTTCATATCCTCCCTGGTGAATTTGATGTGTCGGTCCACCGAGTTAATGTGATCCATGAAATGTGGCACGTCCTGAGATTTGATTTTCAACCCAGGTGTCATCCACATACCTGAACCAATGGCTTGGTGGTGTTCCAGGGTAGGATAGCAAAGCCCTCTTTTCCACTTCTTCCATGTACAAATTGGCCACGATGGGTGAAACTGGGGAGCCCATGACACACCCATGTTTCTGCCTGTAGAACTGACCCTTGTATGTGAAGTAGGTGGAATGAAGACACAGTTCAAACACACACTGTCGATGCTGAGAGCGGTCCTGCTGCTGAGGTTGGGGTCATCCTGTAATCTCTTACGAACTGCCTCCAACGCTTCTGTGACTGGGATGCAAGTGAATGGATTGGATTTATATAGCGCTTTTCAAGGCACCCAAATCACTTTACAATACCACTATTCATTCACTCTCACATTCACACACTGGTGGAGGCAGCTACAGTTGTAGCCACAGCTGCCCTGGGGCAGACTGACAGAAGCGAGGCTGCCATATTGCGCCATCGGCCCCTCTGGCCATCACCAGTAGGCGGTAGGTGAAGTGTCTTGCCCAAGGACACAATGACCAGGACAGAGAGAGCAGGGGGAACGAACCAGCAACCTTCCGGTTACAGAAGAGAGATGTAACGTCGTACGAGACCATGGTTTCATCTGCCTCCATAATGACATCTCTCACCTTCTCAACACAATCCAAAGAGTTCTGGATGTGGTGTTCAGAGCTGTCCACCAGCAGGTTGAGGATTGAAGCCAGAAACTTGGAGATGTTACAGGTAACGGAGTTGATCATGCAGACAATCGGTCTTAAAGGTGCTTCCTGGTTATGTATCTTCAGTAAACCATACAGACTTGGTGTAGACTCCCCTGGGTACAGCCTGTGCTATGAGGTCCGGTCAACAGCCTTGTTTCATTCTAACTGCTTCAGATGGTCTATCACCCTCTTCCTGTATATAATAGATATATGTTAGCTCCCTTGCAGTGTAAGGCTCGAGTAGTACCCCAGCTGTTATTACACGAGGAGCAGAAACGTGCTTTATTGAAAAATATTTGAGGTTCCATCTGCTGGGCCGCATTAGACCTTTGGCAGGTCAGATGTGGGCTCCTGGCCCCATGTTGGACACCCTGTTATTTGAGGAGCTCACTGTGATATTGTCACGTTTACCTTTACATGAGCTTCAGCTGCTTCTAGCTATGACGGGATTAGGACTGAGGCGTGTTACCTCATGGCTCCCTGCTGCACCGGGTTCTGGTTCTGAGATCACTCAGGGTTCTGCAGAAGACCGTCTGTCCTACGAGCAGGTGAGCGATCCTCGAGCCGAGAGAAGTTCAACGGCTGTTTTCGAGGTGCTGAGAGATCAAACTCAAAGTATCAGTCTGATAACAGGTGGAACAAATTTATTGTCTTATTACCATCGAGGTTGTTTTTATCGGGAATCGCCGATCAGCATTTGTGATTTACCTTTGTGCTAACCTTTGGAGCTTTTTACCTGCAGACTCGTGTTTATCAGAGAGATAAGAGCCGAGCTGCTCTGAGCTGTCAGACTGTCAGAACAGACACTTTCTCAGAAGCTCCAACTCCAGGTGAGTCGTGTCTTTATGCTCGTCTCTCGTCTGAATGTGAGCGTTTGTCAGACGTGAGCTTGACGGAGACTCAGAGACGGTCACCTGCTTTAAAAGATAATAATCATTTTCATCTGCAACAAATAAATCAAAGAAATCATATAAAGTTTCCTTCCATGTTTAGCTGGAAACATTTGTGAACTCTTTTCTATATTTCCCCAAAAAGCAGAAAAAGAGAAACAAAGTAAACAAACAGAAGGAAAATTGATTGATTGATTGATTGATTTAATGAGCAAAATGATCCGAAGTGTCTGATCTGTGAAACCTCGCTGCTGGTTTCTACTCGTGGACGGACTCTGGCTGTCTGACCTTTAATGGAAAAACCTGATGAAGGTCTGAGGCAGATTTATGGAGTCTGGTCTTTAGCCTGATGAGCATCAACCGCTCTGAAGTCATCAGACAGACGGATTGTTGTTCCCATGATTCATTTCTTCAAACATGTTGAGAAGATCCGACTCTGAAATTCTTCTTCTTGTATTATCGTGTTTTTGATGATATGAAGCTCTGAAAGGTGAAATCATTTCAGTGTGTTTCCTACAGACAGAATGGGAAGCAGGAAGTCGCTGTGCTGTGGGTTTTCAGCTCTGGAAGTGACGCTCGGCGTCATCTTCGTCGTTATGACCGGCGTGTGCATCTCGCTGGTTGTACTGTACGTTACCAGGGAAACGCACGCAGGTGAGAAACTGCTCGATAAAACCTCAGATGTTCATGCTGTCGTGTACTCGGAGCTTTGTCGACTTTGTTCCGACAGCGTGTTTGGAGGACGGACGTCCTTGGTTCTGGTCGTCCGTTTGTCTGTTAGCAGTCTAGCGTCCTCAGTTTTCAAGATAAAATGTAAACATTTTGTGTGATGGTAGATACCAACAACAGCTCGAGCTGATTTCACTGTGGTGATATTGAGTCAGGGTCAAAGGTCACAGCAAATATGAAAATGAGTAAAAACTGTGTTACCCACAATCTTTTAAGAATTGTCTTCAATCTTCACCACAACGGTCCCGGGGACACGAGTGCCCACGCTGGTCAAACATTTGACCTTCATTGTTAGTGTCGAAGGTCAAAACTGACCTGGAAAAACCTTGAGAACCATATGGAGTCAATGTCGTATGAAAGGGCGTTGAGATAGCTGACCAGCACTTTTTATTGTTTTAATATGACATCATAATCGCACACTGCATGAATATATCTTAAAACCTCAAGTTTGTGCAGTTTATAGAAGCCAAAGATAAAATGCACCATTTTAGTCACAAGGTCACAGGTCAAAGGTTAGGGTCAGGTCAGGGCGGAGCTGTCCTCTGAGTGCTTGTTAATGCTAATCAACATAACAGTTAATAGGAAACTTTGTTCGTGCATAAATGTCTGTTTTATGTTTCAGCAGCTATGATTCAAATTTCAGGAGCAAAAAACATTTGCAGGAAAAACTGACCATCCAACGGCTCGACACGCCCGACCAACTGTTACTATGGGGACGATCCTAAACACCCATGTTTACAGACCGGCACCTTTAAGAGCGCCACATGAACACAGATGTGCAATTTACTTCCTGATTGAGCTTCTGCTTTTATGTGATTGGTCAGATTCAGTGATTTGTGGCACAAACTGCTGTCTGATTATAAAACACTGAATCAGGTTCATTCTCAGTGTTGTCACAGCAGATCTAAAGTATGAAAATATTACCAACATCTGAGGTCGTAATGAATTCAAATCTGTCGTCCTGTCAGATCCAGAGACTCCGCCCCCTCAGCACACACCTTACCTGATCGGCGTGGGCCGAGCCGACTGCACCGGACCGCCGGCTGATGTCCCTATGGTCAGTACCACAAACTCACTCATGCTGCCTTCAGGGACTCGTGCTCCGTTTAACATGAAGTCACCCATATGTGCACAGAACTGTGCAAAAGTCTTGAGCCACAGCTCAGTTCTTTATGCTTTGCTTCTACAGAGGCAGACCTTGTGGTTATTTTTAAAGTGCTGTTGAGCAACAGTTC
Source organism: Copadichromis virginalis (assembly GCF_057382275.1). NCBI lineage: Eukaryota > Metazoa > Chordata > Actinopteri > Cichliformes > Cichlidae > Copadichromis > Copadichromis virginalis. The sequence continues at coordinate 31,815,816 of NC_140625.1, forward strand.
TCCGGGCTCCTGCAGGTGGGTCACAGCTGTTCTCTGGAGTTCTTCTTCAGAACTTCAGAGAACAGCTGGGGAAGTAACAGTTAGCCAAGTTACTGTTCATTTTTTTCCACGTTAACAATATACGAGCACAACTTCTCGTTCTGAAGAGATGATCTCAGTGTCAGCACACATCCAGCTGGTGGCGCTCATAGTCAGTAGTTGCTGCTGCCTCTGTAAGCCGCTTTGCAGCCCACCTCCACCCGATCTCTGCCATTTAAACTATTTCTGATTCCAGCAGCATCAGAGCTGCTCACTGGAAGCTGCACCCGGGACCTTCACAACTGAATGACATTCCTCAACTTCAACCAACCACAGGCGATGGGAATTGGGCGGATCCAGCCGTAAACATTTCTGAACTTCCTGTCAAGCAGACCCAGAACTCTGACATGTAAATGAGTGCAGATGAAAACAGCAGCAGAGGACCTGCAGAGAACAAACTCCAAAGTCTGCCGCTCCGGTTCGACTGGGTGTGCTTGGACTGATAATCTTTATGGTCTAAGTGCCGAACGCTGAGCGGTCATAAAAACATTAGTGAATAGGAACATATAGAGTCTGTTGGAAGCAGCAGGATTATCGTCTGTAAAACCTTGTCTGTAATCTGGGTTCTGGCATGAAACACATCCTATAGCCAGCATGACTTTCATCGTCGTAGAAGGCAAAGACACACAGATCACACTCTGTGTGAGAATGTGTGTGTGTTCAGGTACCACAGTCACATTTGTGTGAACGTCTGTGATCCTGCAGACGCGAGCTGCCCACTCACACTTTAACAGGAACATAAACAACTGTGAAATCACTGTGAAACTTCATTAATCTCACCTGCTGAGAAGGTTTTAATGTGTGTGTTTAGATGGGCTATGCAAACCCTCAGCAGACGGCTGCAGGCATACACACCCGTTTGTACAGCAGAGCCTTCATCGTCGATGACGGCAAGCGCAGGGTGGTGTTCGTCACGGCAGACATAGGAATGGTTTCACAGAGGCTCCGACTCGAGGTGACCACACACACACACACACACACACACACACACACACACACACACACACACACACACTCTCACACACACACACACACACACACACACACACACACACACACACACACACACACACTCTATTCAAAGTTTTACTTTCTGGGCTGAAGCGGGTCTCCTCAGCAGATCATCTGCCTCCACTTCCTCCTGTCCCAGCATCCTCCTCTCTCTCACCCACCGTCTGAATGTCCTCCTTCACTACATCCATCTCCTCTGAGGTCTTCCTCTCCTCATCCTGCCTCCATCCTCCACCCTCCCTCCTCTGCACGTGCTCAGACCATGTCAGCCTCTCTGACTCTGAGCGGTCCCTCTGATGGACTTCTTCTTTATGACCTGCATGTTTATCAGAGATTTTACACTGAATCTCTTCCTGATACAATCTTTCCCATTTATCTGGGTCTGGGATCAGCGCTGGGAGCCCCCGCCCCTGCTGGGTGTTACCTCAGCTAACCTCACGCTGTAGTTTCACCGCTGTTCTTATTGTTCTCAAGGATGACGCATCGACATCATCAGAGAGTCTTAAAGGTCTCACAAATGTGTGGAGACATTATCCTCTGATCGCTGCTGTGTGTGCTTGACTTGTACATCTGTCTTTGTGGGGACCAGTGTGTCTCATGTTAGAGGTCTTCACAAAGCACACAAAGCAGTACGTGTGTGTGTGTGTGTGCAGGTTCTGCAGGCACTGCAGGTGAAGTACGGGGATCTATACCGGCAGGACAACGTTGTTCTGAGTGGGACTCACACTCACTGTGGACTCGGTGGATATTTCCAGTACACGCTGTTCATGATCACAGGCGGTTACATGAAGGCTGCCATCGAGCCGTTGGTCAACGGCATTGTTAAGGTGTGTGTGTGTGTTTTTTGATGGACCACAGTAAACTCCCACACATTCCTATGTGTTCCTAATCAGTTCTTATTCTTCTACCCAGCAAAGACACACTGGGTAGTTCGGGGGGATGGAGAATGCACTTTTACATGATTACTTTTATTAGAAATGTTTATCTGTCAGGGTAAGGTCGTACCGATGAACTGTGTACTCATAATTGAAACCCTTATTCCAGAGTATAGACATAGCCCACAATAACATGAAGCCCGGCAGGGTCTACAGGAACAGAGGAGAGCTGGACGACAGCAGCCTGAACAGAAGTCCTCACTCGTACCTGAACAACCCCGAGGAGGAGAGGCGCAGGTAGATAATAATGAATGATTTATCGGTTTGTTTCTATCAGTACATCCCTGCAGCTCTGCTGTTGCTTCTATAGATCAGCTCCACAGCATAAGGAGAGCCGTTCTAGGCTTTACAGCCTGAAGACATGCTCTCCTCTGTAAAGCTCAAAGCTTCGTAAACTCTCACAGAGACAGGCTGCTGGAAACATCTGTAGATCTTCACCTGCACTGCTGCCACGCGATTGGCTGATTTGATCAGGTGTTCATGTTATTGATCTTTCAGGTATAAGTGGAACACCGACAAACAGGTGCTGGTGCTGAAGTTCACCGATCAGGATGGAGACGGCATCGGTATGATCAGGTACACACAGCACTCCTTCAATAATGCTGCCATCGTTTGTTACCATCATTATTCTCACTGAGCTTTGCTGCTGACAGCTGGTTTGCTGTCCACGCGGTGAGCATGAACTACACCAACCGCATGGTGAGCAGCGACAACATGGGCTACGCCTCCTACCTGTTGGAGCAGGACAAGAACCCCGGAGGGCTACCTGGACAGGTAACCTGAAGAGGTTGCATCAAAGCCCGACCACAGTCTCAGAGTTTGTGATTTTTAACATAAACTCAGTAAAAACCAGAAACCAGAAGATAAAACAAGCTAATTATTTTTTGCATTTTTGGTCATTTTGGTAACAAAGTGTTTGAAAGACGAGTTTCCAGCTGAACATTTACTCGTTATGGTTTATTTGGGTATATAATTAAAGTGTTTCTTTGTGTGTGTGTGTGTGTGTGTGTGTGTGTGTGTGTGTGTGTGTGTGTGTGTGTGTGTTTCAGGGAAGTTTCGTTGCTGGTTTCTCCTCCAGTAACCTCGGTGACGTCACTCCGAACACCAGAGGACCGTACTGTGTGAACACTGGGCTGCCCTGTGACTACCTGAACAGCTCCTGTCCCATAGGAGGGGTAAATACACAACACACAGACACACACACACAGACTCGTTAAGATAGTTAATAAATCGCAGAAGGAAACCGATAAATGTGTGTCTGCCAGACTGCAATGTGTCTGGCGTCCGGACCTGGAGAAGACATGTTTGAGAGCACTCGGATCATCGGACACAACGTCTACCTGAAAGCCAAGGTACGTGTGCCTCGTTTCAGAAAACAACACAGCGTCACGTAATGATAAAAAAAATCTGACAAGCTTTGTGCTTGTATTCACTGCCATATCGGGACGTGTGTCGGTTAGGAGCTTTGTGGGGACTCACTGCTTATGGGGACAAAAGTCAGACCCTCCAAATATTCATTGTTTCTCTGTCTTGACTTTGTCTTTGCTTCATGAATGTTCCTTTAAACCTGAAAGGAATCCCATTAGCATCCCCACGAGTGACAAAGTCACGACTGTGTGCTTGTTGCGCTGCCCCCTGCAGGAGCTGTATGCAAATGCAGTCGAGGAGGTGACCGGCTTTATTCATCATGCTCATCAGTGGGTCAACATGACTGATGTCACTGTTCAGATCAATGAGACACACACGGTCAGCACACACACACACACACACACACACACACACACACACACACACACACACACACACACAGATTAAGAAATTTAGATTAGAAATTTTATTCATAATAATTAAAATTTGATGTCATGTTTCCCAGGAACAAATTTTTAATCGTTTCTTCATTCATTCATTTTACAGACATGTTTTCTCTTGTTCTGCGATGTGTGGGACAAACAGCAGCTCCTAACAGATAACTCAGCTTCTTTTAATGTGTTAGTTTCTTTTTAATGTGAACACAGGGTAAAAACGCCTCACAGAGAAAAGCTGTGGCAGCACGTTCCTGCTTCTGTTTCACATAGAAGCTACGCTGTCTGTGTTTCAGGCGAGCACATGTAAACCAGCTCTGGGTCACAGCTTTGCAGCAGGAACAACAGATGGAGGCGGAGGCCTGAACTTCACCCAAGGTGATTCTGTCCCTCAGCTCACATTGGGCTGCAAGCCTGCTGAGACGGGCTGTGATAACCTGACTGCGTATCTCTGTGCATGTAGGCGCTGTGGAAGGAGACCCCTTCTGGGATGGGATCAGAGACGCTTTGCTTGGCCCACCGTCCAATCAGACGAAGGAATGTCATCATCCCAAACCAATCCTGTTCAGCACAGGGGAGGTGAGGCGAGGCTCACACGTACAAAATACAGTCTGTGATGAACATGGATCCAACATTTATGCTATCGCGTCAGACAATGACCCACAGTCAGTGTATCACTACAGTCTGACACTAACACAGGTTATGATGCTTCATCCAGCTCCCCACAGGCTTGACTTTAAGTTTCAGGAAAGAACCTGGACTGTAAATCTGGACTGTGAGGTCCAACTAGCTCAAACCCTAAAAGAAAGTTGGGCTTAAAGAGAACAGGGCTCAGAACAAATCTACTAGAAGCAGGTAAAACCTGAGAGGTGGATTGAATAAAATAAAACGGGTAAAGAGGCTGTCGTGGTGTGTTTGTCTGTGCAGATGAACTGGCCTCTGCCCTGGCATCCTCAGATCGTCGACGTTCAGATGATCACCATCGGCTCTGTGGCTGTCGTAGCTGTTCCTGGAGAAATGACGTAACGACGTTTTACCGACAGCTGTTAATGCAGCCAATGATAACACAGCTGCTTATAACACAGTAATAACACTCTGCTGCATATATGTGTGTTTTTCTTCAACAGCACCATGTCAGGGCGGAGGTTACGAGAAGCTATCAAAGAGGTGAGAAACGACACATCAACACTTCATATGAAAACAGTTCTTATTACCGAATCTTCACAGGTCACATCACTATGTTGTTACCGTGTTATAACCAGTGTTGGTCAAGTTACTTGAAAAAAGTAATCAGTAACTAATTAGTTTAGCGAGTTTCTCTGTGAGTTTCCCATTACGTTGTTGCGCACTCGGTGCTTACTTACTGATTACCTATTTTCAAAAGTAATTAGTTACTTAGTTACTTTTTAAAAACACGATTTACAACCTGAGTAGCTGATAAAGTGATAGATCTTTCAGCCCAATTCTACTTTTTCTGCATAATCATCATACAAAATGTAATCAAATGGAAAAGTCTCTTTTTAAAACTTGTTTTATTAGTTTTAATCTTTTAACTTTAAGCATCAAGCAAAAATTTAATTATCTGCAACTTTCTCTGACTGGAAGAAATTAGTTTAACATTGAAACCTATTTTCTGCACATTCCAGCACATAAAATAAAATATTTTTTGTGTTTACACTCAGTCTTTCAAATAGATGCAAGTAAAACACAGCAGAAAATAAATAAAGTCAAAGACTCAGCGGTCCTGTTGCTCTATTTTCACCTGTAAAGCAGGAGTGGGGTAGGCGGAGGTTTACCCTGGTGCAGGTGTGCCGCGGTCAGTGGAAGAATCCACGAGTTTCTCTGTGAGTTTCCCATTACGTCGTAGCTACTCGGTGCTTGTTGGAAGTTTAGGGGTTTTTTCCCTGTAAAAAGAAGTTTTCTTCCCACGCACAGCGGACACTAATGTTTTTATCACTTTTTATGGAATCAAACTCAAAGTAAGGTCAGTGCTTCCACGCTTTAAACGCTGCACGCTCATACTCTCTCTGCACTCGATATATGATCCACTGTTGATCTGCACACAGCTGTTGTCACTAACGGCGCACTCGCTTACGTCACTGTCGTGAGACATTCTCGCAAAAAATCACGGTTTTAGTAACACAGTAACGCAGCGTTCCTACGGGAAAGTAACGGTAATCTAATTACCGTTTTTGCAATAGTAATCCCTTACTTTACTCGTTACTTGAAAAAAGTAATCGGATTACAGTAACGCTGCCCATCTCGGATTATAACTGTGTGTTTACTGTGTTGTTGTTACTGTGAGCCAGGAGCTGGAGTCAGAGGGAACTCTAAAGGACATGGAGGTGGTGATTGCCGGCCTCAGTAACGTGTACACTCATTACATCACCACCTATGAAGAGTACCAGGTACACATCTGCTGAACTTCATAGGATTTGTAGTTTTTAGAGTCATTTGATAAATTGTAAAATCCAAATCAGTGTTTAAATAAGATCAACTGGACATAAAACAGTCAGATTTGGAGAAAGTACTCAGTTACTTAAATGAAATATCAGAGTAAAATTAGTAAGACGGTGGAAAGCAAACCTGTGTAAATGATTACAAACTTTTAAAGGTGTCCCTGTGGTGGTTACACTGTTCCTGTGATGCCAACAGATTATCATCACATCTAAACATGAGTTTCATAGCAGGGAGGGAAGTAACGATTATTTTCATTCTTCATTAATCTGTTCGTAGATTTTTAATCAATTGTCTAATTAATAGACACAGACAACCATTCACACCTATGAGCAGTTTCTATTTAGCCTGTCCCCACAAACTGCATGTCTTTGGACTGTGGGAGGAAGCCGGAGTACCTGAAGAGAAACCCACTTAAACACGGGGAGAACATGCAAACTCCACACAGAAAGAGCCTGGCCTGCCCGTGGAATTGAACTCAGGACCTTCTTGCTGTGAGGCAACAGTGCTAACCAGCCTCCCGGACAGCTGCAGCAACAATCGGTTTGCATAACCAAAGAATTTCTGCAAAAACTGTCAGAAACCGTCTCAGGGAAGCTCATCTGCATGCTCGTGGTCCTCATCGGGGTCCGGACCTGACTGCAGTTCGTCATCGTAACCGACTCGAGTGTCGCTCACATTCGATGACGTCTGGCACATTGGAGAGGTGTCCTGTTCACAGATGATTTTACTGCTCAGGGCAGATGGCAGACAGCTTGTGTTGCCTCGTGTGGATGAGTGGTCTGCTGACGTCAACGTTGTGGATTGAGTGGCCCGTGGTGGCGGTGGATCCTGAGGACCATTGTTGTGACATTTATCCGTGACCATCACCTCATGTTACAGCGTGATAATGCACGGCCCCATATTGCCAGGATCTGGACATCTGGAAGCTGAAAACATCCCAGTTCTTGCATGGCCGGCATACTCACCCATTGAGCATGTTTGGGGCGCTCAGCGTATACGACAGCGAGTTCCAGTTCCTGCCAATATTCAGCAACTTTGCACAAGTGTTGAAGAGGAGTGGACCCACAGCCCACAATCAACAACCCGATCAACTCCATGCCCATTGCACAGCTTTTGCCTCACGCAGGCAACACATCTCCATTAGATGTGTTGCCTGCGTGAGGCAAATGGAGGCCACACCAGATACTGACTGGTTTTGCTACATCTGTGTGATCAAACTGCATATTTCAGAGTGGCCTGTTATTGTGGGCAGTCTCAGGCGCACCTGTGCAATATTCATGCTGTCTAATCAGCGCCTTGACACACCTGTGAGGAGGGATGGATGATCTCAGCAAAGGAGAAGTTCTCACTCACACAGATTTAGACAGATCTGTGAACAACATTTGAGAGTCATGGCTCCTTTGTGTTTGTAGAAAATGTTTCAGATCTTTGAGTTCAGCTCATGAAAAATGGGAGCAAAAACAAAAGTGCTGTTTATATTTTTGTTCAGTGTATATGTGTGTGTGTATATATTAATGGACATTTAGCAGGGTGGAAACTTAGTCTGATTGTCTATTTTTCAGGTGCAGCGGTATGAAGGCGCTTCAACCATATACGGCCCGCACACGCTCAGTGCCTACCTGCAGAAGTATCGAGGCCTGGCCCGAGCCATTGCTCAGGTGGGAATGGATGGATTACACCTTTCATCAGCATTCATGAGCACATTGGAAACACGGGGTCACGTTTCCCTCAGAACAGTTAGTGAAAGAAAACGAGGTCAGCCCACAGAGCTCAGTTTAAACAGCAGATTTTTCACCAGTTTATCTGAAACGAGCTGCAGTGTGAGACCGACTCTCTCTCTCTGCCAGAGAAACACGAGCAGAAGAATATTTCATCACAGGAATTATTCTGTAACGTTGCTTACATGTTACTTACTCTATACAAAAGAAAATCACAGGAAAATCTTTTCCAAATATAAAGATGATGGAGATAAAACATGAAACTGAACCAAAGTCAGACGGCTAAACGTCCGTCAAACTCATATTCTGAACATGTTTTACTTCATGTGAGGTGGAAACAGATGAAACAGTGAAAAGGTTCCATCAGTCAGGACACATTTCGCTGCGTGTTGTACTCGCATGTGACACATAAAGACTCCTGAATGAATGAATGAGGTTGCAGCAGAAATATTTCATAAAGCCAGGGCCAGTCGGATGCAAACAGTCAACAGCAGACCCTCACTGCAGTGTGAAGCCAATCCTATGTAACACTGCTTGCTGACATTAATCGTGTTTCCAGGACAGAGTCTCAGAGCTGCCAGCCGGCCCTCAGCCTCCCTTCTTCACAGAGAACCTCTTTAATTTTGTGCCCCTGGCGCTCTTTGACAGAAAACCTGAGAATATGAGCTTTGGAGACGTCCTGGAGCAGGTTTACCCCGTTTATAGACAGGTAGGAAACACTCTTACTGTGTTCCTCAGGGTCCACGCTGATGACGCCGCTCTGTGTGCATGTGGACAAAATGAGTCTTAAATATTTAATGTGGTTTTCAGGGTGATGTTGTGACTGTCACGTTTGTAGCAGGAAACCCGAGAAACTCTGGAGATATTGTAAGAACTCTTCTTCTTCATCCACCTGTATCCTAGTGTTTCAGCCACTGTTAGCTTAGCATTGTTAGGATACTTGAAACGTCTTTCTGACCTCTTCCTCTCGTTTGTTGCAGAGGGATAAAACTTTTGTCACTGTTGAGATTTTTGACAACAGAACAGAAACCTGGGAGGTTGTCCACAACGATGCATCATGGGAGACCAGGTAGATTAATGTGTAGCTGTGCATCTCAAAAATCTGATCAGGATTTTAAAAACAACAAAAAAACCTTCTTCTGTAATTTTATTTTAAAAAAAGGTCGACAGCTCATGAAATTCAGCAGAAACCTGATTTTTAGAATATTTCCTTTGGTCAAAAAAGGATTTATACACTCAGTACTTGGTTTGAGTACCTCGTCAGCCTGCGGTGCTGCTGACGGGTTACTGAAGCTCGGGTTGCTTTGGTTGGAGCTGGTCGAGTGTTTCTCGTCCACTCCAGACTTTCTGATTGTGTCTGCAGGGTTCAGGTCAGGTGAGTTTCCTGACCAATCAGAAACACTAACAATATCATCAAGCTATTTGATAGTATTGGGCACTGTGAGAAGGTGGAATCGGCAACCAGTACCAATACCAGCAGATGACCCGGCACCTTTGTCTACCTGTAGGTTAAGTGTCCTCTCTGAAAGAACACAAAGTCTAAATTTTCTGGAACCTGGATTTCTGATTTTCACGAGCTGTAATCACAAAACATACAAACAGAAACTAAAGTCAGGTTGCAGACGTTCCTCTTTTAACTCAGGGTCCTTTGAGGAGTTAAAGTCGCTTGTCTTGCTGCAGGTTTCACTGGCTGAAGGGGTCAAACCGGGAGAGCAACGCCACAGTGGAGTGGCAGATTCCCCCGACGGCCTCGGCGGGCTCCTACAGGATCAAACACTTTGGCCACTACAAAGAGCTGAAAGGCCTGCAGCCGGTCATAACGCCGTACGAAGGCTCGTCGGACGTCTTCGCGGTCACCGCCAGCTTCTACTACGAGTGAAGCGGTTTGAGACGACACGGCCGACCACCATCCAGCGCCAAGTCCTCCAGGACTCATCAGATTTTAAGAGGCTGCATGTGCCGAAAAATAACTCAGACTATATGTGAAATCCAAATAAAGTGTTTAAACGTTCTGTGTGAAGGTTTGCATCACTCTGTGAGAGACAAAGAGAAACCGACACAAACATTTGGAGTCGCGTTGGTAGCAAAAATATTTATTCAGTATTTGTCTTTATAGATGCTTTTCAACCAGGACTGCACAACACGGGACAGAGTTGATGACCACAGCAGAGCCTGTGTGTCAAACGTGCACTCAGCGTTCAGAGCGGGAGGGTCAACCTCAGCCGGCTTTAAGATTCAAACGACAACATTAACACGATTCACCAGAGACGTCGGGGAAACACAGAACATCTCACGTTTCAGGAGAAGTGTTTGGAAAGGCTGGATTCTGCTCTGAATACTGACCTTAAATCCCGGGAACGCCGCCGACACACTGAGAGTGTAACGTGCAAAACATCAGGAAGCTTTTCGCTCGGTTGTTCTGAGAGTTTCCTCGAACGCACACGGCGGGGTTTCTTCTGATGTTAAAGAGCGCTGCAGTTTTCAGCTACTTGCCCTGCAGGCTCTCTTTTCTACAGGAGCTCCGCCTGCACCGCCTGCACCACCTGCATGCGCCTGCACCGCCTGCATGCGCCTGCACCGCCTGCACCACCTGCATGCGCCTGCACCGCCTGCACGCGCCTGCACCGCCTGCACGCGCCTGTACCGCCGGCACGCGCCTGTACGCGCCTGTACCGCCTGTACGCGCCTGTACCGCCTGCACGCGCCTGTACCGCCTGCACGCGCCTGCATGCGCCTGCACGCGCCTGCTTGCACCTGCACCGCCTGCATGCGCCTGCACCGCGACAGACTCCAGCAGCGACCCGTCGCTACAACAGCAACCTGAAAAAACTTAAATGTCCTTTTTCAGCATAAAGCGCTCTGACTTAAATACATCTGCACCGGCACGAGTGACGCCTGAACGTCCCGCTTCAGTGACGCAAACGGTTCATTTCCTCCGTCTCCACGGCAACACACACCAGATGTCAGCGAAACTGACAGAACAAAAGAAACCAATGAAATGAGAAGATTCAGTGTGCGCTCACCAAAAATGGCCGCGCGTGTTTAACTCTGTGAACTTAACCCGAACACGTTTTGGTAGCTTCAGTGCTAAAACTCATCATGAATGATTGAAGAAGTCGCGTTCAGCAGCGACTCCGGGTCTCCTGGTGGTGTCGACCTGTACAGCCTCCACCTCTGGACGAACATGCAGTTTGTAGCTCTGACGTGCGATCAGGCGCGACGACACGCTGAAAGATTGACAGACTAGATTTCACCTCCAGAGAGACGTCGTTTTCCATTGTTTGATTTCAACACGTGTTGAATTCACTGAGCTCAGCACTAATATCAATAAAATCATTTGATTATTAAATATTTCAGGTGGAGTTTCTGCAAAACACCATAAAGCAGAAGAACGCGGTCGCTTTAAACAGCTGATGTTTTGTCTCGTGACGCCGGCTAAACTCCGCCCTCCTGGTTTGTGTCCAATGAGCACGTTTCAGGAGGTTTCTGCCGTCTTTCAGCGCCGAGCTGCTGTTTGTTGATCTTATTGCTTTCCTGAGTGTGTTTCACATGGTTAACAAACACACACTTTGTGATTTTTAGCTTCCTCCACTATCGCCACAGCTTCCACCTGGACTCGAGCACATTCAGTTTATATGAAAAAGCTCAACGTGTGAGGAAAACGAGTTTCCCTCCGGACTGGGAGAAGTGATGCTGGCTCGGTTTAACTCGGGTTTTCCTCACATGGCGACTTCCTGTTTGCTGAGGAGGACTTCCAGCAGGCGCAGTTTGGCTTTCAGCTGTTTGTACTCCTGGTACTCCTCCTTCATCGGCGTTCGGTCCTCTTTCTGGCAGATTCTGTCCAACAAGCACAAATGACAGGAAACACAGGAGCGAGTTAACGAGGTTGCTGCCCACACACGTCGCTCGTATAATCATCGAATAAAACCAGCTGCCGCTGCGTTAAAAGCTCCTGTTGTTAGTAAAGTTTGTGCTCACCTTCCGGTCTGTCGATAAAACTCGTCCTCGAACTCCTTCAGGACCTTCCGCCTCGCCTTCTTCTCGGCCCGGGTCTCCCGCAGACAGTCCAGCAGCTGAGACCTGGACCCAGGAACAGAAACTGAAAACCGGCCGCCGAGCGATTTACTGCACACGAAAGATGGACGCGGCTCCGTCGAGGTGTTTCATGGCCAATCACGCTCCTCTGCTTCAGATCAGCTGAGCAGAGGAGTCGCCCCCTGCTGGTCATTAGACAGAGTGCAGACTTTTCAGAAGGAGCTGCGTCCATCTTTTATATACAGACTGTAGTAGCGCCATGCTGCAGGCTGACTGTGAGGACCCTGAGCTCAGTCTGGCAGGCGCAGTTACGCCTGCAGGACTCGTCGTCTGACCGCAGCACGTCCACGTAAACATCGTGTCACACCAAGCTGCAGGAGCTGCACAGACCAGCTGCAGGTGAGCACTCAGACGTGTTTATTGCGTGTTTGTCACGTTTCATGAGCTGCTGAGTAGAAACTTCCTGTTAGCAGCCGTGTAACAGTAAAAGGTCAGATGCGTTGGGACGCACCGGACGCGTCTGTGGCACCGGCTCGGGTCACAGACGCTTCAAAGCCTCGCCGCACGTCACTTTTCACCCACCTGGAGGCTTCGTGCAGGTTCGCTGTGGTGAGAGCATCTTGCTGCCGGACGGCTTTCACCTCGTCTAACGGCGACACGAAGGCCGGGTCGCTGTCCCGGTCGCTGTCTTCCTCGCCGGCTGCTGGTTGGGCCGGTCTGCGCGGCGGCAGGACAGGAAGCTCATCGACGGCCAACGAACTCACGCAGTCTTCATCAGAACCATCCTCTTCCTCCTGAGACAGAAACAGAGCGTCCTTGTACTTAAACGCCATCAAGCTTTAGCTCTTATGTAAAATCATCTCGACTACATAAACAACTCAAAGCTGCTGTTGTCACAGTGAGTTTGTCCTGAAGGTGGCGCTGCAGCAGGAGGACGATAAACCCCACGTTTCCGTTTTTCTCTGACGAAACTTTGTTTAGTTTGCACGTATGAAATCGCTGCTGCTGATGTTAAAACACGACAGGTGTGCGTCTTACGATAGTGCTGATGGTGGGGCTGGCACACAGCAAGTGTTTGATCATCTGGTAGCGGTCGTACAGAGGCTTCACCAGGTTCTTCTCCTGCTTCGTTCCCTGGGACACAACAAAGTGTCAATAAGCTCCTCTCGTGGAGTTGGAGAATAAAAACACGGCGTTGGAAACGAGGGGCTTCGATCCTGCTGGGTGTGTGTGGGGGAGGACTCACCGGCCGGCCGTGCAGACTCTCGAAGTACAGCAGACATTTCTGCAGAGTGATTTTCTCCAGCACCATCTGAGCCTGAGTCATCTCCTGCACACAGTCCAGAGATGGCACCACATACGTCTGATATCAGAAAATTGGATATCTGCTGATACGGATGTGAACCTGATATAGTTACAATCAATAACGCTGTTTTTTCATGCTCCAGTTTAAGAAACAGAACATTAAAGCTGTTCTGTTATAATTTTATTAAACAAACATACGCTGCACCCAAAGTACTTCACAGTTCAGCCAAACTGATGTTTGTATTTAAACTTGAAGGACTTAAAGTAAAATTCAAAAAGTCATTTAAATGCAATTTAATGCACATTTCAAAAACTTTGTTATAAACCATGTTTACACTCAAAAACGTCAAATGGAGCCTTTTATACTTACAGCTGAACATAAACAGAGTTTAAAGCCAATAAACAAACACACTCATGTTTGATCAGGATGATGTCAGTGTTTCTATCACCTTTAACCTGAGACTGAATTTTGTGTCATTTCTGTACAAAACTAAAGACTGAAAAAAGTGTTTTTCATAGTTTTTTCGAGCCATGAAACTGGCCAGGCGTCGTGCCGGTTTGTTTCCCCTGCGTGGGGCGCACACGCCGGGCTGTCCAAACAGGACCCCACATTCTTGATTTTTAGTTCAGCAACACTCCTCCTGAAACTTTGGAGTTTGAGCTCTTTGTACAGCAAAGTTACAGGAGGATAAAAATCATCATCAGTCGTTTGGTAAATAATCCCGTCACGAGAGAACAACAAATATATAACTTCCTGTTGTAACCCTCAAACTGAATGCTAATGTAACGACACTACTTCCACGTCTAATAGAGATGTGACGTCATTCAGGGGTAAAACCGCAAAGGATTGTGGGTACGAGTGGTAAGCGGTACTAGCGCACGCAGGCTTTCACGTGAAAACAGTCACACAGCGATAAAAAGAAACAAAAAATGGCAAGAAGCTGTTGTGTTATTAGCTGCAACAGCCGGTCGCATGACAGCCACGGGAAGCCGACGGTAAAGAGATCGTTGTTATCGGATTCCGTCGTGGAAGAAAAATCGTTCAAACCGAGTTTCCGAAGTAACAAAGAGGCGACGGACGGCCTGGATTGCAGCCGTTCGAAGAGCAAATATAACGTCCCAGAACGCTGCAGCTCACAGGTCAGTCTGCTCCAAGCATTCCCACAGAGGTCAGTCTGCTGTTGTAGTTATTACGTCATTTATCATAATTGGTGATGTAGGTTACAAATAAGTCTTAATTTGAATTGAATTCGTTGCTTTGCTGCTTTGTTCACTGTGGCTTTGCGGGCTAATGTTTGTTGTTCTTTGTAGGAAAAGCAGCCTACAAAATGCTGGGATGCGATCCAGACTGGGCCCCTCTATCAGCCGGGGTTTCAAGCTGCTACCACAGCCAGATCTGATTGGTGAAGAGAGAGCGAGATCAAAACAGCCACGTCTGCATATATGCGCCCAAGTGTTGTATGAAGCAAGTGATACTGTCTCAGTTTGTTGTTTGATGTTTTGTTTTTGCATTGTTGATTTGTTTTTCAGCGAAGCAGCTAATAAAGCTGATGGATTTCTACAATGTTGCCTCTTTGCTGTGAGATTCTGTAACAGAATGAAACAATGATGCCAGTAATAAATAAAGACAATGAATTGAATGAATTACCAAACACTTATTTTATTTCTATTGGATCTGAAAATGTTGTGTAACACTACAACCTGAAACGACACATAGATGCGTTGGCCTGTAACAGCAGCTGTGAGATGGAGTCGTCCAAACCACCAAAGTAAACTGGAGCTGGGCTTGTTGCAGGATCTGATGCTACCAAACATGCTGTGAGTGTGTGCGCTCTCACTTAGGACCATATAATAATAAACGTGATGAAAGTTGTGCAGCACGCTGACGTCCTTACTCCACTCTGTGCTCGTGTGGGTCTGACCCTTTCACTCCTTTGATTTCTTCCTCGTACTTTCTTTGACTCTTCGTCACGTCTGTCTTCGTGCGGAGCTGCCGAGTTCTCCGTCGTTTTGTACAGAACTGTTTTTGGGGCAAATAAAATGCAAGTGGGGATTAAACCGCAGAGTTAATGGTTACCGGTGCTGGAAATGCTGGCGCTTGATGCAGTGTTTTGATTTTGTTGCACTCGTACCCACAATGCAACGCGCGAAAGTCACGTGGTCTGTCGATCTCTACTGTCTGTAATGGAGGCGGAGTTCCTGTTTGTGATATTTATTGGATCAGGTTACATTTTTATTTCTCCCCGATATCGGATCCAGTCATTGAGGCCAGGATGGGACCGGATCCTGTATATGGGACTGGTTGACCTCTAACAGAGTCGAGTCTGTGCGCGTGATAACGAACATTCAAAGTGAAACAAAATGAAACCTGATTCCTTTGATGAATCGAAGCGTTCGCTCACTCAGAGCCGAGCACCGACCTTCATGTTGTCAGGGAGACCCAGCGCCTGCCTCTTCTCTCTCAGCCGCCTGAACAGGGACTCCACCGTTTCCTCCAGAGCCGGTTTGTGCTCCGACGCCCCCTGCTGCCCCGCGCCGTACCTGCAGGATACAGGCAGCCGTCACTGAAGCACCAAAGCCTGCAGTTCCTCTAGCATCCAGCAGAGGCAGCATGTTAAAACCTTCCAGCTCTGCTGCAGTAACTCTGCGCACAAACTACTCGAACAGTTACTGAGTCAGCACAGGGTTAGTGAAGTCGGTTACCTGCAGACGTCTGCGCTTTCCTGCTCCTTCGACTCGAACACCGACTGCCTGAGTCTCAGCTCTGCAGAGGAAACACAGTCACACATTACCATGAACCAGTTCAGCAGTCAGTGAACTGAAACCAGAAACACAGAGGTCACAGTTTTACTGTCAGTTTGGCAGGAGCCTGATCGCAGCTCAGCTGATGAGCACGTTTACTGAGACTCCAGCTGCTGCTGTCAAACACGTGGCTGCAGCCTGCGCCCACAACAGACGCTGAACCTGAGCCGAGCCTGCGACCGTCACCTTTGAGCTGCTTGCGAGCCTTGGCCAGTTCGCCCATCACTCGGATCATCTCCGGGTTCGAGTACTTGTCGTTGTGGGACGGCTGAAACAGAAGACGACAGAAATCAAATGATGCAGTAAAGAGCGATGACGTTTACGACTCTTTAACGCTGTGCCGTGAGTCTGACAGCGCCCCCTCCTGGATCTACCTTGTAGTTCATCTCCTGCTCAAACTGGTCCTCAAACCTGCGGACCTTCTTCTTCAGGGTCTGGATGTGTCTCGTGAGGAAGGGCACGGACGAGGGACGCTCGCCCTCCGAGTCCTGCGTCCTGTCGCCCCGACACCTGAACACAAACACAGCGCTCAGATTCAGCAGGCGGGCATCATCGGGTACGAGCACGCCACCACCCCACAGGGATATATCCAGATATATTTATCAAAGAGATTTAACATTTTTAAGATTAGCAGGACACACACGGCTTTGAGCCTGAACGCGGGAACCGTCACGTTATCCAACGCCAGCGTGTCACAGACACAGACAGGAAGTAGCTGTCGGTGAAACAACAAAGACGAGAAAACTGGGTCACAGCTTCAGGCAGTGGCTCACAAACCGAAGACGATGATGATGAAGGACGGATTATATAAGCCGCACTAATGCAGGTCAAACACAAACCACTCCACTGCACTCTCCCCGCCAATCACATGACATCGAGCACAAAACAGCTTCAAGCAGCCTGAAACTGGAAACCAGAGCAAAGAGTCCAGTTGGTCCTGGAGCCAGGACCACCAGGGTCCAGATCCAGGACCACCAGGGTCCAGATCCAGGACCACCAGGGTCCAGATCCAGGCTGTGCAGCACGCGTGGAAGCAGACATAAACGTACACAGACATCATTTAAAGGAAAACAAAGCAGGAAGTCCAGATGAACATCAGAGCGCCCCCCTCAGAGCAGCACTCACAGGATGTACTGCTGGCTGCACGGCGGCGACGGGGCGGAGTCCGGGTCCGAGTTAAACCTCTGACATGGGCTGGAGCAGCGGGGGGAGGGCAGGGGGCTGGCACCTCCCGCCAGCAGCTGGAGGAGAGCTCCGCCTCCATCTGAGCCGTGTCCACCTTCACCTCCGGGGCTGCTCCTCTGAGGAGAGTAGGGGGAGTGGTGGGGGCTCGGCGGCGTCACTACGTCGGGGGTCGGGGGCTGCTGGCCGGGGTGGATGGCGGTTAACGGCGGGTGTCGCGGGGACTGTGGCGGTCTGGTCAGGAACGTCAGCAGCTCTGCAGACACACAAAACACAATCAGGTCAGCCTCCTCCTCCCAGCAGTGCTGTCAGCTTACAGTAACTATAATTATCTCTAAATTGCTTTATATACCACATGTATGTAAATATATATCACTGCAGCCTAACGCTGAGCAGCTGTGGGAACAGTTAGCTAATCGAACACTAAGATAAGATAAGATAACCTTTATTAGTCCCACACGTGGGAAATTTGTTAACACTGATCCAGTTTTACCTTCAGCCGTGTTTCAGTGAAGCTGAACTCTCTAATTCTGTGACATCATACAGCTGATACCATCGTGCTGACACAATCCTACCCGCTTATACCTTTACAGCTGTTTTAGGCCAACGACAGGAAGTTAACAGGTTAGTTTCCGTGTTTAGAGAATCAGGACAGGAAGTTCAGAACATCAAAACTCTGTCACGCCCATTCATCGACGGCGCGCTCCATCACTGCGTTGCTCCTCTGTGCTGTCAACGGTCATCATCACTCCAACAAGGGTCCGAATGCCAAAGCTCAGTCTGCTGCCTGTTTCTATTGTTTTCAGCGGATTCAATAAAAAGTGTTTGAAACTCGGAGAATGCCGAGAAGCCTGCAGCTGCCGAACAGTCAAAATGCCTAAAATAACACTCTCACCACTGCTACGACCTTCCAGGACCTCTGGACCCAACTGAGAACCACATGTAGCAGAGGTGTCAAACATAAGGCCCAGGGCCCTGAATCAGCCCGCTAAAGACTCTAAACTGGCCCACTGGATGTGAGGGAATGATGGATGTTTGTATTCCTCTAAGTTTTACAAGCTCCATTTTTCACTATTGACTGTAGAAATGAAGTTTTTGTGCAAACGTTTCTGTAAATTCACAGAAGCTTGTTTGTAATAGCAGCGTGCACAGACACACACGCACGCACACACAGTGTGTGAACAGTTATCTCAGCTAATGCTTCGTGTGCAGGTAAACTGGAAGGTGTGTGTGTGTGTGTGTGTGTGCGTACAGGGTCTGGATCATCTCCAATGATAACACACACACATACAAAACAACAGTTTATAAACACACACAGACTGACAGGTGTGTGTATACCTGGCGGGCTGTTCTCGTCTGCAGGGACGCCGTGACAAAGCGCCAGGGTCTTCGCCTCCTTCCCTCCGAGCTCGGCCCGACCACGGGGGCTCTTCTGCTCCTTGCTGCCCAGAGGAGGGGGGCTCTCCTCGGGGGATGACCCCAGCGATGTCCCCCCCTCCACCTCCAGAGCCTGGAGCTTCTGCAGGGAACTCTGCAGGCAGAAGCAGAACATGCCAGACACGCTGGTCCAGAGATTAACCAGGTTCCAGGCGCAGTGTGTCTGTGTGTGTTTGTGTGTGTGAGGTGAATGTAGGGCAGTGAGGCACTGTTACAATGAAAGACTCCAGATATTAGCCAGATCTCTGATACGTCACATGTGGAAGCACAGAGCGGGGGCTTAGTGTTCAGGAAACAGTCTTATCCCACAGTTTTAAAGCATAAGTCAATGAGCCTCCCTTCCAGGAATTACACCAGCACCATCCAGAAAAACACGTCTCCCTCCAGCTCTTCCAGATATTAGTCACGTACAGACAAATGCACACACTCTCCAGGAGCTAGCCAGTGCAGGTGAAATCCACCAGCATGCAGAAATATTCACTCCGCTGATTCTCTCCCACTCCAGGAATTAGCCATCCCCGGGTGGACGCCGCTCAGCAGTGAGAGACCTGCAGGACGGGTTTGAATCTTCATCCTCTGCCTCTGCACGTTCACTGATGATGATGATGATGCTGGTATCCTCCCTCACTCACTCCGTCTGCAGCTCTCGCCCTTCCTCCCTGCTTGGATTACTCATCCTCAGGCTCGTGAGGAGAGGAGGGAGGAGGGAGCAAGGATGCAGGAGGAGGAGGAGGGGGAGAGGGATGTCTGCCCTCTCTCTCCCCCTGAGGAGGAGACGGCTGGGTGAGAGACATCTGAAGACAGGAGGATGCCGCTCTCTCTCTGGTCATGAGGCTTCTCCCGCATCGGTGGGGGAGGGGCTTCCTGCTGACATCATCGTGTGTGAGTACGTGTTTAATTCTCATTCATAAAAACAGGAGAGGAGGAGCAGTTACGTGCTTCTCCTCACACATCCAAAAACTGAACACGCAGTGACACGTCCCCACAGCGTTTCTATGGAAACACTGCATGCTGTACGAGTTTGACGTGTCAGGCGCTCACACCGCGACCGTTTACAGACTGTACGTAAAAGACGGAGGCTCGTCAGCCTCTTCCTGTATCATCCTGCATCCATGGCGACACCTGCCAGTCACAGAGGCCACGCCCCCAACAATAGCAAACTTTAAACCGGTGAGTAAGTCATATGTAGGGGCTGCATGTCACCTGCGCCCCTACATATGACAGAAGTAGCCCCACAGGTGACGTGTTTCTGCCTGTGACACACGCGGGAACGAAACAGAGGAGACTAACATGGTCACTGGCGCGAGGAATACACGCACGGTCGTGAAGCGTTCGCAATTATTTATTATTTATCGGTCATTTTAAAATGCCATTCATAAAATGTATTACTCGTTATTTTTGTCATGATCTGGTGAAACAGCGCCCCCACCCAGGCATTCTGTTCACTTCAGGCGGAGAGTGGTACTGCAGCGCTCTCCGTCCACATCGTGTAGACGGGAGAAGCGGGAAAACGCGGGGATAAAATGGCAGCTGTATTTAAAGAGGAGCTCTCAGATGGATGATGTGTTGTTGGCCGAATTACAGAATATGACCTAATACTTCCAGAAAAGCTCGCGAATCTCATTTATTTTTTACATCTGCTCGGAAACCCGCGCCCGTGCCTTTCACTACGCCGGCTTTTGAGCGGAGTTCCGCTGATACGGCCATCATCAGCTCACAGAGGAGAAACGGCGGGAAGAACGGTACTGTCCTTCAAATTAAAAGTCGCCAACTCAACAATTTTCAATTTTCTACCGACATAAAGTCGCTGATCAGCGGGGTTGTTGGATCATGTCACGTGTTTAATATTTCATACTGATTAGAAATGTGACTGCTGGAAGAAAACAAATCTACAACCTCAGGCGACAACACCCGGAGGTTGTTTCAAAATAAAAGTTGCAAACCCATCTCTTTGCTGTTCAGTTTCTGAGGTCTGTGGTTCGAGTCCGTCCTTCCAGCCCTGCCTTTCCTGACTTGTGATTTTAGGATGATATTTAATAATTAATGATGAATTTATTTTGGCTGCGATCAATAATTCAGCACTGTTTCACTAACATCCATCTAGTTATTGTTCAAAGCAACAAATGTTCAGCTTCTTGACATTATAAATGTTACCTACATTTGTAAATGTGTATTTTAACTAATGAACTTTGCTGTTCATACATTTTATTTTGTCTTCCTCGTGCTTTGTAAATGTGATCTCTACCTGAATGTAATTCTCACTTTAAATAAAGATGTAATTTAACCCTGGATTCACATGTAGTATTCTTAATTGTTCATGCTGAGAACTTGGCGATAACTGCCATGAAGCCACGTCTCGCTTGGAAATCTCGTCTTAAGGGTGTCATGAAGCGCTACACTTGAAGGCTCATTTACCCCGGTGTGGACTCACAAACGCACAAGCACCATTGCGCCTCCTTCAGGTGTTTAAATGCACCAGTACCTGTGCACCCTCCTCACACTCCCATATTTCATGTTAATAATATATTTTATTGTGTTGTGGGCTGGAACAACGTCAGAATTTTGAATGTCATTTTCTTCTTTTGCTTCATTTTATAAATAAAAAACAGAAACGTTGTTTTTTTACAGCTTTTATTTTTTTAAACAGATTGAGCAGCTTTGGCAAAGAGTTTTTCTGTTAACAGTCATCACCGTAAAGCTTTTTCCACTGAGAGACGGAAAGAGTCAGAAGGCTTCTTCAGCTACTGCAACAGCCACTGTAGCAAAGGTAATAATAACAATAATAATAATAATAACAAACAACTGAAAACATCATCAAAACACAATATCCCCAGTATATACAAATAAACCAATGACACTTGAGCTTCATCACACAAACACAAAGCATCATGACTTTGATATAAACATGAATATTTCTCCTTCTGGTCCAAATACGTGTCTTATTTATTTTGTGCATTTTATTGTCGTCGGACTCTGATTGTCCCCATCAGGAGTATTTTAGCTCTGTCCAGCAGATGGAGCCAGTCAGTCAGAGGAAACAGATATTTCTCCGTTTTGAGTAAAGTATGACCTGTGATTGAAAATTCTAGTTTGAGGTTTTTAGACTATGAAGTCGTCCTCCACTTCAAACTACTCAGATATAATAGGAAATTACTGATAATTAGCGAGGCTCGTAGGTGGTGTTGTTCTCCACATCCCAGAAACCATCAGTGAGGTCTCCATCCCTCACTGGACTCCCACCTTCATGTTTTTCCACTGGAATATTTGCTGGAAAAGCCCAGCACAGGCTACTTTGTGGAAGTCTGACTGTGTGCTGCCCTCTGCCGGTGAAAACTGAACATACTGTTGTTGTCATGCAGAACTCACAGACGTCACATCACTGATCATTCTACAGAAAAACCACAGCGAAATCCGACTGCTGAAGATAAAGACTTCATAACAAACTGGAGACTGTTAGCTGCTTTTACAAAAGGCCACAAAAACACGTCATCAGTACAAATTTAAATTACTGCAAATTTGATCTTTTCATCTCATGTTTGGAAGCAAACAAACTGCAGACTCATCAACTCAACAATACTAGAGGTCCACTTTGTGACGGAGTTACTGTCAGCATGAAGACGTAACGGAAGCTATTTTTTCTCCACCTGTCCACCGCCAAGTCGTAGACGCGTCATCCTAACGTGTTCTGAACAAAAAGGTTTTGATGCATTGCAAAAAAATGGAAACACTCCAGAAACCTGCACAGTTTTAAACGTCTTCAGACCAACAGCTCAGAAGAAATCAAAGCACGCTGTCTAATTCATGTCCAAAAAACATGGAGGAAGTCTTGGAAAATTGTTCAAAACATCAGTTCTCATGCAGCAATTCAAAGACTCACAATATAAAGAATGACAGAAAGGAAAGCTTAAAGAAATGTTTGCATCACTACCCCGTCATCCTTTGGGGGTGAAGATCGCTACTACGCCCAGCATTGTTTTCTTTCTATCCGTCTTTGGATCTGAAGTTCCAGAAAATGAAACAGGAAGTGAAGGCATCATGGTGACCTCAGGTTTGTGTGTTCGGTCTCAGTTTGTCTTTATTTCACTCGGTGCGGTTCTTCACGCCACAGAGGAACATAACCGTCCTCCAGCCCTCTGTGAGGGTCTCCAGAACCTTCCAAATCTACCACCTAATCAAACAGCAAGCAGTAGGAGAGTGATCTCCCCCTGAGGGGGTCAAAGTTCAACTGTCAGTTATCAAGGCCACTTGAGAGAAGCACAAGTTTTCCACTTGTAGGAAAAGCAGGACTATGATGCCTTCAGTGTCTTCAGGAAGTATGGGAAGGATGACTCGACGTTGTTCTCGGATTGTGAAAGTGATGCTGTCACAGGGGAAGTATGCAGGAGGGCTTCTGGTTTAAGTCCTCACAGGGTAACCTTGTGTTGACGTTACTAAAAGTAATTATCATAAATAAGTCCTTCGGTCTGTGGAACCACGGAGGACCTGGGGCCTTGGAGAAGTTCCCCACTTTGGTAGGTTGGTAATCTAGCCTTGTTCATTGCTGCCAGAAACACTTTGGGATGATTTTGTTGAACTGTCAAGATGTCAGGTATCTTTGATGAAAGCAGACATCAGATCTATGGTAAACATCACTTCCTGTGAAACGTGTCGGTTGAATGAGGATCCAAAAAGGCCTGTGCGGTGTCACTAACTCAAGGCATTTGTTTTGTCTCTAAGGAACATCCAATTATTTCTTCTGTATTGTGTGGATGAAGTTACTGCACAGTCTTGGCTGCTGTATACAGGCTGAAGGAGCAGCCGGTTAACGTAACAAGAAATTGTTTATGTGTTAATCAAACTCATTTCCTGATTTCAGAGGGCTGAAAGAAGTTGTTTTACAGCAACATATGGGACAGAAACTCTTGCAGCAGTAAATGGCACATAAAGATAGAGCTGCGCAGGTCGTTGACTTCTGTTGGAGGGACATGACCAAAGTTCATCTGTAGCCAAACAAGGAATCAGGCTTCTTTGGGTTCATGAGATATTCAGAGGCATCACTGACTTTTTCTATGCTGTAGATCCTTTTTTGTAGCTGTACCGTTAACCTCCCGGGGTCCCGACAGGTTTCTAAAAGCTGACATCATTTCTGTTGTAAAAGTTAAAAACATGCTTTTATCTATTTGCTGAAAATCACCCTCAAAGCAAAAGATGTTTGTAGGACTGACTTCGTGCCCCGAGTGCCTCGAGAAATCATCCTACATTGTCTTAATATGAAAAAAGAACAAACGTGTGATGTTAAGAGGCAGTTTGTTTGATGCCTGAACTGCTTCAGCTTCCTGCTCTCAGGTGTGATGGTGGGTGGGTTCCTCCTGTTAGCAGAGACCAGCTTGACCAGTTCGACCAAGGAAAGGCCTGGAGTCCATTTCCCTTTATGAACTTCCATGCACTAGGTCCTCAAATCCTCAGCGTTTGACTCCTAGAAGTTTACAGCCATGCTTAGAACAACACAATCACTTCAGGTAGGATATTTCACCAAGATGCCCACGCAGCCTTCGTTCAGCCCGCTGAGAAGTCATCGTCTTCTTCATAAAGTGTCAAGCTCTGGGTGTTGGTGTAAACTGATGGCTGCCACTTTAGAAGTCATAGTCCCACCCAGAGTTGTCATCTGGTGGTGGTTCATCTGTGTCTTCAGGGAAACTGTCAAAGTTGCTCGTATCAATCGCAGAGGAGACCTGGACAGAAGGTGAAACAATAAAACCCCTTTAAAACCTGCAGACCGATCAAAGCAAACTTTGAATGACTTTAACAGTTTACACAGAAGTCACAACTTTACAGGGGTGGAGAGAGAAATCGACGGAGAAGCTCGAGGTGACGATGGGGAGGACCTGTTTGAAGCTAAAGGAACTCTTCACAACAGATTTAACGTTGTGCCAGTTTGAATACGTATAAGTTACACCAGAAAAGCCGAGAGGTTCAGTCTTTGGAGCGTGTCCTGGTTCCATCTGGGTTCTTCCCGGTTGGACATGCACCAAATATAAATTTGCCTTCGATTACGTTCCTTCATTCTCTTCGGTACTTTTTGTGAGAGACGAAGAAACAGGAAATGAGAGGAGTAAAACACGAGTAATATGTGCACAAAATGTCAAGACCCAAACTAAAACTGACCTCATGGCTGAGGGTCCATGTAAATATGGAGAGCTGTCCGTTTCACAGTGATGAGATAAACTCACAGGTCCGTTTACTAACTTTCATGGGTGGAATTCAATAATTTCACTTATAAACTTGTTCTAGCAGGGATGGTAATCCCCGTTTTAGTTTGATTCTTTCATTTATTAGAGAATATACCGAAATCATGTCCAACTAAACATAAGACTTATTATCAGGGTGTCTTTGCTAAAGTGTTTTTCTCTCAGTGAGGATAAAAATGGTTGATTTTAACACTACATACTGAGCCAGTCTACAGCACGAACAACATCAAATCAGATTTTTAGTGCAGGACAGAAGTTGATGATCAGGATTCCTACCAACTTGTCATTAAGTGCCTCTGTGTCCGAGTGAAAACTACCATTGACTAAATAAAATATACATGAAGCAGACTCCCAACATCAGGAGACAATCAAAATAACTTGTTGTTTTAAACTTTAAAAATCAGCAGGGAATCTTCAGGCTTTGACGATTCAAGAAGAAAAAGTGAATTTTTATTTCTACTCACATCTGGTGTGATGGGCGGAGTCAGCGTTCCTTTTCTCAGACCCTCCCAGTTAAAACCTTCAAACCACCTGAGCACGCACACACACACACACACGCGCACACACACACGCACACACACACACACACACGCACGCACGCGCACACACACACACACACACGCACACACACACACACACACACGCACACACACACACACACACACACGCGCACACACACACACGCGCACACACGCACACACACACACACACACGCACACACACACACACACACGCGCACACACGCACACACACACACGCACACACACACACACACACACACGCACAGATTTGTCTCATATTCAGACTGACAGGTCAAAGGTCATCCTCATGAGAATGTTTTGTGAGCAGCTCACTCACTTGTGTTTCTGGATGTCTTTGACTCCATTTTTGAGGTTGCCGAGTCTCTCTGAAGGATTATCCCTGCCAGCACAGCTATGGTTAGATACTTTTCCTGGAGATGAAAACAATGAATTGTGGCTCTCAGACAGCGCCCCCTACCTGCAGAGCTTCTTGATGAGACTGGCGGCATTCTTGGTGATTTTCTTTGGAAACTCGATCATGTCGATGCCTCTCAGGATGACATTGTAGGTTTTCATTGGATCTGGACCTGAAAACGGAGGGCTGGAGACACAAGCAGACACTGAACCACACACACAAAAGCAAAAAAATAAAACGTCCAGCACCGAGTTGGATCTTCACCTGCCGGTCAGCAGCTCGTACATCAGAATACCCAGAGACCAGTAGTCAGCAGAGACGTCATGACCCTTGTTGAGGATGATCTCTGGAGCGACGTACTCCGGCGTCCCGCAGAACGTCCACGTCTTCTTACAAAAACCAATTTTCTTAGCAAAGCCAAAGTCCACCTGAAAAAAACAGGCCGAAGAGCTCTTCACAGTATGTGAATGTGATGACAAATTTACAGCATCCTCCTTTCTGACGCTATTCGTCGACTTACGTCTGATTGTTTGTCAAAAATAAGGGAGGTGCTAGTGCGTACCAGCTTGGCGTATCCTCGGCTGTCCAGAATGAGGTTTTCGGGTTTCAGGTCTCTGTAAATGATGCCTTTGGCGTGCAGGTAGGCGAACGCTTCGACCACGCAGCCCGTGTAGAACCTGGTGGTGGAATCTTCAAAGGAGCCCCTGAAACGGAGTTTAAAGAGCTGTGACGGCGCTCTCAGCACGTCCTGAGCCTCTGTGACGACTCACTGACAAGTTTTAAAGGCTGCAATGTGCACGTTTCTTATTTGGGCTTTAGCCAATAAAAGGTTAGACACGATCCTTCAGTCTGAGGTGACATCATCAGAAGTTTCGTCTCATGTTTCACAAATGACGGTTTCATTGATTTTGTTCTAAATGAAGATTTTTTGACCGTTTTGTACTATAACTATTTTACTACATTTTATTAAAATATGTAAAGTTGTACATGATGAGAGTTTAGTGTGACGCGTACCGGTCTCTCAGGATGGTCCACAGCTCTCCGCCCAGACACGCCTCCATCAGCATGTACAGATATTTACTGTCTTTAAAGGTGCGGTACAACCTGAGCACAAAGAACAACAGCAGCTCATCTTTCTGACGGTTACGTTGTGTTTATGTCGGTTTTTAAAAAGCCCACGAACATGAATGTTTTTCCTGCCAGACTCCAGCCTGTGTTACTTTTTACGAGGCTTCGTCTAGAAGCCAGAAACAGAAAGAAGAAATCTGATTCAACGATTTTATTTTGTAAAACTTTTTTCTCACTGCAAATTTTCCACAAAGTTTATATATCAAAGAGCATGAATATAAATATTACACAATATTACACCAATGTTAAACTCTGGTCACATGACTTTGATCGGCAGGTTGATGAGGTTTTTTTGCCTGATACAAAATGTCATAAAACAATTAAGTGTTTTTGAATATTTTACTTAAGAATTCATCTTTGAATTAAAGTATGTATTGCAAAGCATCTTTCATTGTTTCCATCAAACACAAAGCCTCGAGTGACGGTTGTTGTGCCGACCTGACGATGAAGTCCGAGTGCGCCTCAGTCATGATGTGCTTCTCAGAGCGAATGTGCTCCTGCTGCCTCGTGTCCACGATGTGACGCTTCTTCAGGATCTTCATGGCGAACGTCTTTGCCTCTTCGCTCTTCAGCTGCACCTGAACAAACACAACGGGTCCTTCCTTTAAATGCACGCACAGCCTGATCTGGTAAAAACATCTAAAAGCACAGGGCGTAAAGAGCTAGCGACGCAGCTAGATACACCTGCATCAGTCAAACCCAGGAAGCTTTATTTTCTAGAGGAGGTCCAACACTTCCAGAGATGGTGACGTACCCTCTGGGCTAAAGTTTAACAAAATGTGGCTAAAGTTAGAACAACTGCGATTCAGTCGCTGTGTATCGCGCCACTTTCATAATATCTCCAAGCTAAAAAAGCATGCTACTCTTGTTTTTGTTTTATTTTGAAAAACTTACTGGTCCACAGTCTTGTGCTCTCACATCTCATTTCATGTTTTAGATCATCACAAAATTCAATATCAGACAAAGACAACAGAGCAAATACAACAAACAGTGTTTAAAAGATCTTTTCATTTATTCAGGGAAAAAGTTACCGAAGCACATGGATGTTTATACTGGTAATAACTGGTTGTGCCATGATCGGCAGCAAGAACTGCAATCAAGTGTTTGTGATGTGTGAGTCTTTCTCATCACTGTGGGGAACTTTGGCCCCTCTTGTTGAATCCAGACATTTTGGAGGGGTTTCACGCCAAAACATCTCGTCTGATTTAAGTCCGGACTTTGACTCGGATCAGTGTCCTGCTGCAGAACCAAGTGCTCTTGAACATCACAAAACAAACTGATGGGCGGACATCCTCCTTCAGGGTTTTCTGGTCGGTTACGGCGAGCCGTCCTGGAGCAGAGCAGCCAGACCATCACACGACCACCACGGAGTCTGCCTGCCGCTGTGATGCTCTCTTTATGAAGCACTGTTAGTCTGATGTGACGGGACTCAGATCTTCCAGAACGTTCAGCTTCTGTCTCGTCAGTCCACAGAATATTTCCCAGAAGTCTCGGGAACCATCCAGATGTTTGGTGGCAGATGTGAGACGACTCTGTGTGATGACCTTAGGATACCGTTATACCTTTATTAGTCCCACGTGTGGGAAATTTGTTGTTAAGGCTGCCGACCTCTGCCAGCGCCATCTTACCCTTCTGACCATACAGACATTACACAAACATCACATGAGGAAGACCTCTGACCTTAACTGAGCCCAGTGACGCCTGCAGGCTTCTATTTAAGTGATTTCTTGAGTCGGCTTTCCAAAAAAGGTCACAGTTAGAGGGCACAGAGGGCAGATTTAACGAGGAGGGCAGTCACTTTCAGAATGGTCAGGTAGGTACGAATAAGCTTTATTTAAATCATCATTTAAATCCTGTACTCTGTGCTGAGTCTAGTCTAATATTAAAACGTGTTCGATGGACAGAGTCAGTGTTACAAGTATGCAAATACAAAGATGAGCAGAGGTCCGATACTTTCCCCGCAGCTCTGTCGGGGGTCTGTCCCTCTGCTGGTACATCAGCTCTTCGTTACATGTCAGTAAACAGCGGAGCAGCTGCGCGGCGTCTCTGTGGGGAATCTGTGCCGTATGCTCTCGCTGTAAACACCTCGCTGTGTGCTGTTCATAGGCGATGACACAATCCTCTATTCCTGGACCGATTCCTCAAATTACGGTCCTGACTTCTTACTCCGACATGTCTGAGAGGTCACCCCCTCCTCGGTAACCGACACCATCGGTGCTGACGGAGAAACAGCAGCAGCTGGAAGCTTTTTCACTCAGACAAACACGGGAAAACTTCCACTTCTGATAAAGGACTGTTTAGCTGAGCTGCTTCCAGGGTCAGTCGGTCGTTCGTGACTTTAACAGCTTTCAGCCGCTCTGCACTGCTGATGGTTATGTCCCGCTCGTTGCCATTAGCTGCCGTATTTCTGATGGTCTGCTCGGTCGGTGCTGCAGTCACTCGTTGTGAGACTGTTGGAAACTCGGACATGTTGTCCAACCTGTAAACTAAAGTCTTCTAACAACCTCAGGAACAACTGATCTGATTAGTTCTGAAGGACTGAACAGAGTCAGAGTCACAGTGAAGACAACGGTAAACTGAACGTTAGTAAACTGGGGTTCGTTTTCCTCTCTAATGCATCTGTGCAGTGCTTGGCTGGTTTCAGGCCGTCTGGAGACAGACTGTGGGATGAGGTCAGTCACCGTGGATCCATGTTCCTGATCAGGTCCACGAGAATAAAGTGAAATCGAACACAAACAACTTTTCTGTTCTGATTTACGAGAACTCGCACTCAGCCTAGAAACCACGCAGGTTGTGATAAAACCTGAAGCTGTTTGGTGGGTACGCTGATGGCTCTGAGGCGTCACATGATTCGTAGTCTTTGCGGTGAGACAGTCGGGAGGTCGGAGGTCTGCTTTTTCCTTGGAGCAGAGTTACACTCCAAAAATATCCCCAGGGGAACGGTGGGAGACCCTGAATGGGGATTCCTTCCTGCTTTTGGGCAAACCCTCCGCAGGGCTTCCCCTTCGACCTTTAGTACCTTCAGGCCCCGCCTCCTGCGGCAGAGAAACTCGACTCCCTGAGCTGCATTGCACCACCCGCTGCCTCCCGCCCTCCCCCCCTTACATTTTTCCATCACCTCAAACCTTCTCACTATGACCTGTTTTAATCAGATAAAGCTGTGGATGAATTTATGATGTGAGGCGCCCTGAGGCCAGGGTCACATGTTTGATACCTGACAGATTTATTAGGACGGCAGGACGATGGCGACGCTGGACAGAAACTCTGAGGTTTCTGTGAACCTGCAGAGCCTGAATCACATGAGGACTGGTGTCCAGTTACCAGCACAGATATTTTACTGGTAAGATACTGCGAATAGCTAGCCTGTTTGCATTATTAGGGGCGTGGCCTCTTTAACTGACAGGTGGATTGTGACACAGGTGCCTGTAGCTGCTAGCTTCACCTGAGCGGTACCTCTGGACTATGTTTGTGCTGTTGGAGCCTTTTTAATGACATCATGTGGCCAATAACATGGCTGCTGTGAGGTCACCGTACTAACAGACCAATTGAAGGCGGAGCTCCAGTTCAGGATTTTGGGGACATCATTGTGATGCAGTGTATGAAGACGATCAAAGCACACGAGCAAGCATTATCTGACAGCTTAGAGCTCCGCCCTCTCGTCCACTTACTGATGGCTCCAAAGAAAAGGCTGACACAAACGTGTAGGTGACATCACAGAAACCATCTTTTTGTTGTGGCAGGGCTTCCACAGTGAGTCTGCATCCACACATTCAGATAAAACTACCTCCGACTCTCAGTGATGCACAGATGAATCTAATTTCCTGAAGTGTCAGATCATACCAGTTCGACGCGTCCGAAGCCTCCGACTCCCAGCGTGTCGATGATGTTGAAGTCAGTGAGTTTCAGACTGGAGAAGAAGGCGTTCTCCGCCTCGTATCTGAAACAAAAACACACATCACTAAACACAGGACATCGATCCCGGGACGAAACACCGGGGTTCAGCTTTAGCTTCCCATGCTAAATCCTGTCTGGCATTCCCAACAAGGGACATGGTTTTACCTGCAGCATCTGACCACGTGGAAGAACGGGAACTTCTTTGATGTCTGGATGGAGTACGAGATGATGGGGAAGGAGAAAGAGGAGGGAGGAGCAGGGAGGCTGGGGAGCCGCTCTCTCTGCTCCTTCGCTGGGACGGGAATCGGCTCTCTCATCGCCAAACTTTATTTGAACAGTAAATCCACTTGTTCAGGAATGTTGGTTTGGAATCATCCAGATGGCGCTGACGGGGAGTTCGTAAGCTGCCCGACTTCTACCGAGTCTGGAATCTGATGTTGGTCAAACTACGAACGTGTGAACAAACAACTTGTCTTCAGTCTTCACGAGAACGTTCGGCAAAGTGTCCGTAACAGAGCCGTCTCAAAGGAAGAGCTCCACCTCCAGATTACATGGTGAGGACAGGAGCGGGCGTTGGAGGTCCGGTGGTACCACAGGTGTGGAGACTTTGCTAGATCCTCCAGCTCCTCGTGCATCAAGGTTACAAACAAACCTGAACCCTGTAGCACCGCGTGAATCCGAGGATCACCTCAAAGGAAAGCTCAGCACCTCAGTGGATGAAGCAAACACAGATCCAGGATCTGGACTCCAACTTTGTGGCGTCTGATTTTAAAAAGCCCAACTGAGCATGCTCAAAGTGAAGTGTAAGGAGGAAAGCCTCTGAGAGGTCTGCGTCTGCTCCGGCCGATCCCGCAGGGCGTAATGAGCTGAGAGGAGAACCTGCAGGAGGACCCTGCTGCTGCTCAAGTATTTTTAGCGCATGGAAACATTGCTGAGAGGTTCGCCTGTAAATGCAGCTCAGTTATTAAAGGACAGACTGTCCCGACCTCTAAACCAGAGGACGCAAAAGTTTCAACTTCTCAGGTTGTTTAGGCGCTCTGCCCTTCACCTGTGGGGCGAGCCTCGCTCGTCTGCCAGATTTGAATGAAATATGCTTCTGCAGCTGTGCTGTTGTGTAAACAGGGGCCTGACTAGTTCCTGGAAGCTGTGGAATCAGATTACGGCAGAAACAGAAGCTGCTGCTGGTCGCTCGGGACGAAACAACGCAAACACTCTAAAATTAGTGCGAGGTCTTAAGTAAGAGATTTACTGTTAGAGCTCGCAGCCAGGTTCAAATCCAGACCACCTTCACCCCGCTGACGTGCCCTTGAGCAGAACACTGAACTAACACACAGGATGAGAAAAGCGCTCAGTTTAAAGTAGAGCTAGTGTCACGCTGCAGAACAAGGTCTTTATAAGTATAACTGCATTTGATCTCTATTAATATTTACAGTATCAATGAATTTCTACGATACTTAGCTGTATTTAGTCTGGTAATGGAAAGAAGCACCTTTATTCTCTGATAAGAAGTAAAATAAAAATATATAATGTTTGGTGATTAAACGATGGCGTAAACAGAGGCTGCTCTGCATGAGATAAAGAAGGATTATTTTACTCTGAGGTTCATGCTAAGCTGCTCTCATAGACTGAGAGGAAGCTTAACATCATCTTTAACTCATGGATGCATTCACACATGAAGGGAAACATTTCTGTGGTCTATGATTTTCAGTTTTTTGTACAACTGAAAAAATAAATGAGGTTTTATTGACATTAGCAGTAGAAGTTTTGGACAGACCTTCTCACTTAATGTTTTTTCTTTATTTTTACTACTTTCTACACATACAAACTGAAAACATCAGATAAATCATAAGATATGTGGAATTATGTGGCAAAGACAAAATAATAAATAATTCTAAATATGTCTTATAGTTTAGATTCCTCAAAGTAGACGCCCTTTGCTTTGTTGACAGCGCTGCAAACCCTCGGCCTTCTCTCAGTGAGCTTCATGATGTCGTCACCTGACATGTTTCACCTCACAGGTGAGCCTGTCAGGGTTCATTTGTGGAGTTTCTTGCCTTCTTAATGACGTTGGGGCCATCAGGTGTGATGTGCAGAGTCAGGTTGGTGCACAGCTGGCAGCCATATTTGACAACATATTATGGAGAGAACCAATCAGCTAAGTAAAGAGAAACCACAGTCCATCATTACTGTAAGAACTGAAGCTCGGTCAGTCCAGAACATTATTAAAACTCTGAACGTGTCCCCAAGTGCAGTCGCAAAAACCATCAAGCGCTAC